>NC_056667.1:22231370-22540241 GCF_018350195.1 Panthera tigris
GTTTAAAAAAATGTTTTTTAACGTTTATCTATTTTTGACAGACAGAGAGAGACAGAGCATGAGCTGGGGAAGGGCAGAGAGAGAGGGAGACACAGAATCTGAAGCAGGATCCAGGCTCTGAGCTGTCAGCACAGAGCCTGACGCGGGGCTCGAACTCACAGACTGCGAGATCATGACCTGAGCTGAAGTCCGACGCTCAACCGACTGAGCCACCCAGGCGCCCCTAATGTTAGCCAAATGGTAAATTCAGCAGATTTACTCTTTTATACACTTGTTAACTTCTCTTGTCCCAGCCCCCTGCCCTGTGCTTCTCAGTTTCCCAGGGCCCTCCCTGCTGGCTGTCCAGGGACCCAACGTTGGCCCTGTGTTTCCCAAGGCTGGTCTTCTCCATGACTCACAGGATGGAACAGGTTACACGTCAGGGAGCCCAGCCCTCCATTTCACAAATGAAGAAACTGAGGTCAGAGAGGGGAAGGGACTTCTCCACAATGCCTATGAGGAATCTCATCTGGGACAGGGAGATCTCCCCGGGACCCTTGAACCAGCACCTGGTTCCAGCACATGGAGAGTAGCCACCCTTTCCAGACCAGTTCTGCCAATGACTTCAACTGGTTCATTCGCTGATTCATTTGAAAGACAACCACTGATGGCTATCATGTGCCTGGTGATGTTCGAGGCAGTAGGGAAATAGGGCAGCATAAGATTAAATGTCTGTTCTCCAGCAGGGGTGGGGGTGCGAACAGAAGAGAAACAATGGGAAAAGTCACGCACGCGTTCATCTTCATCATCGTCAGGGTCACCGTCATCCTCACGACCAGCACTGTTTCCCAGGCTGCTGCGGGAGGGCAGCACAGGATGTCGGGGCCAGGACTGAAGGCTCAGCAGCGGAGGTGACACCCGACACTTAAAGAAGGGACTGTGCTTTCCCTTCGTGGTGGCGGGGAAGTCATCCAAAGCAGACTGAACGCATGGGCAAGGCAGGGAGGTAAGGCGACACAGAGCACAGCACCAGGGCCCTGTAAACAATCTGTAAGGCCGGAGTATGGAGTCCAGGAGGGGTGTGGCTGGAAGGGGCAGCACAGCAAACCCCCCCCCGCCCCCGCCCCCTTCTCACACCACCCTTCTGCTACCAGCTCTATAGCCCTTTCTTGTTTGCCCCGCCCCCACTTCCTGTTTCCTGTCTGGGTGCCAATCAACGACCACGCTCCCCAGGAGGCGTGAGCATGTGACCCACGTGGCTACCGTGATTGGTGCAGGGGTAGGCACATGGTTCAAGCCAGGCCAATCAGAGCCCTTCTCTGGGGTTTATGACTGGATGTTGGGCGGGGGAAAGGCTCTGTTTCCTCTGGGCCGCTGAAAACCTGGTGCTGCCTTTGGCCATGGCCTCTCTATCTGTCTGGCCATTTGGAAGAAAGGATGAGCGTGGGCTTCTGACCTTGTGTGATGGGCACAGACAAGGGTCTCCTACTCAGGTCCGTCGGAGTGTATGCTTCTAATCACTAACCGCCTGGTTACATCCCTACCTGAAGCAGGCGCCCTCCCTGCACCGGCCCTCCCCTGGCGTGGCCAGGCTTTTCCCACCCCAGCTGGCTTGCCTTTCCTGACTCATCTTTAAGCAGAGGGTTTTCTCAACCTCCGCCGGAGCGCTCCGAGGCTCTGCTTTGCTGGGAGAACGGGGCGCCCTCACTGCTCGCGATAGTTCTCAGGAAGCCGGGGTTCTTCTCAATCATCTATTAGGCAGACTTTCTCCATCAAAGAGCCTGAAATTCTGAAAACTTTTCCCTCTGTCGCCTGCTGGGAGAGTCGCGGGGTCCTACCGATCTAGTGAGCCCAGGAGAGAAACGAGCACCTGCTGCTCCCAGAAGGAAGCCTGGCGGATTGATCTAAAATAGGAGAGGGAGGCTGCTTCGGGGCTGCTTGTTTGGGGCTGGTTTTTGGGGGGGGGGGGGGGCTGCTCCCCAGGGCGCTGGGCCAGGGCTCAGGGCAGGAGCAGTGGCAGGTCCGGGAGCCGCGATCACTTCCAGTGAGTGGGCAGAGCCCAATGAGACGCTGTTTGGAGGAGGGTGGAAATTTCTGCACTTGGCTGTGTCCCTCGCAGGGTCCTCCCTGCGAGAGGAGGCCTTGGCGACCAAGGTCCAGCTCTCCCCCCACCCCACCAGCCCTGGTCTCTGTGAAGCCCAGGATTTCGTGACACTCACATCTGTCTGAGTGCATGTCTATGCGTGTTCAATTTCCACCCCACTGAAGTCAGCAGCCTCTGCAGGTCTGGCTCCTGGAGCTTTCCAGCTGGAAGGGGTGTTACAAGTCAGGAGCATCGGCCTCAGAGGTGTGGCTTGCTTGCGGCTTTGACATTTCTGGAGTCCCTCGCCTTAGGATATAGCAGCCCAGCTCCTGAGCACAGATTTCAGGTCTGTCACTTGCAGCCCCACTTCTGGCTACAATAAACATTCCCCCAACGAGCTGTAAACCTGTACTGCTCTGCTGGGGGGTGGGTGGGTGGGGGGGGCTTTTACACCGTCTGGAATTCACTTCCTCTCTCCCACCTGGTGTGATTCTAAGCATCTGCCAGGCATGGATCAGGTGTCTCCTCCTCCCTGGAACGCTTCCCCTCCACCCCAGGCAGAACTAACTGCTTGGTCTCCTTGTTGAGGCCTCAGCTGGAAGATTCAAGATTTGCTTCTGGGAAAGACTTGCTCACCGGCCCCACCATGGGCATTGCCGACCCGCCCAGAGCCAGACTTCGAACATCACCCTGTTGTACTTTCTTCCCCGCGTCTGGCCCGCATCTGTCCCGCATCATTCTCCTGGCCTTCCTGCCTCCCCGCACCGGACTCAGGCTCCTGGGGGCAGGGCGCTCCCCGCTCACCACTGCGCCCCAGGCCCTGCGCAGGACCGCACGTAGTAGGACCTCAGTAAGCCTGGTGGTGGGAGCGGACCTGAGCTGGCCCTTCTCTAATGTCACATGTTTTCTCCCTGGGGACTGACCCTTCTCCCGAGCTGCCTGAACCCTGGCCCCTCCCTCGACTCTCCCCTGCAGCCCGAAGCAGCTCAGAGCCCGCGGGCCTGGCCCCTGGCATGTTTTATAGCTCCTCTCTGGACTCCTAATAGCAGCCACATTTTGCGAGTTTGGAGAAGGAGCGTTAAGGCCAGTCAAGTGGATAAATCACATCTCTTCAATGGGCCAAACGTGGATTTACACAATAGCCTGTGAAAAACGCATCTTCGGGGGCGACCTGGCAGGAAACAGCCTTTCTTCTGAAGGGCTCGTGGCCCCGGGGAGAAACAAGAGGACTTCTGTAGGGGTCTAATTATTGCCTGTTTTGTAGGAGTCTAAGTATTGCCGCTGCTGACGGGCCGGAGGGCCAGCGCGGCCTCCCCTCGCGCTCACGTGCACCCCGCGCCATCTGTCCCCGGGTCTCCCAGGTAAGTGTCCTGCTCCTGGGGGGGAGGAGGGCGTGGCCAGTGTCCGTCCTGGGGTTCTGCCTCCCGCCCTCCTGCCCACACGCGAACTCAGAGGGCACAGGGTGCGTCTGTCCCTGGGAGCCCAGGGCCCGCACACAGCAGGCCCTTGGTCACTGCCGGCCCCTCTCTTCCCGCAGCTCCAGGAGATGAGCAGGGGGGGCTCCCAGGGGCTCTGAATGCTCACGAGGCTGGGGTGCGGTGGGGAGAGCTAGGGCTGAGGCTGCTGCTCAGTAAGGAGATAAGGGCCCCCACGCCGTCAGGCTGGAAGGGGACTTGGTGGCCGTCTGGCCAACGCCTGGACCGTCGGATGGGGGAGCGGAGACGGCTAGGGGGAAGGCAGAACGACGCAGGGCTGGCTTCTAGGGGCGCTGTCGATGCCAAGCTCTCTGCGGGGTGGACAGGGCTCACCCACGTGGACACCTGCTGGGGCCCGGGCCCAGCACCTGGCTCCGTGGGTGTCGTCTCCCTCAGGGCTCACATCGGTCCTGTGAGGCAGGCGTGAGCCCGTTTCCCACAGGAGGAAAGCAAGGCCTCAGACAGGAGGAGAGACTTGTCCAGTGTCCCACAGCTAATCCTTCCGCCACACAAAACTGGCCCACTGGGAAAAGACACCCCAACCTCCTGGCGTTTGCGCCCGCCAGAGATCCCCTAATCTCACCCACTTCCTCACCCCAGGGCTGGAGGGCAGAGGGAAGGGTGTGGGGACCCGGGACCTTTGTTGGGGTCTGAGATGCATGTCTGGGTTCTGCCCATTAGGAGGCAACGGAGGACCTTTGTGGCACTGCCCTGCCTCGTGCTGTGCCCCCTCCCACCACCACTAATAGACTGAAACAATTAGGTGGAAAGAAGAGACTTATGGCCGTCGTTTGGTGCCTTACTGGTCCCTTGTCCAGATGCAGGCTGCACGGGACTGCACGGGCTTCCCGACGTCCTTGCACAAGGCAGATCTTTCCCAAGACCCAAGGCGGCTCCTGGCTCCCACTGATGCACCCAACCCTGTCCTTCCTGGTTCACTCCTACAGAACTCACTGCTCCCAGGGGAGGCCTCCCTCCACACTGAGCTCCTCTCCCCTGCCCCAGACTCCTTGGGGTTCTCGCTTCTGCGCCCTCGAGTTCCTGTTCACTGGGGGCTTCGGGACCTGGGCCAGAAACTCGGGAGCCACGGATTTAGTAGCTGTTACAACTGGTCCTGTCTCTCTGCCTCCACCTTGCACCAACTTCATTAAACTCGCCTGGACCCTAATGGGTCCCCCATCCGCTCTTGTCTCTTCTTCTCATCTGTTTCCATGGCAGCCAGGGGGATCCTCCTGAAAGGTGAATCATTAAAGTCCCTTCCCTGCTTAAACTCTCTGGTGGCTTTCCCCCTGCACTTCACGGGCAATCTGACCTCTCATCGCAGAGAGTGGAGTGTGGTCTTTGTAGAGAGTGGAGGACGATTGGGAGACGGTAACTGAAGGGAGTTTAATGGAGGGACTGTCACCGGATCACCAAGGCGGGGACAAGATACAGGAAACACGCAGGGGCTACTGGGCCACCCAGGGAGGGGTGGGGTTACCAGCAGTAGGGAGCCTGTCCATCCCAGGCCTGCAGGGGCCAGGGGAAGGAGCAGTTACCAGACCCCCTGAGAGCACGGCAGCCATGGGATAGGGGCCTCCAGAGGAGCTGGGACCACAGGAGACTGCATGCAGCCAAGGCCAATGGGGGCTCGAGGGGAAGGAGCCGGGGAGTGAACACTCCTCCTCCTCCCACCCTGGGTCTCCTCTGCTGCCTCCAGGACCCAACAGAAGCCAGGGCCCAGGGAGGCACAGGGCCCTGTCCTTGCACCTCTGCAGGGAGCAGGGGAGGTGGTGAGGTGGGTCTGGAGGGCACACAGGACCCAGCACACATGGCCCCCGAGGCTCAACCAGATCTGCCCCTGCCCGCCCCCCAGACCCTGTCTCGTGCCCTTTGCTCCCGACTCACTCTGTTTCCACCACAGTGGCCCTTGTCCATTTCTCATTCCTGCCTCACGGCCTTTGCACTTGCTCTTTCCTCTCTCTGGGAGGCTTTTCTCCATCGTCTCATGGCAGTGATGTGTCCGCACTAATGTCACCTCCTCCTAGGGACTCTCCGGTCACACAACCCACTTTGCCCCCATGTCCCACCATCACTAGTGCCTCGTGCCCCTGCTTTCTTTGCATCAGAGCAGGTATGACCACCCAGCATCTGCTGCTGGACTTCTCTGTCGAGCTGGAGCACTGACGCCAAGAGACCCAGGCCAGGTCTCTCTTGTTCCCTGCCATATCCTTAGCACCAAGGGCAGCATCTGCATACGTTAGGTGGTTAACAGATGCTTGCCGAATGACTGTCTAACCACCAGGCACGAGAAGGTAGTGGGTACGAGCGCAAGCTTTGCAGTGACATGATCTGTGTTTGAGGCCCAGCTCCACCACTTTCAGAGCTGCGTGACCTTGGTCAAACCTCTCCGTGCCTCAGTTTTCTCACCTGTTAAGTGGGAATGAGAAGACCACTTCCGGTTGCTGAGTAGACACCGAACGCTGCCCGGCCTGGCTATTTACATGGTGCGTGAGGATTTGCTCTCGTCCTTGTTGTTCTGGATTTCGGCACCTGAGCTGCTGCCTGGGTCCGGCTCCTGAGATCCCAGCCCCTCCAGCCCCTCCTCCTAGCCCCCAGATACCTCCAAGCTATGCAGGATTTCCTCCTGGCTCTGGCCTCCCTCCCAGCCTCACACAGAGGCTTCCTGCCTCCCTTCCTGAGAGGCAGCTGGGGGCTTCAGCTCCTCAGACAAGCCCTGCTTCCCCCACCTCTGGAGAGGATGTCCCTGCTGTTCTTCCTGCCCCCGCACCACCCCCTCTGCTTAACTCCTTGCACCCCCCCAGTCTCTGATCAGATGTCACCATGTCACCTCCTTAACAGAGACGGTCTGACCTAACAAAGACTCCTTGACCTTATCTGGGACCAGCTCAAACCTTGTGACCCACCTCTGCATGCTGCCCTTCTCCTCGGCCCTCTTGCCCTCGGAAATGAACTTTGTCATTAGCTGCTAATGTTTTACGCACCTGCCAAGACACCTACTCTGAGCTCAGGCTCTCTTGTGCTAGCGGTCACGGGTCTTTGGGCAGCTGCTACCTGAGCCGGGCCTGGCCCCTGTCTGGCCACTGGCTTGACATCTGACCCTAGGTCCCCTGGAGCCTTTCACCAAAGGCTCATTTAATCACCTTCCCCCCTCTCCTCTTCCCTCTCTCCCTCCCTCCCTCCCTCCCTCCCTCCCTCTCTCCCTCCCTTCCTCTCAGCCCCAAAGCAGTCGCTGAGCTGATCCTTCATTTTAGGCCCTACGCAGGGTCCCGCAGGGCCCAGGGGGTTCTCAGATGCTGCTCCTGACCCCAGGGCTCTCAACCTCCTGGGAAGGACACCCCTTGTGGGGCGATGAGTGCGTTTGAGAGGGAAGAGCAGTCTGCGGTGGGTGGTCAGGGAAGGCTTTTGTCCCAGAGCTGCTGCGTTTGCAAGATACATAAGATCTTCCCGGGGCAAGTTGAGGGAACAGCATTCCGGGCACAGGCAGCGGCATGTGGGGGAGAGTCCAGAACATTCTTGTGACAGGAGCAGCAGACAGGTGGAGGGAGGGGGCAATAGGTGAAGCGGATGGTGCGTGCCCACACACTTGTCCCCGCCCCACGAGCGCCCTTCGCTGTGGGGTGTTGCTGCTCCCTGGTCGGGAGGCCAGGTCTGTCTGGTCCGTCCACCTTGAGTCTGAGCCTAGCCTGGCGACTTGCTTTGGCTAAGATGACAGGGGAAACTTAACACAGGCAGAGACCTGGAGAGTGCTGTGCGAGCGGCCAGCCCTTCCCTGCTTCCGGGAGATCTGAGATCGGCATAACGGGACAGGCTCAGGCTGGCTTTCTGGAGGATGTGAGACTATGTAGACAGATGGCCCAGCCATCTCAGCAGTTCCGCTTGGGGCCCATGCAGGGGACCGGGGCCACGCAAAACCATCCAGCTCCAGCCAAGCCAGCCTGGCCTGGAAGAACTGCCTTGCAGACAAGAGAGCCATTGGAAATATACATGTATGTGTTTGAAGCTCTAAGTTTCAGGGTGGTTTGTTACACAGCAAAAGCTAACTGGTACATGCGAGAGGGAGTCAGCTTGGGGAGGGAGATACCTTCTGTGCTCGGTTGGGGCGTCTGGACTTCATTATAGAGACTGTGTTGGAGACTCTGGAACCCGCTGGTTTGTGTTCAAAACCCAGCTCTGCTATTTACCAGCTGTGGGGCCCTGGGCGGGTCATTTCACCTGTCTGTGCCTCAGTTTTCTCATCTGCTAAATGGGAAAAATGAACAGTGACTGGGACATGGTAAGTACTGAAGAACTGTTGGCTGATTTTTGTGGTTGCTGACTGCTGTGTCTGCAGACTCTGGGGTTCCGGCCCATGTCACCTGACACCCAGGACTGGATGAGACGCTGATGTGATCTTCAACCGTTTGAAGTATATTGTTGCCAGGCCATTCCGCGAGTCTCACAGAATGTCTGCTCTTGAGCCCGTAGCCAGCTCCGGCCCATCCAGATGTTCTTCCAGGGCTGAGTCTTCTCTGTCTCTTGTAGCTGAGACTCACCTGGTTTTCCAATCAATATGTGCAGCACGCACAGGGCTCCGGGGAGAGCGTAATTCCACACGCACATGAGGCAATAGCCATAGTGTTATGTTGCTTCTCTAAATACCTGGAAGCGTTCGGGTAATGCTGTGTTTAAGTGGAGCATCAGAGAAATTAGCGATGACATCGGCTTTTCCTCGACAGGCTACTTGGCTTTATGAGAAGTTAGTAAAGCAATGAGCTAACTCCAGTTACGGGGGCCGCCTAGTCTGCTCTCAGACAGAGGCATGGGCAGCCTTCGCCTCTGCTCCCCCAAGTCTCAGAGCATGGGGATCCCAAGGGTGGTGGCACTAAGAAAGGACACTTGGAGGTCAGTGAAACCAAAGGGGTGGGGGTGGGTGACGTAGGAATCAGGGGGAGATGATTATCTCATCTCCTCCTTACAACTCAGTGACGAGGAGAACTGTTATCATGCCCCCCATTTTACAGATCAAGAAACCAAGGCTCAGAAAAGTGCCACCGCTTACCCAAGGTCACTAGGCCAGCAGGTGATCACGGCAGCACTGCTGACCAGGACAGACTGGTCCAGGCCTGTGCTATGCCCTTTCCTGCCCGTGATCTGGTGTAACTGTCACTATAGTCCTATAAGGCAGCTGTTACAACTCTCTGTAAATGGGGAAACTGAGGCTCATGGTCACAGAGCTCGGGAAGACTCAGGCTTTGAGCTTACGTGTCTCTGACCCCAAAGTCCACATAAGAAATGTTCCCCACGTGTCTCTATTCTTCCTTAAAGTCGTTTGGGAGAACGGCGTGCCTGCTTTGGCAACGAGATTACAGCCTCATTCCTTGGAGGCCCAGAGCATCTGGGCTGATGAGTACACGGGGCCTGGGAGAGTGGAGCGTGTCCTGGTCTAGTTCCCCTGAGCGGGAGCCTGAATGGGAATTTGCAGCCGACACCTCGGTGCTCTTAAATGGTGTGCATTTTCCGGAATTGCCAGTGTGTGGAGACATCCTGAGGCACCATGTTGAGTCATGGCTCTGGTGATAAAAATAATATCAATAACGGCAGCAGCAGCAGCGACAGTCACAGCTACTTTGCCGAGTACTCGCTCTGAGAGGACGGACGTCACGGAGCACGGGTGTGCTTTCTCCCTGGGAAACTGGCAGCGTTTTCCGAGGACTCCGGAGTGGGGGACAGTGCTGCTCCCCGTGTGAGAGTTACCAGCCATTTGACCCGTGGAAAAGTGGAGCCTATGCATAACCCATTTGGGGCACCGGGGGCAGGAAGCGCTGGGTGCAGAGGAGAGGGAGGCCATGGGGCAGCCCTAGCCAGGGAGGGTTCGCAGGCAGGGTGCTGGAGGTGACAGAGTGGCACGGAGAGGCATCGGGATTTGCAGAGTGCCTGCTTGCTTACGGCTGGGGTGTGAGGAAACTGCCTGAGGCTGGGCAAACACAGCCCAAAGGAACTGAGGCCCGATCCTGAAACTCAAACAGCTCCTGCTCCCACCAGACTGGAATCCAGGTCAAGCAGGGGCACTGGATAATGTATTCAGAAGGGTCTTGCTTCAGGAGTGGGGAACTGGCCTCAGACTAAATGCTGTTCTGTTCACGCTTCGCCAAGTTTAAAAGCAAGACTTGAAAGGCATGTGTCCGTGTTACTTAATGATGTCCCAGAACGATGTTTAAGAGTATTTCTAAGAATACAAAACACCGAGTGCCCCAAAGGACAAACGCACAATGACTAGCACTTGATAAAAAATTTCCAGGCAAGCCAAGAAGCAGAAAAGTAGGACTCAGAGTGAATGTAAAAACCAATCAATCAAAACTGACTTAGAACTGACACAAATGACATAATTAGCAGACAGGAACGGTAAAACCAGTTATTATAACATCATTTCATACATTTGGAAATTCAAGGGAAAGACTGGAAATGGTAAGTAGAGCCATGGTAGATACACAAAAAACCAAGACTGAACTTGTAGTTCGTTTTTGAAAATCACAGTGTGTGGGATGAAAACTACACCTGGTTGTAATGGCAGGTGAGACCCTGCCGAAAAAGAGATTGGCTGACTTGACATAGAAATGCAAATTATCAGAAATAAAACACACAGAGGAAAAGAATAATATAAGAAATGAACAAATCATCAGTGCACTGGGGGATGGCCTCCAGCTGTCTATTACATACGTAATTGAGCGGGTCAGAAATATACTTGAAGAAATAATGACCAATTTCCCCCCAAACTTGTTGGCTGCTATTAATCTAGAGATCCAAGAAACTCAACAAACCTTAAGAAAAAAAAAATGAAGAAAATTCTGCCAAGGCGTATCATAATAAAATGTCTCCAAACCAGTGATAAAGAGAAAATCTTAAAAGTAACCAGAGGAAAAAGACCTGTTCCTTACGAAACGGCAAAAATGAGGATAGCAGACTTCTCATGGAAAATGATGTAGGCCAGTGACGGTGGCACGATATCTTAGAAGCACTAAAAGGAAAAAAAATAACAAAACAGTCATTCTGGAATTCTATAGATAGGGGAAATATTTTTCACAAATAAAGGCAAAAATGTTTTCAGATATAGAGGCTGAAAGAATTCATCACCAGGTGCTATATACTCTACAAGAAATCTTTAAGGCGGGCAGAAGGAAAATGGTAACAAATAGGAATCTGGGCATCTAGGGAGAAAGCTCTGAAAAGTATAACTATGGGGGTAAAAAGAAAAGACATTTTTTTCTCATTATTTAAAACATAATTGACTGGTCACGGGGCTCCTGAGTGGCTCAGTCGGCTAGGTGTCTGACTTCAGTTCAGGTCATGATCTCGCAGTTCATGAGTTCGAGCCCAGCATTGGGCTCTGTGCTGACAGCTCAGAGCCTGGAGCCTGTTTCAGATTCTGTGTCTCCCTCTCTCTCTGCCCCTTCCCTGCTCATGCTCTCTCTCTCTCTCTCTCTCTCTCTCTCTGAAAAATAAGATAAACATTAAAAAAACAAAAAGGATAACTGGTCACGATTTATTATGTGGAAGTAAATGTGTAACCACTTTGGCACAAAGACTGGGAGGGGCTGTTGTAAGATTCTTACACTGAATGTGAAGTTGTTTAATGTCACTTGCAAGGAAGCGGGCCAAGGTAGGTGAAAAACAGATACTATCCATCCTAAGGCAAAGACCAAAATAACAAAATGAAGAACTATAATTCAGAAGCCAACAAAGGGAATAAAATCAAATCATAAAAATTACCCACTTAATCCAAAAGAAGGCAGGAAAGGAGGGAGACAGGAACAAAGAACAGATGGGAGAAACAGAAAATAAAAAGCAAGGTGGCAGAGTGAAACCCAACCGTGTCAGTAATCACATTACATATATTAAAAGGCAGAGATTGTCGTATGGGATACACAAGCAAGACCCAGCTACGAGCAGCCTGTGCAAAACACATTTTCAGTATAAAGACAGCAATAGGTTAAAAGTAAGGGCTGGAAAATTATATACCATGTAACACTAATCAGAAGAGAGCTGGAGCTGGGGAGAACAAGCAGCGGACCGGTGCAAACAATATTACCAGGGATAAAGTGGGTCATTTCCGAATGATACAGATGTCAATTCATCGAGAGGATGTACCCATCATTACTGTTTATGAGTATAATAACAGGGCTTCAAAATGCATGAGGGGAAAGTTACAAAGCCGCAAAGATAAATAAACAAATCTCCACCGGAAAGTGATCACGACACCCCTCTCTCAGCGACTGAGAGCACAAATAGGCAGAAAATTAGTAAGGATAAAGAAGGCTTGAACAGAGCCATCAACAAACTTCACCTAATTGGCACGTATAGAACATTCTACCCTGCAACAGCATAGTGCCCATCCTTTTCAAGGGCACGCGGAACATTCAGCAAGACAGATGATATTCTGGGTTGTAAAAATCAAGTTGCAAAAATTTGAAAAAGTTACAAGTCGTACTTGGAATGTTCTCTGACCACAGTGGAATGCAATTAGACACCCGCAAGACAAGATGTCTAGAAAATACCCTAGTATTTGGAAACTAAGTGCCACATTTCTAAATAAATGATACAAAGGAGAAATCCAAAGGGAAAGTAGAAAGTATCTTGAAGTGAATGAAAACGAAAACGCGACCTTATACAAATTTGTGAGATGCTGCTAAAAACAGAAATTAAAGGGAAATTGTACACAAGTGTTCAGAGTGGTCTTGTCAAGTTCCAAACCGGAGGCTAAATGTCCATCAACAGGGTCATCGGTGGCGAAAGGGAAAAGTACTCGTACTTAAAAAAGAACAAATTATTGATACATGTGACGACAGGAATAAAATTTCCAAATAATTATGCTGAGTGAAAGAAGCCAGACAAAAAGATTCCATATGGCCTGGTTCCATTTACATGAAGTTCTAGAAAATGCAAATTGACCTGGAGTGATAGGAAGCAGATCGGGTGGTTGTCTGGGGACCAAGCGGGGTGAGCACGGGCTGTAGGTCAGGATAACCAAGGGGCACAAGGAAACTTCTGGGGGTGAAGGCTATGTTTATCGTTCTGATTGTGGTGTTGGTTTCACAGATATGTCAAAACTTATCCAACGGTACACTTAAATACGTGCGGTGTATCGAGTGTTAATTATACCTCAAGAAATCTGTTAAAAGGATCTTAGCGATTGTATTATTTTGTCTCTGGCCTAGTACTAAGAACTTTTAGACTTTTCTGGTTTTTTTTTTAAGTTTGTTTATTTATTTTGAGAGAGAGGGTGCGAGCATGAGCCGGGGAGGGGCAGAGAGAGAGGGAGAGAGAGAAACGCGAGCAGGCTGTGCGCGGTCAGAGCAGAGCCCGACGCAGAGCTTGAACCCACAAACTGTGCAATCATGACCTGAGCCAAAGCCAAGAGTTGGACGCTTAACTGAATGAGCCACCCCCTGGTTGTTTTTTTTTCCTAAATAAAATATGAGGGGGTTCCATCATTACTCCCATTTTATGAATAAGCCCACTTAAGCAGAGCGAAGTGGCCAGCGTCGTGCCACATGGTGGGAGGGGACAGAGCTAGCACCCTGTCCCAAGTCAGTTTTGCTCCAGAAACTTCTGAGGCCACTAAGACCCGGGATGCAGGTTCCATCTCTATCCTGTGAGTCACAGTGACGTTTGCACTTGGCAAGTGAAGATTTCCCAGAAGACGTTGCTGGTGGGGACGAGCTACGGCTCAGTGTCCCTGGAGGTGATGGCTGAGACCCCTCCCCGTGTGGAAGGGTTCCCTCCCTTCCCAGGTGTGAAACCCTTCCCTCTGAGTGGAAGGTGAAGAGACACGGTAGCAGGTGCCAATGTCACGTGGTCCTCGCTCCTCTACACGGAGCAGGGAGACCTTTCACAGGGAGCTTAAGGCTGGGCAGGGCTTCAGAGCCACCTCTTGGCCCAGTTCCGCCTCTCCAAAACCCGTGCCCTTCTCGCACCCCTGTATCGCCCCAGCCTCACCTCACCGTGTGACCCCTCCTGCAAGCCCGCTGTTCCTCCGAGCCTCCTTTTCGATCCTGAGCTTTTCTGGCCCAGAATTCTGAAGTGAAGGAGGCCCCTCCATCGGAAAGGCAAGGGGCAAGGTGCTTCCAGACGAAGGCACTGGCACTCAGTTCCTGTCAAGGTCAGACCTTCTGCAAACGCTTTAATTTCTTTGGGGCTCACGTTTCTCATCTGTACAATGGGCCTAAGCACAGCAACCTCGGGTGGTTCTTAGGAGGCTCAGAGCTCCATGCAAATTACACTTCAATCCCTTGCCTTGGCGGGGCCTCCTCTTTACAGACCAGATGATTCTGGGACCTCCCTCCTCTCTCCCCACCCCCGCTGAAACTTTCCTTAAGAGCTACAGAAGGAAATTTCTGTATCCCGGGGCTTTGGGGCTGGAAACACAGGCAGATGGCACCGGAATTAGCAGCCCAGCAGACGCAGAAGGTTCCAAACACAGGCGGCTCAGAACAGCCCAGAACTTCTTCCCTCCCCAGCCAAGTGTGGGGAGCAGCGCGGGCAGCCCTCCCCGGGTAACCGCCCCTCCCTTCCTGCCCTCTGACCCCTGTATCACATCAGCCAGAGGCAGAGAGAGGGCTCGGCACCCAGGGGTCTCGGGAAGAGGACCCAAGTGACGGGAGTCCTCCACGGCCACCGCAGAGGGCCGGGGACAGTTGCTGCCGACTGGGTCACACTCCTCTTTCACAGAGCACGTGGGATCGGGCATCCAGGGGGGGCCGGGTGGCACCTGGGGAACGTGGGTGGAGATGATGCGGTCCCCACTGGGCTCAACTGCTTAATGACCCGGTGACCTTCCCCTCACTCACTGCCCTTCCCTGGGGAGCCTGGAAGCCCAGTGTACCGATGACGTCAGCACAGATGAAGGGGCCTGGATGCCTCTGTCACTGCTGGGAGGAAGCAGCTCCCCAGGGGAGCTCCCCTGCTTGGACTTCATGTGGGAGAGAAACCAGCTCTTCCTGGGTGAAGCCATGGGGACTCGGGACTGTGTGTCACAGCACCTCACTCATCCCGATGGATACAACCCAGCCCGTGCCCCATCTGAACCCTTCACCCGGCAGGCACTCGTAGGCTCCTGGGGGCGCCGGGCTGGGCGCCGAGCACCAGGACGCAGCTGTGAACGAGACCCCCAGGGCCCCTGCCCTCAGGGAGCTCTTGGCTGCTACTGGGGAAACGGCCAAACAACACGAGTAAGGGAGAAGCACAAAATATTATAAAGGAGAGAACCAGGGCGGGAAGACAGCAATGCCAGCTGAGGAGGCTGTGGGGGGGACCCCGGGAGGGAGGTGGGGGAGGGAGCAGTGGGGCGGGAGAGGCTCCCTGCAGAGACAACAGCAGGTGACCCCCACCTTGCAGGCCACTGGTATGCAAATGACTTCCCTCCCTCTGCACCACAACCCTGGGGGGCTGTTACTGTCCCTTTTTCAGGGAAGGGCACTGCAGCCCCAGAGACGGGGAAGGAATGACAGGGATCATGGAGCAGGAATGGGTCAGGGCCTGCGAGGCCTTTTCCACCCTCGGGGGTACCCCATGGGCTGAAGAAGGTGCCTTGGAGCCAGAAATGCAGCCTGGGGTCATGGGAAGAGCATGGTCTCTCCTGGGCTAGCTGTGTGCCCTTGGGCAATGCACTTGACCTCTCTGAGCCTGCTTTCTCCTGTGTGTGGTGAAGCAGCACCAATCCTCAGGGCTCATCCGGCAAGGAGTGAGGGAGAGGAGGCGAGTCAGTGCCTCCAAAAGCTCGGAGCCCAGGGCCCATCTCTGCCGCTGTCCTCCATCCCGAGAGCTTTGCTGAGTTCCCCCTGTATCC
The DNA here is from genome assembly GCF_018350195.1 of Panthera tigris. NCBI lineage: Eukaryota > Metazoa > Chordata > Mammalia > Carnivora > Felidae > Panthera > Panthera tigris. Next base: position 22,246,732 of record NC_056667.1, read on the forward strand.
CGGGCCCTACATCCGTCACCCCAAGCCTTCCAAGCCTGGGACACAGAAGGGCTGTCCCCAAGACAGGAATTTGTCCACATTCACACTGTGAGGACAGGGCAGGTGCTTGGACTCCACATGGGAGCCTCTGCTTTTCCCCAGGCCCAGATGCTTGGCCTTCTCTCTGGCTCCTGGAATCTGGGGCGTGTCCAGCTCAGCATGAAATGTAACGTTCTGCACCCGAAAGTCTCAGACCTTCCTGGGGCGCGGAGTAATTTGTTCCTGATCAAGCAAACGCCATAGGTCACCGTGTGACCATTTTCAAGGTTGAATCTTTTCTGATGACCTCACTCCACACCCTGCTCATTTCCGACTGGCTTCTCCGCCTCCGGTTCCATTGGTGCCTCTGAAGCGAGGTCCCTTAGTTCCCCACTGGGTCTTCCTCCCATTCGGTATTCCTGAGCTTCTGCTGCGAGCGCTGGAATGTTCTGGGTCCAGGGAGGCTTCCTGTTTGAGGGAAGACAACAGCAGGAGTTTGAGAGGTGACTCTGCCTGTCCTCCAGAGTCCGGCTCCCTCCTGAGACCCCAGAGGGGTGGGAGTAGGGGTGGGGATGGGGGGCAGCCCAGGAATCAGCACTGACAATCCAAGGGCTGTTGTTCTCTGCGGGGCCTCCCTCCCTTAGTCTACTTGTCTCCCCAAGAAAGGCAGACCCCAGGAGGGGAGCGTCTGTCTCCCCACAGCCAGGTGGCCCCTCACAGCCCTCACCTGATTGGCATCAGTAACTGCTTGTCAAAGAAAGGCGGGGGAGGGGGTGGAATTTGAGGTTTGAAAACTCGCTGACTCAGCTTCTGGCCCAGCCTGGAAAGCCAGGGAGGAGGGGGGCGGGGGGGGGGGGCAGGGAGGGGACACCTCTCACACACAGAGTCATCTGCTCCCAAAATAGCCGCGACTTCTCCAGCTCTGCCAGCTCACCGAGAGCAACCACCCCCGCCCCCCCCCAGCATCAAGCTGCTGTGTTTTCGTGCCCCGTGGGGTTTTACTTCTATAGGCTCATTACCGGGAAGTGGGGTTCAGGGGCAGAGCAGGGAGGGAAACGGACACCTATCCCCTATCCCTGACTGGGGACATAATGGGGGGGGTTCTTACCTCCGTGGGGTGCTGCTCCCTGGGGGGATTTGCAAGGGAAATGGCAGGGTCCCAGGCGGTGCAGGTGTCCCGCGAGGAGACGCTGCGGGATTGGGGTGCACAGTGTGTGGGGCTGACGCGCTGACGGAACGTGGTCTGATGGCTTCCTCGGGACGCGGGTGAGACCGCTGTCCCCGCACTGCAGACGGGCAAGGACGCTGCCCTCCTCGCTCCCGTTGAGCAGCACCTGGGACAGAAGCCAAGAGAACAGAGGTCCCAGGAGCTCCTGCTCCGCCCTGCCCACCACCCCCTACCTGGGAGCTTCCTCCAACCTGGGAAGGACTCAACTCCACCTGCTCTGGGGAGAGGTTCCTGGGGCACCTGCTCCAGGAAGACCTTGAACCTCCTTGTGGAGAATTCCAGACCCAAAGGCCTAAAGAACTGGGGGCAGCAAACTAGGAGCTGCTTCATGCCCCCTGTGTGCTCTTCTCTGGTCTGTCCTTCAGGGCCCAGTCTGGGGTCCCCCTCATCCAGGAAGCCCTCCCTGATGCCTCCAGCCCATGCTGCCCTCTTCCTTTCCTATCTCCTTTCCCATGTTCTGTGGGGCAGGGTGGGGTGGGGGGAGGAGCCCAGGCCTTAGTGGTGGACGCCTGGGCTTTGGACCTGCTCGGACATCCTAAACTGCATGGTGTTGGCCACGTCATTTGACTTTTCTGGAACTCCATTTAAAATGATGTATTTGAATTCATTCATTCATTCATTCATTCATACAGGCATCCACGCATTCTTTGGTGATGGAAATTTAGTTATGGTTCTGTTAAAACTCAGTGTCCAGTGGGAATGTGGGGGATGACAGTCTGGCCACTGTGGGCCCAGTTCCCCTCTTGGGACCTGCCCTCAGGGTGCTCTGCGAGCGCCCAGCCCTTCTAGACATCCTGGAGCCCATCTGAGTGACTCCTGTTCAGGCCGCCACTCACTGGAAGAATGTCCCTGCTCCTCAGGGAGATGGCAGGCAGCTCCTTGTCACCCTCCTCCCGAGCACCCAGGATGCCACATGTGGAGCCCTGGCCCCGGAATCAGAGAGCCCTGACCCTGGACCCTGCTTTTCCCAACTCTCTGCAATTCTCGGGGCAGGGGCAGGTCACTTCTGTAGCCCCGTTCCCTCCTCCAAGGGCCCAAGGAGCAGGCACTGCTGCAGGGATGGGGGGGGGGAGGGGAGGGGAGGAAGCAGCTGAATGTTCCTCAAGCATCCCTCTTAGTCCCTGGAGTGATGGTCCCAGTAGCTGGTCTGTGGCCAGGGGCAGTGGGAGGGGAGGAGGGGGGAGGCTGAGGGAGGCAGAGAGGGGGAAATGGCCAGGTTCCTGTGTTTTTTTTCTATATTGCACAAGCATTTACTCGGCATCTATTATGCGCCAAGCAAGCACTGTGCTTCCGGGCGGTGGCCACGGAGTCCGGTTGGGACTCATCGGGCGTGGTAACAGAAACACATCACACACTGGTTGAGGCAAGACATGAAATGCCCGGGCTCCTGACACAGGAATGTCCGGGGGCTGCTGGCCTCGGGCCTGCGTCCATCCATCCAGGGGGTCGGGGCACTCGTGCGCCGTCTACACGGGAAGCGCTCTGGCTCTACACGCACCGCAGCAGCCAAGCGGGCAAGGGCATCCGCCTTCGGGGGCTCACACTCTCCTCCCCGGCCATCCCTCTTTTCCTCTTTCACTCCAGCTTTCGGAGAGTTGTTTCCCTGTGCTGCCTTCATTTCTAGACAGGCTCTTGTGACAGCCACCAGCGAGGGCAGTCCCGCCCGCGACCAGCTTAGCAGCCCCTTAGAGGAAATGCCTTTTTTATGTTACTTTCAGCGAAAGGCCGAGGCCAAGCTCTGATTGGATTAACGTGGGTCACGTGCCCATCTCTGAGCCAATCACTAAGCCCAGGGGAATAAAAGTTCCTGATTGGCCAGCCCAAGTCACATGTTCACCCTTACTGCCTGGTGGGCTCAGTGGCGGCCAAAGACGAGGTGTGCCTGATGGGAGGGGGGCGTGGTTTTAAGGACGAACGACCAGATTGAGGAGGCGGGGGGTTGGATCCTGAGCGGGTGAAAACAAGCTTAATGTATAAAGTGAACCTAAACCCTGCGTCTTGCTTGGCGGCCGGCCTGGGACAGCCCAACTCCGCTGGGCCAATGTGGGGTGACCTCGAGGAAGCTCCAAGATAGGGAGACACCTGCACCTGCCTTCAAACTCGGCCCACCTGATCCGGTGACCACCCTGCCTGTGGCCCACCCAGCCGACCTGGCCTCCTTCTGCGGGGGCGGGAGTGGGCAGCTCTGAAGCTGGCTGTCCCCAGAGCACACGCCGACTTGACCCGCCTCCCTGGCTGCGTGACCTGAGTGCGTTCCTCAACTTCTCTGAGCTGCAGTGGCCTCATCTCTAAAATGGGAATGATTAACGACCTTGGAGCAGGGAGGGTCGTTTCCAGGGTTGCACAGCCCCTGGGCCCAGCACACAGTAGGGACTCACGGGGCGGAGGTATATACAGGAGGTGCTCACAGAGCGGCCGCCTTTGAGGAGTCTGGTGCTTTGCAGGCTGGATGGTGCGTGCCGCTGGCGGGTCTGCCTCCCCCATCTGACCGTGACCTCCTCCGGCACGGGAACGTGACGGATCCTTCCCCCTGTGCCCAGAGCCCCGCACACGGCCTGGGGCTAGGCGGTGACATCCGCTGAGTCATTGGAAACTGACATCCCAGAGGACGGAAGGGCACGGAGGGCACGTCACGGTCATAGCCCCACGGCCGCTGGGCCTTGAACCTCGCTCAACGTCTGTTCGCCGCCACACACGTCTCCGCAGGACATAAATTTCTTGGCAGCAAAGGGGTTATTTAAAACCTCCATTAAAACGGCTGGACCTTGATGGAAACAAAGTAGTTGTCGCCGCTGGGGCCCGAGAGGCGCCTGAGAAGGGCAGGGACGCACAGGCGGGATTTATTCCAGGCTTTCCAGAGGCACTTGTGTTATGACCATGTTCAGGTTGTGAAGACACCTTCTGACCTTGACGGTGGGAAGAGCAGCCTCGTGTTCACAGTGGGTGGACATTGGCGAATGCTACCGTGTCTGGGGGAAGTGGGGGCCTTGCCCTCTTTCTCCTGTAAACCTGTCCTTCTTAGAAATTCACTGTGAGCTGAGCTGCCGTGGCAGATAGGAGAGGAGGCACTTTTTCAGCGGCAATAAAAATAGACTTCACTGGTGGCTGCTGGATGAGTCAGTCCGGCCAGGGTGGACACCTACCGCATGCTGGGCCCTGGGCTTGCTGCTTTGCAAATGGCCCAGAGAAGGAGCCTGGCACAAGATACATACTTGTTGTTATTATTACTGTTATTATTTACATGCTTCCCCACCCCCATGCCTATCGCCCTTGTCATCAGAAGCCAGACCCCCACCCCCCTCCCTGGCCAGAACCATCCCCCTCCAGGCTCTTATATCAAGTAGGGGCCTCATTCTTTTTTTACTGGCTCAGTTAATCCTGAACCCCATATATTTGAGTTTGGGCAGAACTCATGGCACATCATCTTGGTTTAGCAGAGTTCATTCACTGTGGGAACAAAAATATCCCTCTGTCAGGTCAGTGGTGACCAGTGAGAGGCTATCTTTTGGTTTCTGATTATGGTTCATGACTAGGCTGATGTTTTTTCCCTTCTCACCTCCCAGACAGAAACCATCATCAATAAATCCTGTGCCCTTTGTTTCCAAATATCTGGGCAAGCCCTTCTGGCACAGAATCGTAGATTCTTGAACCACCAGGGTGGAGAGGAACTAGGTAGATCATCTAGTTAAACGTCCTCATGGTATAGTTGGGCAACCGAGGCCCAGACTGGGGAGGTAACCTGCCCAAGGTCACATGGTGAATTGGTGACCGAACAGAGACCAGGATCTGAACTTCTGACCCAGGGCCGAAGCTCTGTCTGCCTTAGCTACATGGATCCCATGCCTGGGGCTGGCTGGGCCCAAATCCCAAGACTGAACAGACAAGGGAGGGGGAGTCTGTACCAGAGGCGTGGATTTGGATGGAGGGGGTGAAATCAAGCCCATGGAGTGCATGCCTCACGCTGAGCCCCTCGGGCTCTGGAGGGAACAGTGATTGAACAGTCCTGAGTGAAGCTAGTGGACAGACTTGAACCTGATGTCATGGCGGCCTGGGATGAAATCATTCTAGGCTCTCAACAAAATGAGCAAAAAAAAAAAGGTCAATGTAGTCTGTTGGTATAAACTTGCCAACTATTAACACCTCCCCAGTGGCTCTCCTGACCCCAATTTTAAAGCGCGTTTAAAAATCAGTGTGATTCAGCAATGAACTTCATGGAATTGGCTGGGCTTTCCTGAGAGTCTGCACATGGTGTGAGGAGGGATGGGCAGGTGTCTGCTCTATTGCTCTGCCATTTGGGGTCATAAATCATCCTGCAGAGGCACATGGTGAAGCTGAAGCCCCACCTCCTAATCCAGAAATGACAGTGAAGTCCCCAAGGGGTGTCCCAGCACCAGCCGGAACACCACAGACCCCCAATCCTGGCTTGTCAACGTGCCTTGTTTCATTAAGAGGGTTTCTCACTCGTAAATGACATCGTAGGTGCCGGGAGTATGTGCTGGTGGCATCAGGAGGGTGACCCTTGCTGGTGTGCCTGGAGTCCCTGTCTGGGACATGACGGGGCCCGTTGCTGTCAGCTCTGGTCTGGGTTTAGTGGAAAGTTATGTGGCCATGTCACTGCTGGGAGGTCTGGACTGCCCCCCTGGTTTTCCATAAGAATTGACTCCAACTCCAAGACTAGGATCGTCTAGACTTTGGACAGTTCCCTTCAGTGGCTACCCACCATTCAGCATAAAGAATGGGACCCTGATTGGGGCCCTCTGGGCCGTGTGACATGTGGCCTTACTGGGTCCCTGTGGTCACCCTCCGTGGCCATACAGGTCTCTTTCGGTCCTCCCAGCTCCCCCTTCGAGCCATGATCCATCTCACCTCCGGGCTTTTGCACTTGAACCTCCATCTTCGTCTCTGTCCCCTCTACTGCCCCCCCCCCCCACCCATGTAGGTGTGATCCGCCTACAGGAGCAGGAACCTCAGCAGCCCCACTGTGCGCAGTGTGTCTCACATGAGAGCAGGGCCCAGGCATAGGAAGTGCAAATCAATGGAGGGCAGGAAGTAGCATCGCCAATTGTGAGATTTTCCAGACCAACCTTTGAAAATGTTTATCTTATTTAGGGAGATCGACTCCCTTATAAGATGAATCTGTGATTTATTAACAGTTCCAAAAAAGCCAAGCCGGCGCACCTGTGTGGCTCAGTCAGTGGCGCGTCTGACTCTTGGTTTCGGCTCAGGTCATGAGCTCACAGTTCGTGAGATCGAGCCCCACGTTGGGCTCTGCGCTGACAGCGTGGAGCCTGCTTGGGATCCTCTCTCTCCCCCTCTGTCTGCCCCTCCCCCACTCGGGCGCCCTCTCTCTCAAAATAAATAAATAAATATTAAAAAAAAAAGATAAAATTAAATTTAAAAAGCTACACCACAATTTCTTTAAGTGACAGAGACCCAGTCCTCGAGTGTGGGGCACCTGTTCTCTGAGAACCACGGCAGGGACAGAAAACAGGCAAATGAACGTGTGGTACCATCACCCTGGGGCGTCAGGTGGGCCCTACACACAGGCCGAGGGTCCCAAGGGAGGCCAAGTCACTTCAGTAAAATACCATTAATAATTGTTATTTTCCTCATCCTTTCAACTAACTTTCCCGAGCCACCTACTATGAGCCAGGCACGGTGCAGGGCATTCATAGGCATTTCTAGAGTTGAATTCCAAACAGCGGCCTTATGAGGGGAGTGCCATGACTCTCCCCATTTTACAGATGAGGAAGCTGATGCCGAGAGGCGGGGTCAGGAGAAAGTGGTGCCACCCCAGGTCTGTTGGTACCCAAACCCTCGGCTTCCAGCCCTGGGGCTGCACCGCCCTCACTGCCTCAGTTTCCTCTTCTCCCTGGGTGGGTGGGGCAGCCGGTTCTTTGTCTCCCTGACTGTGGACCCCGGGGTGGAGGCTCTGCTGTAGTCACAGCCTGTGATGCTCCTGCACCTTTCCCCGCCCACCATCTCTGCCACAGCCCCGGACGGGGATGCCATCTACCCATTGAGCAGGTGGGGAAGTGGAGGCTTGGCCCAGGGCCTCCCTGCGGTGCTCCTACAATATGCACTTGTTCCACAGCAAGCGCTCAGGTGCTCCGGGCTCCCCACACCCCTCCCGCCACCTCTCTGGGTGCCCTCTTGGATTCAGCGGCGACAGGGAGGGCTAGTGTGCGAGCCCTGCACCTGGACGTTTCTCGGACAGTCCCATCTGAACTGCCCATCTCTGTGAAGTGGGAGTGTAAATCCCCATTGTACAGATAAGACAGTTGAGGCTCCGGGAGATTAAGTGACTGGCCCACAGCTACTTGGGTAAGAACTCAGAGGTGCATGCTCTTTATGCCCTTTATTCCCCATTGTGTCCCGCTCAGTGCCGACCATACACTAGGCGACTGATCAGGATAGATCCCTGAATGGTTTGAGTTAAGGCAAGTGGGAGCCTTGCAGTGGCTGAAAGTGCACGGTCCTCACTTTCTAGTCTGAACGTGAGACATCCTGGCCCCTCCATGTGCCCTCAACACACAGCCTGGAGACCCAGTGAAGCAGGAGGTCCTGAAACTAGGCTGGGGGCTGGCATTGGCATTGGCAAGATGGCGGGCTGGGGCCACAGTGCAGGTGAGCAACCACGGAACCCCAGCCTGGATGGAGACCCATGAGAGCCACTGGGGGACCCGACGCCCCCGGTGTCGGTGTGGCTGGTACTTCCTTTATAGAGATTTCCCCATTCCTGTCTCACCCCAGCCGCACCAGAGAGCTCTTGGCCTGGGTCAAACCCACCCCTTAATGTGGTTCATTAATTTCAACTGGCCATCACTTTGTAAAGGTTTGCTCATTGCCAAGAATTGAGCAGCCACTATGAGGCTCCAAGTGAAGGGGCAAAAATAATTTAAAAATGCCTGCCAGATTATTGTATTAATAGGGTCTGCATTTATTGGTGCGTTTTTTTCAAGGAATATATATATGTATATTTTTAGAGCACTTTGAGGCTTACAATAACATCAAGAAGAAGGCCCAGTGGTTTCCCATGTACTCTGTGCTCCCACACATGTGTAGCCTGCCATCATTATCAACATTACGTACCAGATGGTACATTTTTTGCCAAGGGTGAACCTAGACTGGTACACCAGAATCACTCAAATCCATGGTTTACCTTAGGGTTCACTCTTGGTGGTACACATTCTATGGGCTTGGACAAACATATAATGATATAGATCTTTCATTATAAAATCATACCAAGTATTTTTACTGCCTTTAAAATCCTCTGTGCTCTCCCTGGTGTTCATCTCCCTCCCCCACCCAACCCAGCAAACACTGATCTCTGTGCTGTCTCCATAGCTTTGTCTTTTCCAGAATGTCATGTAATTGGAATCAATCATACAGTATGTAGCCTTTTCAGATTGGTTTCTTTCACTTAGTGGTAGGCATCGAAGTTTCCTCCATGTGTTTTCATGGCTTGATCGCTCATTTATTTTTAATGCTGAATAACACTTTGTTTTAGTGTCATTTACTTATTATTATTCATGTACTCCAGCTTATTTACCCATTCACCTACAAAAGGACATCTTTGCTGTTTCCGAGTTTTGGCAACTGTGAAAAAAGCTGCCATCAACATTCCTGTGCAGGGTTTTGTGTAAATACACATCTTCAGCTCCTTTGGATAAATACCGAAGAGTGTGAATGATGGATCATATGGTAAGAGTGCGTTTAGGTTGGGAAAAAAGTGCAGGGCTGACTTCTAAAGCATCTGTCCCATTTTGCATTCCCATCAGCAACGTATGGGAGTTCCTGTTGCTCCGCACCCTCGTCAGCATTTGGTGATGTCAGTGTTCCGGGTTTGGGCCATTCTAATAAGTGTGTAGTAGTATTTTAAAATTTGCATTTCCTGGGGTGCCTGGGTGGCTCAGTTAGTTGAGGGTCAACTTCGGCTCAGGTCATCACCTCGTGGTCTGTGAGTTCAAGCCCTGTGTGGGGCTCTGTGCTTGACAGCTCAGAGCCTGGAGTCTGCTGCGGATTCTGTGTCTCCCTCTCTCTCTGTGCCCCTCCCCCGTTTGCACTCTGTCTCTCTCTCAAAAATAAATAAACATTAAAAAAATTTTTTTTTAATTTGCATTTCCCTGATGACATATGATGTGGAGCATTTTTTTATATGCTTGTTTGCCATCTGTATCTCTTTGGTGAGGTGTCTGTTAAGGTCTTTTGTCTGCTTTTCAACCAGGTTGAAGTTTTAAGTGTTCTTTGTATATTTTGGATGACAGTGCTTTATCAGCTGTCTTTTGCAAAGATTTTCTCCCATTCTGTGCTTAGCTAATTCTCTTGACATTGTCTTTCACAGAGCAGACGTTTTTTAACTTTAATGAAGTCTAGCTATGGATTGTTTCTTTCATGGATTGTGTCTTTGGTGTTGTATTTGAGAAAGCGTCACCATACCCAGGGTTATCTAGGTTTCCTTTCATGTTATCTTCTACGAGTCTTACACTTAGGTGTTTTACATTTGGGTCTAAAAATCCTTCAGGTTAATATTTGTGAGTCTAGATTTTTTTTTTTTTTTTTTTTTTTGCATGTGGACATCCAATTGATTGTTCCAACAGCATTTGTTGAAAAGACTATTTTTGCTCCTTTGTCAAAGATCAGCTGACTATATTTATGGGGGATGTCCCTTTTGGGGATTTTTATTCTGTTCCATTGATCTATTTGTCTGTTGTTTCACCTACACCACACTGTCTTGAGTACTTCAGCTTTGTGGTAAGTCTTGAAGTCGAGTGTTGATCCTCCAACTTTGTTGTCCTTCAATATTGTGTTGGCTATTCTAGTTTTTTTGCCTCTCCATATAACCTTTCAAATTAGTTTGTCAATATCCATGAAATAACTTGCTGGGGTTTTGACTAGGTTGCACTGAATCTATAGATCTATGGGAGGAATTGACATCTTGGCAGTATTGAGTCTTCCTATCCATGAACATGGAATATCTCTTCATTTATTTACTTCTTTCATTTTGTTCATCAGGGTTTTATAGTTTTCCTCAGATAGATATTATAAATATTTTATTAGATGTATCCCTAACTATTTCACTTTGGGGGTGCTAATGTAAATAGTATTGTGCTTTTCATTTCAAATTCTACTTATTCATTGTTGATATATAGGAAAGCAATTAACTTTTATATATTAACCTTATATCTTGCAATCTTGCTTTACTCTCTCATTAGTTCTAGGAGGGTTTTTTTTTTTTTTTGTTGATTGTTTTGAATCTTCTACATAGTCATGTCATTTGTGAACAAAGACATCTATGTCTTTCTTTCATATATCTATATCATCTATATCTATATCTATATCTATATCTATATCTATATCTATATCTGTATCTATCTATCTTTTATTCCCTCTTCTTGTCTTATTGCATTAGGATGGACTTCTGGTACAATATTGAAAAGTAGTGGTGAGAGGGGACATCCTTGTTTTGTACCTGATCTTAGTGGGAATACTTCTAGTTCCTCACCATTAAGAATGATGCAAAGGGCGCCTGGGTGGCTCAGTCGGTTAGGCGTCCGACTTCAGCTCAGGTCACAATCTTGTGGTCCATGAGTTCGAGCCCCACGTCGGGCTCTGGGCTGATGGCTCAGAGCCTGGGGCCTGCTTCCGATTCTGTGTCTCCCTCTCTCTCTGCCCCTCCCCTGTTCATGTTCTGTCTCTCTCTCTCTGTCTCAAAAGTAAATAAAACGTTAAAAAATTAAAAAAAAAAAAAAAAAGAATGATGCAAGCTGTAGGGGCACTGGGTGGCTCAGTCGGTTAAGCGTCCAACTTTGGCTCAGGTCATGGTCTCACAGTTCATGAGTTTGAGGCCCACATCGAGCTCACTGCTGTCAGTGCAGAGCCTGCTTCGGATCTCTCTGTCACTTCCCCATTTGTGTTCTCTCTCTGAAAAATAAATAAATCTTAAAAAAAAAAGAATAATGTTAACCGTAGATTTTTTGTAGATAGTCTTTATCAAGTTGTGAAAGTTCCCTCTTTTCCTAGTTTACTCAGATCTCATTATGAGAGGCTGCTGGATTTTGTCAAATGCTTTTCCTGCATTTATTGATACAATCATGTGATTTTTCTTTTTTTGTTTGTTGAAATGGTGGATTACATTCATTGATTTTCAAGTGTTGGATCAGTCTTGCTCACCTGGGATAAATCCAATTTGACTGTGATGTATAGTTCTTTTAATGTTTTTTTTTTAATTTAATTTGCTAATATTTTACTGAAGACTTTGCATCAGTGTTCATGAGAGATATTGATCTGTCGTTTTCTTTCCTTGTAATGTCTTTGTCTGGTTTTGGTATTAGGGTATTGCTGGCGTCATGGGATAAGTTAGGAAGTATCCTTCTTCTGTTCTCTGAAAGAGATTATACAGGACTGGTGTCATTTCTTCTTTAGATGTTTGATAGAATTGAGCAGTGAACCGTGTGGTCCTGGCGCTTTCTGTTTTTGAAGGTTATTAATTATTGATTTCATTTCTTTAATAGATATAGGCCTATTCAGGGCATTTACTTTTTCTTGTGTGGATTTTGGCAGATTGTGTTTTTCCAAGAATTGGTCCGTTCATCTAGGTTATTAAATTTGTAGGCATACAATTGTTTATAATATTCTTTTGTTATCCTTTTAATTTCCATGGGTTTTGTAGTGATGTTCCTTGTTTCATTTTTGGTATTAATAAGTTGTGGCTTCTCTTTTCTTTTCTTTGCTTAGCTAGGGGCTAATTGAGCATATTGATATTTTCAAAGAACTAGCTTTGGTTTCATTGATTTTTCTCAAGTGATTTGCTTTTAAAATTACAAATTTTTAAAAAAATTTTTAGTTAATTACCTGGCTCCTAAATATATCTCTTTTATTTTTATTTAGTTTTTATTTATGCAATTTTTATTATCCTGGTACTGCATGCCACAACATGTTCTAACTGCTTGGGATTCAGCAGTGAAAAAAAAAATGAACAAAAATTCCCACCCACATGGAGTGTATGTTCTGGAACTGGGGGGAATGGGTGGAAAGGACAGTAACCAACAAGTTCAAAAATTCATTTTAGTTCCTAATTTCCTAGTGAGGCCAGCTCTAAAAAACTTGTCAAAGCAGGAGTTCTGGTATGTTCTTCCTCTATCATTCTCTTAAGTGTTTCTCTTTTAAATCTCAAGTAATGTTCTGACAATCGATATTTAATTAACATGACCAAGCAGTGGCCCGGTTTGTGTAGAAGGAGGCCTGTCTCCCATGCTCAGGGCTGTAGGAAGGAGGGACTGACATGGATGAGGCATGGGGGCACCTAATGGAACAGCTTCTCCGTTAACCTCCCAAGGTGATCTTGGCAGCCTAGCGTGGGGTCAGAGGTCCCAGACTGCTACCTTCTAGTGGGGCCTCTGGCCTCAGGAAATTATGAAACTTTTGTAAGTAGGAGTTTTCTAACATGGGGTAATAATACCGACATCATGGGGTTGGTCTTCTCTTCCTGAATGAGTCTTAGGGCAGGGGCCAAATTCACTGGATGGTGGTGGACAGGCAGGGGAAGGGGTTCCGGGGAGAGGACACGGCGTCAGGAAAGGCCTGGAGGCATTAACTGTATTTCACTCTTGCCTGCTTATAACAAGGGCATCAGTCATAGTGAAAGAATGAGGGTCAGATTTAGGGTGCCTTTGTTGAAATGGGGCCAATTCCTGGGAGACCAGCTAGAAGGGTTATTGGAAACATTTAAATGTCGTGTTTAAGTTCATGAGTTTTGGAACCAACTGCCTGATTGCAAATCCGGCCTCTGCCATTTTTTTACCTATGTGATATTGGGCAAGTTACTAAACCTCCCTGTGCCTCAGTTTCCTTCTCCGTGAAGTGGGGACAACGACAGCTCCCTGTCCCAGGCTGGGGTGAGGATAAACTGACGTAAAGCACCCCTAGTCATGCCTGGCACCCAGCAGGTGTCATGAGGGCGTCTGCTGGGACTGATGCTCAATTACTAATCTGAGAACCACCGGACGGAGGGTGGTCAGGACTATGGGTCCCATTGAAGAAACGGAACCCCAGGGAGGTGAAGTGGCTTCTTCAAGGTCACACGGCTGAGCTGGTGCACGAGAGCTGCGATCTGCCCCCTTCTGTCTGAGTGTCAAGCCCACCCAGAGCCCAGCGCAACCTCTGACCCACGATGGGTCTGCCCTACAGCAGCGGCCTGAGGGAGCCCGGATCCAGGGGTTCACGGGAGACCCCAGATGCTGGGTGGAGAATGCCCCCATCTTCGCACACATGGCTCAGACCGGCTGGGCGATGCTCTCCCTCTTGCTTCGTCCGACCTTGGCCTGAAGCCTCTGCGCACAAAGGGCCCTCTCAGACCATTCCGCGGGAGACAGGGGCCTTCTTCAGATAGTAACAGAGGCCCAGTTACCAGCTCCTCCTTGAATTAATATAAGCATAGCATTTCTGTTGAAATCCCTGTCTGGATTAACCACTGGCTAGAGGATTTAACTCGTGTACACACGGAAAATCTCTACACACTTGTCTCCTAATATTTATTCTGGTGACTGGAACATGCAGATAAGGTGAGTGCCTGATGTTGTTGGAAGTGCAGAATAAATTTACATTCTCGGAGCCACCAAGAGCCACATATATATCCATGTGTGAGCCTGGCTGGGGCCTCGGAAGGGGGAAAGCCAGGTTCCGGCCCATGGAAGGTTTGACTGGTGCTTCCCTAGGAGCCAAGGCTCCCTTGTGGGGATCCTAGGTCCTTAGAACCTAACAGCCTTTGACTTCCCGGGTCTTAATTTCTAAAGTCTTAGACTCTTCAGTGAATAGATTCTTAAACCTATAAAATATTCAGTCAGAATCACAGGGTTTTAGGATTTCGAGGATCTGTACCATCATCTTGCCCGGGCACCCACCTGGCATCCTAATCCCTCCCACAATGTTGCCGTGAAGGCATCTTGTCCCAGCACCACCTCCTCCAGGAAGTCCTCCTTGACCACTCGCACTGGTTCAGAGCCCCCGTCATAGGCCCTCAAGGCTCCATCGGCTTTGCCTTATGTGACCCACCAGGAGTGCCATTTTGAACTTGACTCCTACCCCTACTGTGAATTCTGAAGAGTAAGAGAGGGTCTGCCGTCGTTCACTCATGAATCCCCAGCGGCCGGCACTCAGGAGATGCTCAATGAGTACATCCCACGAGGCTACACTGTACCTCCAGCTGCAATGAAACTGCTCCGTGAGGCGGGATTGGTGCCACCTTACCTCTGGCTGAGCCCACACGGGGGCGGGTGTGCAGTGCCCGCTGTACTGGGGATCGCTGGGTAAGCGATCTTACCTTAGGGGGAATGAGCAGGGCCAGGATCTGAGTGGGTGTTCAGAGAAGCCATGTGGTCCAGTGGGTCAGAGCCTCAGCTGGGGAGCCAGAGGCCCGCATTTAAACCCTGGCCCTTCCACACCCCTAGCTGGGTAGCCTTGGACAAGTTGTTTGAGCCTTTTTGTGCCTCAGTTTCCCCAGTTGTAAACGAAGGATGGTGAGCGTTCTGACACTAAATGGGATAATAGATGTAAAGCTCGGAGCTCAGCACCTAGTACACAGTAGGTGTTCAATAAATGCGCAAGGCTTTTGCATCACGCAAGTCATGTTTGCCAGAGAGCGTCCGCTAAGGAAGAGGCACTAAGGGACTGAGTATACAGAGTGACCCAGCAGGTAACCCCGGCCGTGGGCCACTGCACTGTGGCTCTGACATGGAGACCACACATGGGCGCAATGGGCGGGACTCCACTACCCAAGAATCACACAGTGCCCCTGCTTCTGGAAACCAACCTGCCAGCAGCACAGACCATGGCTGAGCCCCTGAAACGATGCCATTCCTCGAGGAGACCAACCGGCAAGTTGACCACACTGAGTTCTCCTGCATGTGAAAAGGCCCAGTGGTTTGTTCTCCAAGGAGGAGTCATGTCTTCCTGGTGGGGGTTCGCCTGTGCTGCGGGTGGGGCCTCAGCCCGCCCCACCGTCTGGGGGTTTACAGAGCGTTTGATCCGCTGGCCTGGGATCGCGCATAAAAGCGTGCCAGACCCGGGGATGGCTTGCTTTATTGTACAAGAGGTGCAGGCACAGGCTCACGGCCAAGGGGGGCCAGTTTGTATCACGCGCTGTCCACCCAGAAACTGCCAACCACACGGGGTGTTGGAATGGTCACCCGCAGATCCAGCTAAAGTGCCCTTTGGGGCCGTGTCCCTAATGAGAAGAAACAATGGGTCGGAGTGAAAGTGGCTCCACTTATGGCCACTTCTCAGTGAGCCACCGGGAGGACTTGGTGATTCCCATCCTTGTAACTCTGGGCTCTGCAGGGCTAGATGTCCTGCCCCCCACAGGACCCACACGCGTCAGAGAACCCAGAAAGGGTCTCTGGTTTGTTTGCTATACGGTGGCTGCCTAGGTGCTTTGGGTTCCTGGTATCCAGGGACTAGACGGCAAGAGGGTGGCCGGGGCACTGTCTTGAGAAGGGTAATTGACTCAGATCAATTACCTTTGATCGCAGAGGGGAGGGCTGCTGCTGTGCAGCGGGGAGGGGAGGAGGAAGTGTGGAGCCCCAGTGATCTGGAGGGCACCCTTGATGCTCTCTTGACAAACCGCGTCTGTCAGTGGGCAGGTGCGGTTTCCCTGCCTGAGAAGAGGAAGGTGACCAAAGCTCAGGCCCCTGGCGGGAGGCTCAGGGTCGTGTTATCAAATAAGCCACCAGAGTGAGGGCGTGAGAGGGTCTAGGGCAGAGAGTGAGGAGGGGTGGTGAGCATCATCGCAGCCCTGAGCCCCAAGACAGAGGGTGGGGGGACTTGCACTTTTGCCAGTGACCTCCTCCTTCCACATCCCCCTCTGGGAGAGCCGGCCACCCGCGTGCTAGAGGATTGGGAGAATGGAGAAGGAACAGAACCATGACAGCCGTGGCCAACACGGAGAGGCCGCTCGGAGGTGCTGACAGTTCATACTTCCTATCCTTCTGTCTTCCCCGGGGGGAACTGCTCAGGGCAGAGTGAGGCACAGGCGCCCAGCCAGCTCGGACAGATGCCACTCACGCCGCTCGCTCCGGACCCGGTTGGCAGAGCTGGTCAGACCTGCACCGTAGCTCGGCGTCCTTCCGGCCAGCCCTGCTTCCCCCCTCCACGCCTTGCACAGTCGAACCCTAATACGTGCCTCTCACTCCCCTCCAATCCAACTCCAGGATCCATGTTGTGACGCGGGGGAGACCAGTGGGTGGGAAATAACCTTGTCTCTCTGTGCCTCGGTTTTCTCATCTACGAAATGGGGCTAATAAATCCCCTGGCCTTGCAGGAATGCAGAGAATGGGTAGGAAATAGACTTCCTGATCCAGGAAAATACAGGCATGCGCATACACGCTAAGTCAATTAAAAACCTCTCTGCTCGCACCCGTGCCTGTGGTACGGGCTGGGCTGAGAGCTACCGCGGAGGCTGGCTCTGAGATCCTGCCGGGAAAGAGCTCTCAGAAGCCTGACTCCCGAGGCCAACACACCAACATGTACTGCTCAGGCCGCCCTTCTGGGTCCCCACAGAAGGGAGGCGGATGGCAGGGCGGGGCGCGGCCAGGGGCTGTTCCCTCCTCTCCCTGCTTTCCAGGAAGCCTCACTCCCCTCCTCAGGCTGCTGCACCACATTTCAGATCAGAACATCTAGATCCATTAGAACGAGACAGGGGTGGGCTTGCTCGACGTCTGCGGGAGGGGAGGCTCGGTCTAGGAGGGCCTCGCGAGTGAGCAGACAGGCCAAGACAGGCCATATTTCCCCAGAGCCCCAGGCTAGGTGGGAAGAAATGCGGGCCGCCCAGCCCAGGCAGGGGCTCCAGAAACTGATGCATTAAAAGAAAATATTTATCAACAAATCAGGGCAGGAACCAACCCCCCTTCTTGTTGGAGCAGACCTTGAAGGATAGTTCCCGGATCCGCCTGTTCTGGGTTTTTGCTTCTCGGTGAAGGTGATGGGTGTGAGGCAATTCTAATGAGCGGGGCCTGGCCCTCGAGACATCCGCAAGGCTGTCCGTCTCTAGCATCTTCCAGCTGTCAGCAGGGCCCATCAGAGAAACACGTTGATTTACTCCAAGGACTGGGGGGTGGGAGTCGGGTGGATACAGCCAAGCAGAAAGCAGGGGCCTGGACCAGCTTGGGACAGGTGGCGGTCAGACTGGGCTCTGGACCGCTCAGGTCACCAGGGCAGGGCACGGAGCCTCAGCAGCCTCCCTGGCAGAGCACGTGGATTTTCCAGGGCCTTGGGATAGGGGGACGGTGGACCCAGATTGGGCCTGCCTCGCCCCCCACCCCCTGAGTCTCAGTGGTTCACCGTAGAGGCGGGAGCCTAACAAACCAGAGTTCACATCCCAGCCGGGACTCCCAGCTTGGTGACGTAAGACATGCCACTTAATATCTCTGTGCCTCACTTTCCATCTGGGGCCGTTGATGTCCATTGGACATCCAATGGACATATTATGTCCATTATGTCCGTAATATCTCTGTGCCCCACTTTCCACCTGTGTCCAATTGGGGGTTAAAGCCTTTGGCACGGTACCCGGCACAGACCGAGGGCTCACGTAAAAGCTTTTCTTCTTCCTGGAATTATCAGTGCCTTTCCACAGGCAGGTACTATAGGTATTTATCTACAGTATGGTTCGCGCAGTTGAGGTCTTACGGTACATCCAGTTTTCTTTCTTGACTGATCACGGTATCGTGAGTGTTTTCTCACATCATTAGAAGTTTCCTCGACAGCAAGATGTTAATAGCTTCATAATAGTCCCTCATCCAGATGCACCGTCATTTGATTTGTCGCCCTTTCTGGCTCGACAGATAGGGCTACGGTTTCTCCATCTTCCCAGCGACCTGTAATACACGTCTCTAGACATAATCCTCGCTCCAATCCCTGACCGCTTCCAAAGGACCAGTTCCCGGGGCGGGGGGTGGGGGGGGGGCGCCGGAGTCTCCGCCTCAGGGCTGGCATTTCTGAGGCTCGCAACACCTCCGTTCCGTAAGTGCCTTCCAGAAAGCTTTCCCACCGTGCGTGCGAGTCCCTGTCTCACCGCACATTTACCAGCGTCGATCATTCTCTTTTTATTTAGTCTTCACTAATTCCGTGCACCCCAAATTCTATTTCGTTGTCACCTGGAGACACAGAGCCCTGGCCTGCGGCTTCTATTTCCCGGCAAGGTGACAATCAAATTATATTCGGGGGCTTCCGGCAAATGTCATGATGCAAGGCAGCCTATGGCAGGGTAGCCCCAGGCAGGGAGACAAAGGAGCTGGGTTCCCCGACTCTCCTCATTCACTGTGTGACCTGAGTATTGTATATTGCCCTCTCTGGGCCTTTCTTTATCAATCTCCTACAATAGCCTTCCGGCTGGTGTCCCTGCCTCCGATTCATCTAGCGGCCAGAACAGTGCCTGGCACAAAATATGAGCACAGCAAATATTGGCCGAAGACTGCACTGCCACGGTGACCTTTCCGAAAGGGAAATCTCCGCCATCTCATTATGCCGCCTCTAACCTTCCCGCAAGCATCCTAGCATTTTATTTACTTTTTCGGTCTTCTCATGAATTTCTGCTTCTCCTTAAGCATATGAAAAGACACAAGAGAGAAAAACGAGAAAAAAGCCAGAGAGGCTACAAAAGCATAACTTTTATTAAGCCCGTCAGGGGGCTGGGGCTGCAAGGCACCCAAGTGAACGGAAATCCACAGGATAACAGGACCCCTCCGAAGAGAGACAGAACGCAGAAACCATCACCGCCGGCAGAGCCACGGAGGGAGACGGGGCTGCCATCAGGTCAGGTAAGGAACAAACAGCTAACGGGTTTATGGATTCTTAAAGGCTGAATGTGGACCCCATGACAGCTTAGTATTCTTTCGAGCCCCAGACGCAAGGGGCGTTCACATTCATTCACAAGCCATTTCCTGGGGGAGCTCATTAGAGACTGGGGGCAGGACACGGGTCTGAGGCGGTCACCTGCAGGGGGCAGCTGGCAGGCACAGAAACCCTCCCATTACCCAGATCCTTCCCTCCTGTGAAGCTAAGCCTTAAAACGCTTCACTGGGGCAGGAACCTGTCACCCTCAGGACCTGGGCAGAGATCTGCTGCCTCTGGGGAAGAAGCAGAAGCAAAATCCTCATTCATTCATTCATTCATGCATGCCAGGGAAGCAGATTGTCTCCATCAGCAATCACCTTGGGGTTCTAGGCCCTCCAACCTGCTACGCAGCCTTGTGCAAGTGCCACACCTCGCAGCCTCAGTTTCTCCATCCGAACAGTGTGATGATGGGAGTAGCCCGGCGGTCCTCAGCTCTAGCTGCGGGGATCTCTTCTAGGCAAGATGGGGTGACAGGGACCGGATTTATCTTCCCGCCTGAAGTGACCAAAAAACAAAATTACGGAACAATGGCTTACGACAGCCTGGACATCAGGCAACGGAGAAGAGCGGGGAAACCCAGGAAGTGAGCCCCACAAGTGCCCTGGTTTCTAGCCATGAGAGAGCTGTCAGGCCCTGGGCCAGGAAGAAGGAACCCAGGTGGAGCCCAGTGGTGGGGGAGGGGGGGTGTCCCGGAGTCCAGGAGGTGGAGCTGAGGTTCTAGGAGACCATGGTGCCTCGGAAAGGAGAGACCTGAGCAGACAGGTCTGAAGAGCGTGCAGAAGGGGCTTGAAGGGGGAAAACCCAGCTGTCGACTGAGAGCCACTCCGGTCCCAGCCAAGAAATCTCAAAGCAAGATCCTAAAGATGCCACGTGAGTTTCAAGCTCCAGAACAAAGCTCAGGAATACTTACGGCAAAATAAAAGCATACCCAGCCCCCAGTGAGGTAACATCCACAATGTCCAGAAAGACGCCTGGGGTGACCGCGGTAACGTCGAAAAGGGAGGTTTCAGAGTAATCGATTTTACCAGAGGTGATGCTCCTATCGCGAATTCACCCAGAGGACCTACGCATCCTCAATGTTTACGCGTCCAACGGCGCTTCAAAATATGTGAGACAAAAATGATAGAACTGCGAGGAGAAACAGACGAAGGCACAGTGATAGTGAGAGGCTTTAACACCCTTTGTTCAGTAACTGCCAGAGCAGCCCGACAGAAAATTACATATACCATACGGAGAACTTGATTAACACCATCAACCAATCTGACCTACGTGACATAGAATATTCCACCAGGCAACAAGAGCGCACATTCTTTTCCCCGTGTGTATCTAAATATGGTACGTAGACAATATTCTGGGTCACAAAACAAGCTTCCACAAATTTAAGGGGCTCGAGTTGTGCAGAGCATGTTCTCTGGCCACAATAGAAATCAACTGGAAATCTGTAACTTAACAGGAAGAGTTCTTGAAAGATCTCCAAATATTTTCAAACCCAATAGCATACTTTGACGTAACCCGAAGTGTTAAAGAGTCAACCAAAGGGGGATTGGAAGGTGCTTTTCACCGGAAGGAAATGAAAACACAACGTATCAAAATCCGCGGGAGGCCGCTGACGCAGTTCTTAGGGGAAATTTATGGCACGAAACGCCTACATTTGAAAAGGAGAAATGTCTTGAATCAGTGACCTCAGCTTCCACTTTAAGAAACTGGAAACAGAAAAGCGAATTAAATCCCGTGTAGACAACAGAGAGGAAATAAGTATCGGGGTAGAAATCAGGGGAGAAAAGCAATAGAGAAAATTAATGAAACCGAAGGTGGTTCTTTGAGGAGATCAATAAAATTGATAAACTTCTAGCCACACTGATCAGGACACAAAAGAGGGGAGACACAAGTTATCAAGGTCAGAAATGAGAGAGGTGACAGCATAGATCCTACATACATTACGACCCTGGAATTCTTCTGCAAGTGGGATCTGTCTTTTTTCATTCATTTATTCGTTCATTCATTCGTTTATCCATTCATTCACATCAGTTTGGACTCATAGGTATTTCTTTTATACTTTGGGCTACAACCTAATACTAATTTACTTATTTTGTTGCTCAAAGTGTTCCAGCTCTGGTGACTGGGAGCTCTTTCCGTGGGTTCTCGTGTCCCTTGGATAGCTGCTCATCATTGTGAGATTTCTTTATTTTTCTTTTTTAGCACTTCCTTACTTTCTGGCACTGAAAGGTATGCCAGGCTTAGCTTGTCCATTTCCTGCCCTAGTTCTAGAATTATCCTTTTCTCCAAGGAGCCCTGGATTCTGTTAGGGGAGAGTTGTATGAGAAACCAAGATTTGGGTGCTAGGCATTCTCGTCGCTAAGGGGATGTCACTGCCTTGAGGCCGTCAGCTCACAGAGCAAGGAGGCACAGCTACACTAACTCATGCCTCTACACACGTGCATAAATATTTATATATGTAAACATCTGTATCTGCGTTCAGCTAAACACGAGTTCATGTGGAGGTTTCCAACTCTAATCCATGGCCACAGGGATCATTCCAGCCTTCTCCTTTTGTTTGCCTGGAAACTCCTATCCCGGCCGTGAGAAGCCTGGCTCCCACCCTCTGCCTATCCAAACACTAAGCATGTTCCTTCTCAGTGTATATGCATAAGCGACTTCAGCATTGTTAGCCCACACCGCCTGGGAAGCCACTCTGTCCACCAGAGCCCAGGGTTTCTGTGCATTCTGTCTGCTTTTGGTCTTAACAAGCTCCATTCATTTTCAAAGCTGCAGAGATCAGCACCTTTTACCTCCACCCCGCTTCCCCGAGGTTGCTCGATACATTTGTAACATGGCTTGGTTCTTTTGTCACAAACAGAATCCCATCCTGGGATCCCCTGGCCCCCTAGACAACGTTTTGAAATCTGCATACACTAACTAACGCTCATGCCTTCTACCGCAAAGTTTGACGGATTTTGACAAACGCGCGGTGTCACTTATCCACCGTTCTAGTAGCATGCAGGACGTTTTGCTGCCCTGAAAAACATCTTCTGTACTTGACCTCTTCCCCACGTCCCCATTTCCTGAAGCCCTTGCAACCGCCGCTCTGTTTACTGTCTCTGTCATTTTGCCGCTTCCAGAAGGTCATATAAATGTGACCTTTTCAGGTGGCCTTCTTTCCCTTAGCGATAAGCATTTACGATTCATCCGTGTGTCTGCACAGCTCGATGGCTCTTTTTTTTTTTTTTTTTTTTTTTTACCACTGATGAATTTTCCATTGTATGGACGTACCACAGGTTACTTATCCACTCCCCTATGGAAGGACATCTTGGTCGCTCTCGGCACTCGGCAATTAGGAACAAAGCTGCTGTAGGTGCTCACATGCAGGTTTTGGTGTGTTTGTGCATATGTTCAGAGTGACGACCTGGAAGCGTGGCTGCTGGATCGTCTGGGGAGACTGTGTTCAGTTTTGTAACAAACTGCCAAACCGTCTTCCAAAGTGCCTGTGCCACTTTGTATTCACACAGGCAGTGAGTGAGAATTCCCGTGGCTCTGCTTCCTCTCCAGCAATTAGCACTGTCTGGGTGGGATTTGAAAACAAATCTAGCTACAGGGGCCCCATTCCCCTGACTCTGTCTGCCTGAGGTCCCGCCCAGGGCCTCAGCACGGCTGAAAAGCCCCGGGAGGATTCCAACGTGGAGTCAGGCTTGAGAATCGCGGAGCTACACCCTCCACCTCAGGGTACCGATGGAGAAACTGAGGCCCTGGGGGCCTGAGTGCCTGGTGGGTCTGATCTTCCAGCTGAGAGGCTGGGAGGGGCTGTGTGATAGCCTGGTTAAGACTCCGGGCTCTAATCCTCTCATCAGCTGTGTGACCTTGGGCAAGTGCCTGCCCCTCTCTGAGCTCCTCCTCTGTGGAATGGGGAGGTTCACAGGACCTGCTGCACAGGTCGGGTGAGGATGAATTGGACCAATGAGTCCAAAGTGCTCAGCCCGGAGCTGGGCACACAGGGGGCGCCCGGGCACTAGGGGCCACTGTCACTGGGACTCTGGCCAAGTGCATTGGGCTGTGCCTGTGGCTCCACCCACACTGGGAGGCCGCACTCTGAGACTTTCCGGGACCACAGGGTCCTCCCTGCCCCCCTCCCCCCTCCCCCCTCTGTCTTCTCCTGGGGCGGCAGAGGCTCCGCCCGCTCCTCCCCACCCCTCCCTTTTCTTCTTCTGCTTAACAAACAGCTTCACTTAAAAAGCCATCTGGGAGGATGGATGGCACAGACACATTTTTGCAGAATAAGTTTTCAGGGAGAAGTGCCAAGAAATTAAAGGCACAGCACTTAGGATTCTACTCTTATGAGGCCCCATAACTCTGATTGTTGGAGGATTGTTTCTGTATTATACATCCATCCCTCACCCCTCACCCTGCCCAGTGCTCTGAGCTTTGTTCTCTCCAGTCTTTGGGGGACCTGCTCCCCCCTGCCTGGCTCCGCTGACTCCCTCCCTCAGGTGAACCCCGCTCTCTCTCACCAGGGAGGGGCTGCCGCTGGGGCTTTCCTCCCTGACTTCTTCCTTCCTGTGCGATCACTGCCCCACTTTCGGGAGCTGCCCACGGGGCCCGGGTGAAGGTTTGTCTACTTGTGGGGTCTCCCAGGGCAGATGAGGGGACAACAGGTGGAGGCCCTGAGAAGGAGGGATGCGTCCACCATTGGGATGCGTGGATGGCCCTGGGGAGCAGTAATGAACTCCCCGTCTCTGGAGGTGTGCACAGAGGACAGGTGAGCACAGAGACCTCGAAGGAGGCGAACTAGCCAAGAAGCTGAGAGCTTGGGTTTCCGAGACTAAGAGCTCTGGGCCGGGTGCTGACCGTGTTCAACCTTCAGCGACAACTTATACTCACAGAACCTCGGTTTCTTCATCTGGAAAAATCAGGCCAAGTAATAGTTTGCACTCCCCCGGGGTTGTCATGGAGACAAAAGGACATCCTGTGTGCAAAGCGCTGTGCACGGAGTGCACGTTGTCATTAGCGGGGAAGGAGGAGCTGGGTTGTGACACCTTGAACATTCTAATGTTCCATATTGTTGTAGTTTGTAGGCATCTGAGATTGTGAGATCCAATAATTCAATTATCCTGAGATTATAAGATTCCCTAGGACTCTAAGGCTTTCAGAAATTATGATTTTGTTATTTTTCTCATTGAAGGCTCCTTAGGAATCAAAGAGCTGTGTGATCCCCAGATTCCCATTCTAGAACCATCCCTCCACGGGCGAGTCTTGTCCCGGCCGCCGGCTGTCTGCTGCATCGGGAGCGTTTATCTCTGTCCTTCCTCACTTCACACCCTCCATCTTCATCCCCGGCCTGTTGCCACTTCTCTGGGGACCCCCTTTTGCTATCTGCACCCTTCCCCGCTGCTCTGTTTGCTCAGGCTCGCCAGGCCCCCAGCAGCATTGCTGAATCGCACACGCATCCTGGGCATACTGCCTCCTGCCCTCCCGCCCTTCCCATCAAACCCCATCTCTGCAACCTTCCTCCACCTTCAAGGCCAAAGTCAAAGGCAGACCTTCCATGAGGCTCTCCTCACCTCCCAGGGGAAATGAAATCCCCTGCTTCTGTGTTTTGTGCAGGTTCTGTTTAAATCACGATCAGCAGTTATCAGACTCGTTATTGGGCAGACCCACCACCCCTCCCCCCATGGCAGACCCACCTCCCTTCTCGAGGAAGGAAGCTGCGTGCTTCTGACTGCTCAGAGGCAGGACGCTGATTGGCCACTCTCTCTAGCGGGCTGGGTCAGCGCGTGGGAGGAAGGCGCTGGACCCGCTCCCCCCTGCCCCCTCCCCTCCCCCTGTCCCGGCCAGGAGGCCACTCAGCTCTGTGGACCCAGCCGGTGAAGCCGGGGTGAGTACCCCTGGTTCTCCCCCTCACCCCCCCACCCCGTCTTTCCCCTCCCCCAGCGTGAGCTCACCACACCCGCGGGCGCATCCCCGTCCAGGTGCTTACAACCCCGGGGCTCTATCTCCTGCCAGACCCTGGGCCGAGATCCACATTGTGAGTCTGTGATGTGCCCAGCAGGTCCCAAGTGTTGGACATACAGAGCCGAGCTAGACAAGCCGCCCGCCTCCTGCCCCTTCCTGTCCCGGGGCTCAGTCTCTGCCATCTGGGGGGCCACCACCCGGCCCTTGAGTTCAACCCTTCAGCTTCCTGTCAGACCTGCTCCCCCCACACCGTTCTCATCCCCGAGTTGCCCCCGCGGCACCTGCTCACCCAAGTCAGAGACAATGGGGCACCCCTGCCCCTGCCCCCCTCACACCCCAGGGACCACCCATTTTTATGTCTTCAAACCTCTGGATTCCACCCCCCGCCGCACCGCCCAGCCCATCTCAGGCCCCGTCATTTCTGGCCCAGATGTCCCCACGCCCTCCCCCTGGTCCGTCAGCCCCACCGCTGCCCCTCCGTCCATCCACCCCGCGACCCTGAGACCTGAGCGAGGGGGGCTCCCCTCACCCTCCTCCCGCGGCGCCTCTCCCGTCAAGACACAGGGGACAAGGTCTGGCGCCCACACCCCCCCAATTCCCTTCCTGACCGACCGGAGCCCGCGTGGACCCCATCCCTGGGTCTGCTGTCCCGAGGGTGAACCACGCGGCCTTTGTGCACACCGTCGAGAGCCGCGGAGTGCAGCCGTGTGTGGGGGTGCAGGGCTGGACCCGCCGGCCGGGGTGTCTGCGCGCTGCGGGCGAGATTGTGGAGGGAGGGGAGGGAGGGCTGGGTTGGGGGTCAGGGGCCCTTGGCCCCCGGGGTCAGCTTTCTCTGCTCCCCACATTCTAGTGCAGAGATCAAGAATTTGTTAGGTAGGAGGGTAAACTAATTTTACTTGACGGTTTGTTAGTTGATTTATAACTTCGATGTTCAGCCCACTGGTCTGGTTCTCGCTGGTTCTCTGGCTCCTGGCTGCTATGCACTGATACCCTGGCCTCCAGATAATGGTTATTCCACACAGGGCAGTCACACTGATCCCTGCCCAGCACTCTCCCTGCTTCCCAGGGCCTCAGGATGGCTTCTACATGCTGAGCCTGCTTCACACAACCTGTCGCCACGATCCTCCCCGCATCTCCATCATTCTCTTCATCTGGGCACCAAAATCACTCTGTGGAGACTACGCCACCTGTTTCCATGGCAATCAGAGCCCCCTGGCTGGGTTGAGCCCCACCCCTCCACCCCTCCACCCCCTTGCCCCGCTCTGGTCAGTGGGAAGGGACAGCCCGAGGGCCAGCTTTCCCATCCAGGGGATGTGCCCCTGTCCCAGAGGAGCAGGTAGGAGGTGGCCATCGTTACAGCCGGGCCTCAGGGGGAGTCAGCCGGGCTGTGAAATCTGTAACCAGGTGAGGATGTGTCAGGGTGGATACAGACCCAGGCGTCCACTGCCCTGCTTGGTGGTGGTGCAAATCAGGGAGGTTTTAGGACAGGGAGGTGGGTCCTTGTCCTTTCTCAACCTATGAGCTCCAATGCATCGTTCACATCATTCCCGCCCCCACCCCCACCCTGCCACCCCTTTCTGGTGCAGTCCTCATCCTGTTGGCTGTACTGGGCTTGCTGTGTGAGCCCCGTGACCACAGCCCCCCCCCCCCCCCCCCGCTGCAGCCTCTGCCTAAACCTGAACCCCAACCTGTGCCCTGGAGACTGTGCTACCTCGCTTTCCAGAGGGCCACCATCACTGAGAACTGGAGCTTTCACCCGCGACCCCCCACCCCACGTTCTCACCCCCTCCCAGCCCATCGAGCACCGAACCTCCCCGGGTGAACCCCCCCCCCCCACCCTCAGCCTTATTTCTCCTTCTCCTGTCCCTTGTCGCCATCTCTCCAGCCAAGGCTCTGGTCCACGCCCCCACTGCGCGCTCCGGAGGGACCTCCCGGTCTCTGGGCTCCATGGTGACAAGTGCCAAGGAGAAAAATAAAGCAGAAAGGGGCCTTCAAAAGTCTGGGGGTCACGGGCAGTGTGAAGGGGGTCCAGGAAGGCCTCCCCAGGAAGCTGATGTTTTCCCAAAGCCTTGGAGGGGTTGGAGGGAGCCATGTGGGTATCTGAGGAAGGGCAGTCCAGGCCGAGGAAGCAATGAGTGCGAACGCCTTCGCCTTCGGGTCTGGAGGTAAATACAGGCTCCAGATTTCCTCATTACCCTCCCTCATAGTAGCTTCCTGTAATCAGGCAGGTGCTTGGCCCCCTCCCCTCCCCTCCCCTCTCCTCTCCTCTCCTCACCTCTCCTCTCCTCTCCTCTCTTCTCCTTCCCTCTTCTCCTGCCCTCCCCTCTCCTCTTCTCCCCTCACCCCCCTTCCTTCCCTCTCTGGCCTGTCCCTTCTCCTCCCCTCTATTCCCCTCCCCTCCTCATTTCTTATCTCCTCCCCTCCCTCCCTTTCTTTTTCTTTCCTTCCCTTCTCTTCCCCTCCCCTCTGTCCTCTTTCCATCCCTTCTTTTCTCCTCTCTTCCCTTTCTCTCCCATCCCCTCCTACCTCTCTTATCCTCCCCTCCTCTCCCCTCCTCACCTCTTATCCTCCCCTCCCCTTCCCTCTTTCCCTTCTCCTTCCTTCTCCCCTCCCCTCATTTCCTCCCCTCTCATCTCCTCCCCTCCCTTTTCCTCCTCTTCTTAAACATGCTGCATAATCAGAACGAGTAATTACAACCCCCATCTCTGGCTCATGCCTCCTCAACTCGGGCTTGAAGAAGGAACTGTTTCATATTTAATCAGTATTAGTTCTGGAACGCTCTCAGGGGACCAGGCTCACTTCAGGGCTGTGTAGTTTAATTCTCAGTGAGGCTAATTAGATCAGGAAAAGAGCCTGGGCTGAGGCAGGTCTGCTGTGGGGTCGCCCACTAAACAAGCAGAGGCGGAGCCCCTCCTGCACCCACCCCTGCCCGCACCCACCCCACCCTGCCCACCCCGTGGGGCTCCATCTCGGCCCCCAGGGGAGCGCAGGCCCAGATCCTTCTCTCATCTTCCAGGACTGACGAATCTCTGGAAGGAAGGGGAGTAGCTGATGTTCAGACTGGGAGGCAGCCACCTCCGCTAGAGTCCCCCTCAGAAGCTTCCAGAGCCTCTCCCGCAAGGCAGGTGGTGAGGGACAGGTGGGGGCACCCACGGAGACTTCAGCGCTACCCCTTCTCCTTGTGAGGACAGTGTCTTCCTCCTCCTTCTCTGCTCAGTTTAGCCCGATTTCCACTGTCACCTCAAAATTGTGACACCAGGTCACAGATGTCCCTGGGCACCAGTCAATTTACACACGGGATTGCAAGCCTCGGAGGAGAACCTGCCAGAGGGTGTCATTACCTCCATTCCTCAGATGAGGAAATCGAGGCTTGGAAGGGAAACCCGCTGGCTGGCCCCCTCCCACTGGGCTGTGGGGCCGGAGGATGGGAACAGAGGCAGCAAAGCCTGAGTCCTGGCTTCTGAGCTCACCGGCTGGGTGAGCCTGGGGCCCAGTAGTGTCGCCGAGCACCGACTTCCTCCTCCCTGATTTCATTCCAATCCCACAGCAATGCCACGGTCTGGTGGTTACATTGTGTCCATTTTTGCAGAGGCGGACCCAAGGCTGGGGAGAGGAGGGGAGGGGAGGGGAGGGGAGAGCTTTGTTCATGTCTGAGCAGCTTGGGCTTAGTGGTGTGGGGGCCTGGCCAGTGTGCCTGGCACTGTTCTCCCCTGGGCCCATCTGCCTGCACTGTGCCCACTCAGTTGAGGGGAGCAGCCTGCCCTCCCCGGAGCTCCCCAGGGCAGATGGGTTTGCTCAGGGATAAGGCGCACCCTGTCATCAAACTCAGAGGTCAGGCCACCCGCACACATGAACTCCTATAACGTGCCGCCGTGTCGCAGACATGATGCCCTTCCTCCGTTGCCTCCTTTTCCCTCCTTTTCTGCCGAGGTGCACAGAACGGGAGCGGCTTCGTACGTTCTAGCAGCAAACTGCCTGGGACGGACTCCCGGCTGGGCCACGCACCTGCCCGTGCTGTGTGCTGGGAAGTAGACACTGACGGTCCGAGCCGCATCGAAGTGTGGAGAGGCTGGAACCGGAGAGGACACGTGACGCGCTCAGACCAGGGCTGCGAAAACAGCGACCATTCGTCACACAACAGCTGCTTCCTTATTTTGGTTTGGTTTGATTTCTGGGGTCCCCTGTGGAGGGCAGGCAAGCCCCCAAGTCCTTGGCCCCAGTTCCTGCACGGTGCACTGTGGGGGACGTGGCCTTGGTCTGGGAGTCAGGCGACTACCTCTAGGACAGCTGTGATGATCAAATATGTCCCCACCTGGGCTCCACACATAGTTCCTGTGGGTCCCTA
This sequence comes from Panthera tigris, assembly GCF_018350195.1. Lineage (NCBI taxonomy): Eukaryota > Metazoa > Chordata > Mammalia > Carnivora > Felidae > Panthera > Panthera tigris. Next base: position 22,276,152 of record NC_056667.1, read on the forward strand.
GGCACGTTCTTCTCTCTGTGACCCTGACTCTTCGTCTTTCCACGGGAAAGCTGGAACGGAGAGGCCATCTCCAGGCTCCCCGCCGCCTCTAAGACCCCAGTGTACCAAGATCAGACTGAGCCCCCACCCACAGAGGAAGAAGAAAGCAGCAGGAAGAGAATCCACCCAGAAAAGAGGGGGCAGGGAATCCAACTCGTTATGCTACTGCTCTTTATCGTCCCCAGGTCACCTAACCCGGGGAGTGACCTTGATTCCAAAGCCCGTGTTCTTGACCGCTTCACCATGAACGCTACTGAACTTGGCTGTGAGCTTGGGCCTTCCGGATCCTATTTTCCAGAGGACAGAAACGAAGCCCAGGGGGGCAAGGTCACACAGCTACCGAGGGGTGCAGCCGGACTCCCACCATGTTGCCTTGACCCCCAATTCCAGATCCTTCCCCCCAGAGCCCTCTGCCTCACTTAATGTAAGCCAGCTGATATCTCCAGGTTGGGGTGGGGTGCGGTGGGTGTCCCATTAGCTACCTCCTGCCCCACCCCCATGGCTGTCCCAAGTGCCCACCCTCTTGGCAGGTGCCCATAGGCACGACGGGGCTCCCCTCTCCCAACATGAGTTTCCTCTCTCTCCTTCGGTCCTCATGCACCACATGCGCCATGTTCCCTGGCGAGGGGGGCGCTGGGAGGCGGGGTCTGCGAAGGCCACCCGTGTCCCCGGCTGCTGTTCCTACAGCCTGTGCTGCCAGGAGGTCTCACTGGCTTGCTCACTTTTTCTCAGCAGCTTTACTGATCCTTCTGTGCCTGGCCCTGGGCTGACCACGTGGCATCTAGAAATGACGGGCCGCGCCCCCTGCCTTGTCCCCCGGAGACTGCGATGATGACGTCACCATGGGATACCGCGGGAAGGCCCCGGTTCTGCGTGGATGGGGACCGGGTGGAAGGGGAGTGTCTTCTCCCTCAGATGCTCCGCTCCAGCCACAGCGCCAGGATCTCCGAGCTCTTGAGGGCCTCTGAGGAGGTTTAAGATCCGGAGAGAGTCATGCGGTTAAAATACGAACAGGAAATTGCGCCGCTGAAATTGATACGTACTGGGGAGTCTGGGTGGCTCAGTCGGTTGAGCGTCCGACTCTGGATGTCGGCTCAGGTCGTGGTCTCCTGGTTCGTGGGATCAAGCCCCGGGTCAGGCTCCGTGCTGACAGGGCAGAGCCTGCGTGGGATTCTCTCTCTCCCTCTCTCTTCCCTCCTTCGCATGCGCACCCTCTCTCTCTCTCTCCAAATAAATACCCTTAAAACGCAAAAAGAAATCGATACGTGTCAAAGAGTCACTTTCTGCTCTACTTGGCTCTCACATGTTACACATACATTGATTCGATGTGGGATCTGATCTAATATGTGTGATCTCATAGAAGACGGATCCTCCAAAGGTAAGAAGGTCTGCGGCTGGAAAGGTCGTAAGAGCGCGATGGCTGGGGGCGGGTGGGGAGGACAGAGACCTCGCGGAGGAGGGCCGCGTGGCTGGAAGGCTGCGGGGGCTTCTCCAGCAGACAGCAGGGCACTCCCGGCAGGGGAACAGCATGTGCAAAGGAGCAGCACCTGGCGGGGCCTGGTTTTCCTGAGGATCCCGGGCCCCTCACTGAGCCTGCAGCAGAAAGTGGGGTGGGGATGGCTGGGGGCGGGTGGGAGCACAGGTGTTCTTTCCTTTCTTGAGCCTCTCCCCATTCTGGAACCTTCTTCCCCATCACCGAGGCCCAGCTCCACCCTCATCCCAGAGCTGAGCCAGGTGGCCCCAAGCCCACCGGCTCTCCCCACTGACCACTCGACTCGGCTTGACTCTGAATGTCTGGTCCTGTGAAGCCACGTCTGCTCGTGTGGCTTTGGCATCAGAGGCCAAGGTGGAGTGGGGTGGGGCAGGGGAGGGGGAGGCCGGGGAGGGGGGGGTGGGGGTGGGGGGAGATAAAAAATGTAAAACACAAAACCAGTCCAGACTGTTTTCGCTGAATTTCTAGAAATAAGCCAATTTCTACTTCTCTTGCTCCCTCTCAGTGTTTTAGCTGAAACACTAAAGGAGCCCACGTGTCTCCTTTAGGGAAAGACAGCCGTTGAAAGCCTAATTTGGGAGTTACACGCATTCTCCTGCCCAGCCAGAAAAAGCCCTCAGGCTGGTGATGGGCGCCTTGCAAGCAAGCACCCAGCTCCCTGACCGCAGCTCCTCCCCTAGAGGCGAAGCAGGGGATTTACCGGTGCCGGAAAACCAATTAATGCCGTGGGACAGAGGACTGGCAGGCCACCGGGACTGCAGATGGGTAGGTGATCCGGGCTGTGGTCCTGCACTCGGCGGCCGGCGGGCGGCAGGGAGGAAGGCAGGGCGCCTGGAGAAGCCTCCAGCCCCTGGATCGGGGTAGCCGGTGCTCTAAGCTCCCTCCCGATCCCACCCATTTTGGTCCCGCAGCCCCCCAGGGGATGCTTGAACCCACCCTCTCCAAGTTGTGGCTTTCCCTTAAATGTTACTAATCCAGGTGTCCTTTATAAAGCACACGTTTCCTCTGACCTCGGGAGAACGAATGGAGGCTTTTCTCCCTGTCAAGGCGGGACAAATGAGCACCCAGGAAACCCGGCAATTGAAGGGGGCTGCTGAGAAAGGAAGAAAAGGGCAGCTGGATTGGGAAGGGCTCTGGACAAATTGTACCACCTCGCCAGGCCATCCTGGGGAAGGTGCTGGGTGGGCCTAGCTCCTCCCCCCCACCCCCCACCCTACCCTTGGCTTTGTAGGCATGGAGGAGGGGGTCTCCAGCACCAGAGAACAGGATTGGGACACTCAGGGCGGAAGAACCACGGGCTCGGACCCGTTCCCTCGCTGCAGGACAAAGGTTGCGTCTTGTGAAGGTGGGTACTTCACCTCAGGAGGGAATCTAGTCTAGGCTGGATGTCCTTCTACACAGCGGCCGGCTGGGCAGAGGCACCAGCAGCTGTCTGACCCACCCCTGCATCACAGGGGAGGTGAACTGTATTAGCTCGAAGAGTATTAGTATAGCTCACAGTTTACCCAGCTTGGCACTGGGCCAAGCTTTCTGTAGCAGCAGCTCATCGAACCGGCGCAGGAGCCCTTCCGGGTGCAAACTATTTCCGTCCGCTTTGAACAAAAAGAAAGGAAACTGAGGCACAGAGACGTTAAGTGAATGCCCAAAGACAGCAGCTAGTGAGGGGTGGATGGAACCATGAGGGGACATCCAAGCTCCCTGCAAATCCGAACCCCCAAACCCTAGGCTTCTGATCTCGTGTTTTCATCCTGCAAATCCAAAATTGAATGACTCCAGAAACCCAAGGTGTTCCATTTCTCACAGAGTCTCTAATGTGATGCTCAAGTCGAAGGATCTAAGACTCTGTTGCTCTAAGATTCTCTGTGTCTAATATTTTATAGGCAACACGGGGTGGGGGGTGGTTATTCAAAACCAAACAGCGTGTGGTAGGGAACTTTTTCCCTCACTTCCTCTGGAAGAGAGAGGCCATCGCTCTGTTCCCGAAGGTCTAACATGTCCCTCCTTGACCTTAGCCCTGGAGGCAGGCAGGGGAAGCCAAAAACTTTGCTGTTTTAGGCCCGTTAAGCTGAGGTGTTCCCAAGGGAGACGGCTGGAAGGCAATGCAGGAGGAAGTAAGGGGCTGACCCGGAAAGCACGGAGGGGTCTCCAGGGGCATTTTCCTAGACCTGGGCCATCAGGGACCCCTCCCTCTTGCAGCCTTCACAGGGCCCCGAGGGCATGGGGGAGGGCCCTTGGAGGGGAAGGGCCACAAGGTGTGTCCCTGGAGGTTGGCCCTAAGTAAGGGATCCTCCGCCCCCTATCTCTGGATCCCTCTCTGGGTCCAGTTTTCCTCCAAGTCAGTATCACCGTCTGAGACTGTCCTGCTCAGTCTTGTGTTTATGTTTATTTCTCTTCGCCTCCTGAAATGTCAGCTCCCTGAGGGCGGAGGCCAAGGCCAGGCAGACCTGAGGGCAGAATTTATTCTCAGAATGAGTGAAATCTGAATGGCGCCATCAGACTGAGACAGAGTCATCCTGCCTCCTCCAGCCTTCTCCCTCCCGGTAGTCAGTGGCCCCAGCCACCCTATCGCCTAGAGAGCTCTGGGATCTGCTCCCTCCCCAGCCCTGCACTCCCCCCGCCCCCCACCTTTCTCCTCATTGAGGGCACAGGCTCTGGAGTCTGATGCTGGGGTCGAATCTCCCACCCACTAGCTGAATGACCAGGCGCAGTGACTTAACCTTTCTGTGTCTTCTCCTCTCTATAAAATAGAGGTGGCAATAATCCTTCTAAGAGGAGTGAAAGAAAGAAATGTTTAAAGTGTTCAGAACATGCCTGGCAAACAGGAAGCCCTCAGTAAGTGTTAGCTGGGGCTATTAATATACACTGTGATCACGACTGCTATTATACCTTGTCTCCCTAATGCCTACAGAAAGAGGCCCAAACCTCTTCCTGGTCTCGCACCTCTTTCCAGCCATCACTGCAGTCACAGAGGACCCCCCTCCTGCTTTTTCTAGCCTCTTTGCCTTCCGGCAGGCTGTTCCTCCAGGCTGGAAAGCCCTTCCATCATCTTCCCCTGGCAAACTCTCACTCTGCCTGGAGGAGACAGCCCAGAAGCCATCTCCCCTCTGAAGGCAGTTCAGACCTCCCTCCCCCACCCCTCCCAGAAGCCCCCTGGGTTGCCAGCACCTTCTCTGATACGTTCAGGTCAAATCCCCAATCACTACAACCTGCACTTACATACCCTCCCCCCCGGGGCAGGGGCTTCCTCCACTGCCTTTTCTTCTCTGTGTCCCTGGTCCCAGAGCTCCACCTGGCACAGCGTGGGTGATCGCGTGTGATTACTGAACAGGGCACGGTGCCGGGTTCTAGGTCCCGAGCCATCCGCCCCGACTGCCCGTGTCGGAGCCTCGGTCTCCGTATCTGCAGTATGGGTGCGCCGGCCCCTGTGGGGCCCACCTCCCAGGAGCGCAAGGAGCCCTGGCATCCCCAGGCTGGCGGCCCCACTTGGAGGGGGTGAGAGGGCAGGGACTGTCTTCAGTTCTGGCGCCTGGTCTTCGGCGAGAGGAACTGAGCTGGTCATGAGGGTCGTCAGGGGGGACGGAGACGGCACCGCTGTCCACGCCAGCATCACCCCGGAGCCGCGGAGCCCGGGCTGCGGGCGGAGGAGGGCCCTGGGCCCGGCGGGCTGGCCGCACCTGCTCCCTGGGGCGGAGGAGGCGACCCGTGCCTTCCTCCGGGTGTGGCGACCCCGCGGCGCTGCCGGCTCCGGCCCCGAGGTGGCGCTGCAGGCTGTCGCAAGGGCCACTCGCCCTGGGGCCTTTGGAGCCTGGGGCTGGGGAGGGGTCTGGAGGGAGCGGAGGGGCGGGGCAGGGGGGGGTGGGGAGGAGGGGCCTAAGGAATGGAGGAGAGGAGGGAGGGAGAAGCTGGGGGAACAGAGGAGGGAAGGAGAGAAAATGCTGGGGAGGGGACGGGAGGATACGGGAGGGGAGGCCGGGGCTTCTTCCTGTTCAGGGGCTTGAGGAACCGGGTCCTCCTGGAGCTCCCCACCCCCACACCTACAGGCCGGGCGCTTTGTCCCTTAACTCCCCTCGGTCCCTCGAGGCTCCCAGGGCTCTCAGGATGAAGCCCAAAGGAACCTCACAGCCAGCTCACCAGTCCTCCGTGATCCGACCGCACTGCACCCCCAGCCTCCTCTTCCTCCACCTCTCCGTCCCCCTACCTGCACCCCCACACCCCAGGCCCCAGCCCTGCAGAGCTGCCTGCTGCTCGGGGGGCGGGGGGTGGGAGCTCTCCCTCTCTGCCAGACCTTCGCAGGTGCCAGGTTGCCTCTGCCTATACTGACTTCTCCCCATGGACCCCTCCCCCTGGCTCCCTGCTTCTCCCTCAGGCCTCAGCATGATCCCCTCCTCCCAGAGGTCCTCCCTGACACCCCTGTCCAGGGCTGGGGTTCCCTCTCCGCCCCCCCCCCCCCCCCCCCAGGCTCCCCGGCCCTCCTGCATCTGCCCTGTCCCGGCACTGACCACTCTGGGTTGTGATGGATTCCTGTGTGTCCCCAGCCAGACTGGGGGCTCCCTGAGGGCAGGGACATGCCTCATCCCCTTCGGTGTCCCCGGGGCCAGCCCTGGGGCTGAATAGGCAGAGGTGGGCAACAGAAGGTGGGATGCATGAATGATCTGATGAGGGGGCTGGGTTAGGGTTAGGGAGCAAAGAAGAGAGGGAGCTGGGGGGAGGGGAAGAGCAGGATTGAGAGAGAAAGAGAGAGAGAGAGAGAGAGGCACTGAGGACACCGGGCCGGGTGTGCAGGGACCCTTGGGCCCTGGGTGCTGCCTGGCTCTGGACCTCTGACCATCTGGAAGCCCCTCTTCATGGCTGGAATCAGGAGGGGAGCAGAATCTGGTTAGTTGCAGGGAAAGGAGAGTTTCGTTGCAGGGAGAGCAGGGGGCTCCAGGAGGGACCGGAGAACCCAGGCTCTGCCCTATCCCTGTCTGTCTCCCATGATAGTTTCCTGTCTACTCACAGCACCACCTATGGCCCATTACCTTACGCAGCCTCAGTTAAGCAGCCCTCAAATACATTTCCGTCTCCCACTGTTCATGTGTGTAGAGCTATAAACACACACACACACACACTTTTTATGAGAAGAGGGGCCTAAGTCTTCAGCATTTTACTGACTGTCCTCATAGAGCAACATGGAAGCCAGCAACGCAGCTCAAATTCAGCTCTTGGCGAGCCGGCTGCTCTGGGTCGAGGCTGGTATGGAAACCAGCCTGGTCTTAGTCTCCCATGACACCTCTAATTACCAACAGAGCTCTTCTCTCCGAAGAGGCAAGGTGTCGCAACTATGTCCTGCTTATTTCACGTCTTCCGTGAGACACCACTTCCTCCAGGAAGCCTTCCTGGACTGCCAAGCCCAGATTAAGTGTCTCTTCTGTAAGTGTCCACAGTGTCCTATACTTTACCCATCATGGCCCCACAAAATGGGTATCTACCTCTCTCTCTAGTCCCATTGGACCATGGGTTCCTTGAGGGCAGGGACTGTGAGTCATAGTTGTATCCCCAGCGCCTCTTACAGGTGCTATGTGTTCCATCAGCATTCGTTGAATGAAGGAGTAAGCCTAGTGACCCCAATGTCCCCACCGACCTCTGAACCTCCTTTCTGCTCCTACACTGGCCTTGATCCCTGTTCTGACCCTCTGCTTTCAGTCATATGTATCTGTCCTCTGTCCCCTAGTTGCCCAGGGAAGTCACAAAAGGGCTAGGACACACTGGAACTACAAACTCCCAAGCTCCCAGACCCATCGTTTACTAGCTAGCTCTGTGGCCTTCGAGAAGTTCACCTTACCTGTTTGGGTCTTAGCTTTTTTTTTTTTTTTTTTTTTAGATCCCTAAAAGAGACAGTTTGCAAGCAAAGGCAGAGAAATGTAACAAACTATTTAATAAAAATCCCTGGCAGAGACAGAAGGGAGTTTGTGCAGAACGGGGCATAAAGGGGAGAGAGGGAGCTGCAATTATAGCCACCAAGAGACAGAAGCTGTCAGCAGGTGCCTGCCATTTAGAAAATGACATCTGGACCTCATTTCTCCTGGCAGTGACATAGATATAGGGCCGCAGAAGTGGTTGCCGAGCCTGGGAAGGGGCCGGGGGTAGGGCTTCTGGGGGGAGAAGCAGGGTCCAGAGTGCTGCTGTCTGGCTCCAGGGCAGGGAGGCTATGAATGGAGTTGAGGAGGGGCCATTTCCTGTGCCGAGTAACTGACACTTTCTCTACCTGGTCTTCCTGAGCTCAGCCTGGGGACGCCTGGGGACGCAGACCTCTCCCACTGAAAGGGATGCCTGAGGACATTGCAAAGCACCCTGGGCAATGGGGGATGGGGGGCAACGGCAGGCACTGGCCTTGACATCCAGTCCTCATCGCTGCTCACCGTTGATGCTCTCTGTGGAGCACCTGCTCTTGGCGGGATGCGGTGGGTGGTCCTTTGACCTCTGCCCGCAGACCTGCCTGGGCAGGAGTCGGTTCATTTTGCAGATGGAGACCCTGCTCCTTCCATCGCTCTGTGTTCCCAGATTCTGTTTCTGCCTCTGTCTGGACCTTGCTAGGTCACCGTGGTAAGTCCCCTGCCCTCCAAGGGGGTGGACAGAAAGAGCTGTGAGGCCCCTGGTAGCCCTGACCCTGCCGGGTGCCGCGCCTGCAGAATGTTCAGCAGACCCCTTCGCTCCATCTGTGGGCAGCCAGCAACCTGGCAACGCTCATCTTCCATTCCCTTCTCTGGCCACGATTTGCTATTTGGGGTCCTTGGAGAAGCCCCTGAGTAAATATTAATAATGTGCCTTTGTGTACAGTGGCTGAGAAAGAGAATGAATCATTTCCTGCTTCCCTCCTGGGCTCAGAATCTTAACTAAAAATATATTGGATCTTTGGGTAACTTTGATGGACCTGGTGGATGGGGCTGAGACAGTGCCAGGAAACAGTTGCCCCATCGGCTGCCTTGATGCCCAAAATTCCATCATCCCCCAACTGTGCCTGGGTCTCCCTATCGGCGCACAGAACACTGGTACCAAACGGCTGAGGTTCAAGTCCTTTCCGGCTCTGGCATATCCCCTCCCCCCTCCCCGGGGGGCCATAGCAGGTGTTTCCTTTGCCCCTCTGACTCTCAGGGGCGACTGGGGTCTGTGTCCCGTCCCCCAGGCCGGCCCGGACACTGACACGTGGCGGGCTCACCCCATCGCTCCAGGCCGTCCGATCAGTTCTTTCTGCATGGAAGGAGATCACGAAACGTGGAAGGAAAACATAAATCAGATTCAGGTTGCTGAGGGGACACAGAGCAAAGGAAGACAGGTGGAAATGACAAGCCAGCCTCCATGCGCAGCTTCTTCACACCTGCTGTTTTATCTGATCTCTGTCACAAGCCTGGAAACTGCAGAGAGACCCCCCCCCCCCCATTGCAGGAGACAAGGCCACAGAGACTTGGCGAGGGACCCTCCAAAGGCCCCCCCCTCCGCCCGGCGCTGATGAAAAAAAGAGAGGTTTGAGCCCAGACTCATTCAAGATCTCCTTCTTCCCTCACCCCCCCACGGTGCCCTGGCAAGATTCACGGTGGGGGGAGGGGGTGGATCAGGGAGGACAGCCCCGTGGAGGAAACTTCTGAGTGATTTTGGAAGAAGAGAAGGAACAGACGTGGAATGGGGAGAGGAGAGACCGGGTGCAGGCCCCCGGGGCAGGGGCGCCCTGCAGGTGCACCCAGCGCATCACTGGGAATGACGGTAGCTGTAGTTGAGCACCTACTACATGCCTGGGCTCTTCTAGCCCCAGAGATGTGTCACCTCATTTAGTCCTCAGATGGCCCGTGATGGAGGGGCACTGGAGTAGCTGTCCTGTGGCAGAGCCGGGGGCGGATCCGGGGCTGCCACACCCCAGATGGAGCTTCCGCTGCCAGATCTCTCCCTGGCTGTGTGCCAGCAGCCAAGTCACTTAACCTCTCTGAGCCTCTATTCCGCACCGCCCCCCCCCCCCCCCGCCGTGTCACATAGTGACGATAATCCCTCTTGAACACGAGGAAGACATTTCGATCATGATGATTCTGTGGGAGAGGGAAGCATTCGTCTGGAAGACGTCCTCGGGGACGGAAAGCTGACACCCCGAGGGCACAGAACGAGCTGGTAGGAAGGTGTCCGGAAGGATGCAGGCACGCTCTGCACGAAACAGGATCAGCTCCCTCCTGGGAAGTGGGGGAGCAGCAGAGAGAACAAAGCTGGTGAGCTGGAGAGTCAGTATCTCTCCCTCCGACCCCACAGATCTCCAACACCAATAAATTCAAAATGCGTGGTGGTGGTGGTTGGGGGGGGGGGTGTTGGGGAGGAGAGAAAGGGCTAAGCTTTGCACAGGGCGTGGTCTGGGGAGAAAGGCCCAGGCAGGTGGACAGTCCTGGATCCAGATCTGGGGTGGGACAGTGTCAAAGGCGGTTGGCTCCCTGGACCGGGCTGGCTGGGCCTGAGCCAGTTACCCCCAGTCTCCGCCCCCCAAACCCCGTGAGCAGCGAGCCCCCGCTGGCCTCTGGGTGATGCCCACTCGGGTCTCATCAGCCCTCAGATGCCCCGGAGGACAGATTTCTGCTCTTTCAGAGGCCAAGTCCCCTGCTTTCACTCTGGATGCCACCCACACCCCTGCAAGCCCCCCTTTCCTCAGTCCCATGTCGTCTCCACGAGGCGAACACAGTGAGCAAGCATCTCCCATATTTAATTCAAAAGGGAACAGGAAGGCCCACGTCACCTCCAGCTTTCTCTGGCTTTCTATTCCCCTTCTCCTTGAATGAATTGTCTGCACGGGAGGCTGCTCCTCCCCCTTCCATCATTTCTTGCCCACCGCCGCCTGGTCGGTCTCGGTCAACATTATAATCACCTGCACATCCCTATATCTTGTGGACACTGCTCTGTCCTTGTGGCCTTGGGCTTCTCCTTGACATTGACCCAAGCGATCACTCCCTCCGCCGGGAAAGCCATCTCCCCCAGGCTTCTGTGACTCAGTGCTCCTGGCCTGGTCTCCTTTCTACTTCAGAGGCCAAGAACGAATGAAGAAAAATTCTGGAACTTTCTACAAGCCAAAGGTGTCCAGGGATCTAGTAGGCTGCCTCTGGAGGCAGAGAAGGAGGAGGAGGCAGACGGCGTGTAGGTCAAACACCTACTGTGTGCTAGGCCTTGGACAAGGAGCATTAGGTCCCATTGTCTTGAGGGCTCAGATTTTCATCCCCATTTTACAGATTGTGAAACAGAGGCTCAGCGGGTATAAGGGATGGCCCATGATCACCATATCATGGGGGGGATTGCTGGGTTTAAACGACAACACTGTGTATCCATACTCTGTGGGGTGCCAGGCCCGGGGAATCGACTTTGGGCTGGGCCATCTGGGTCTCACCCCACCACCTGGGAAGGAGGCTGGTTAGTGTCACATATTTGAAAGGAGGGGAGCCGCACCCCCTGAGGGGAGGGGACTGAGTGAGGGCACGAGGGAAGCAGGTAGAGGAGGTGGAATTGGAGCCCAGGTCTGTCGGAGTCCACGTCCCTGGGGGGACCCAGGAGATGACCCCTCGACGGGGTCACCGCTTCAGGGACCCCATCGGGACCTCAGGGCATGGCGCCCAATGACGGGGAAGACCCCATTTCCGCTTGAGATCCCAGGAGGCTCCCCCGGAGAGACACCATTCCCACGTGTGCCTGGTCCGCAGCTGCTGCTTTTCATCTCTGGATCACTGTTTTCAGAATTCATCACGACCCATGGCTGCAAAAACAGCCATTTCCGCGGTGAACTCCGCCGAGTGGCCAGGAGCAGAGACACAGAAGGAAAAGGCCAAGTGGGATCCAAGTGGTGTTTTACTTGGCGTAGACCTAGCTGGCGGGTGCAGAGCAAGCAGGGAGCTGGGGCGTTGGAGGAGGGGGTCGGCGGGGAAGGGGGGGGTCCAGCTAGCCATTTAATCTTCACTGAAACAACTCAGCGAGGGGGCGCTCATGTTAACAGAAGAGGAAACAAGTTCAGAGACGTTAAGCAACTTGCCCGAGTTCACACAGCGGGTAGGGGGGTGGAGCAAAGCGGCAAGGCCCCGGGGGGCCTTTCTGATGGCAAAACCCACACTCTTTCCAGTCCCTGGAATGGAAGACAGGGGTGGGGGTTGGGGGGCGGGGGAGGCGCATTTACCGTGAATGCTTACTGAGTCCTTCCTAGGAGTCAGGGGCTTTGCCTTTATGTTTCTGTTCTAATATGATACACAATACACTGTGAAGTCATCACATCTGGTCCCCGCGTTGCAGCGGAGGAGACTGGGGTTCAGAGAGGGGACTCCATCTTTGACCCCAAGGTCAGCATCTTTTTACAACCTTTTGGGGGGGGGGTAAAGGAAGACCCTGGGAAAGGATCTCCTTGTGAGGTCAAGGTCATCAGAGAGGAAGCTGTTACCTGCGCTGGGGAGGAGGGGCTGGGGAATGGGAAGACAGCCACCAAAAAGAGGCAGCATCACTTGCAAGGTGGCGGCCCCCTCCAGGGAACCTGGCAGCGGAGGCCGCTCCCGGAGTGTTTGCTTGCTGCGCGCGCCGCGGGGTCTTGGCTGGGAGCCCACAGCCCCCTGCCTCCCCACAGGCAGCTACGGGGACCCAGGGTGTGCTGAATGAGGTGTAGCCTGTGACAGATGGGGAGGAAGCCCCAGGATGTAAAACAAAGTCTGGGCAGGAAACGGAGGGGAAATGAGGGGCCCACGTTGTCAGCGGCTGGCTGGAGGGGAAGGTGCTGGGAGTGCGCAGAGGCCTATGGGAAGGTGGCCTCAAATGCCCAGCCAGCAGAGCTGGCCTGGAGACCTCGGGTCTTGGTTCAGGAGTCACGAATATCAATATTAATGTGGCTCCTGGTAAATGAGTCCTAGAAGCAGCTGGGGAGTGTAGCTGGGGGACTGGTGTAGAATCCAAACAGACAAGGAATGAGCCCGATTCTGCTTCTAACCTGCTGTGCAACCTCAGGGAGCTCACTCAGCCTCTCTGAGCTTCAGTGTTCTTACCCGAGTAGAGGATCAGTGGCACAACCCAGGAGGGCTGGGGCATCCGAGGCTTTGGCAAGGCCCGTCTCACTCTCAGTCTTGCGGTTCTAGAGGCTTTAGGACCAGGGATCTGTTGCCGTGTTACTGTGGTTTTTTTTTTCATTTACTAATTGTGAAATACAAATACCACAGAAGCTACCAACTTAACCTTTATAAAGTGTGTGGCTCGGTGGCATTAAGTAGAGTGACGCTGTTGTGCAACTGACACGACCGTCCGCCTCCAGAACTCTATTCGTCTTGCCAGACTGATTCTGTCCCCATGAAACACTAAGTCCCCATTCCCCCCACTCCCAGCCCCTAGCAGCCACCATTGTACTTCTGTCTCTATGAATTGGACTCTTCTAGGTTCCTCATATAAATGGAACCTGACAGTATTTTTTCCCTTGGGGACTGGCTTGTTTCACTTAGCACAACGCCTTCGAGAGTCGTTCATATTGTAGCAGGTGTCAAAGTTTCTTTCCTTTTGAAGGTTGTGTAATATTCCCTTGTGAATACACACCACGTTGTGTTCATCCTTTCATCCGTGGATGGACACTTGGGTTGCTTCTACCCTTTAGCCAGTGTGAAGAATGCTGCTATGACCCTGGGTGCACAGCTTTCTCTTCAAGACTTTGCCTTCAATTCTTTTGGGTAATACTCAGGTTTAGATTTGTTGGATTGTAGGTTTATTCTATTTTCTGTTTGGCAGGAATCATACTGTTTTCTGTAGCAGCGGATAAGATTCCGATTTTTCCGCATCCTCACCAAGACTAGTTTTCTCCTCCCCCTCCTCCTCCTCCTTCTTCTTCTTCTTCTTCATCATCATCTTCTTCTTCTCCTCTTCCTCCTCCTTCTTCTTCTTCTCATTCCCCTCCTCCTCCTTCTCCTCCCTTTAATGGTAGTCATCCTAATTGTTGAGGGTGGTTTCTCACATGTGGTTTTAATTTACATTTCCCTGATTTTAGCCATGTCAATGATCTTTTCAAATTCTTATTGGCCATTTGTGTGTCTTTTTTGGAGGAATGTCTATTCAAGTTCTTTGCCCATGTTACAGTCTTGTTGATGACATAGTTTGGATATTAACCCTTTACTGGGTATATGATTTGCAAATATTTTTCCCATTTCATGGATTACCTCTTTATTAATTGTTTTTTGGTCCACAGAAGCTTAAAACTTTGATGTATAATGTCATGTTTTCAGGTTGCTCAGAGGAGCAAAGTGGCAATAATCAAATTCCAATTAATTCTGCCCAACACAGAACTCCATACCCAATTTCTCACCCGTCCCTCCACTAGTGGTTCTCCTGCAGGGAAGGGACTAGATTCCATGAGATAAAAATATAAAACCAGCCCTGTTTGTGGAGCATCACTGCACTTCAGAGAATAGTGCCAGCTGCGGCTTCAGGTTAGACGGGGGCAAATTTGGAGAGGTCACAGTCTACCTCTGAGCCTTAGGTTGCTCATCTGAAACATAGAAATACCTCCCACCTTGAAGGAGCCAATGCATGTGTGCAAACTCAGGATCTGGGCCCCATGGGCCTTGAAGTTTCCATTTATAGCATCCACAGGACAGAAGCTTTGGGGCAGCTGAGAGAAACTGGCCACTTCCTTGACATATTCTCCAAGAGGTCAAGGGCTTTCTTCCACACTCCTGTCCTTCAGTCGCCTGTGACCGTTCAGGTTTATCCATATCATCCACGTGCTTTCTCCCCTCAGGGTCAAGGAGACTGATGTTCGTGTTGTCCTCAGCCTCTCTTGAACTTCAGCCTCCCCATTCCCCACCTTTTATCTCTGAGTGTGAGGAACAAATCTGTGTTCTCTCTCTTCGCATGTCATAATTTGATCCCCCCACGGTCCTCCGCTGAGGAGGTTTGCTAAATAAACATTGGTGATACAGTGAGGGACACAAGGTTTGGTTTTCAGTCCTGGAGATGGATAGGAGGGTGGCCCATGAGGGCATCTCTCGCCAAAGCAGGAGGGAGCTAGGGAGACCCTGGATACAGGATCTGTCTTCGTCATCATCATCACCACCATCATCATCATCACCACCATCAGCACCCTCGTATCCATCATTATTACCATGTCCACTATAATAGAGTTTGACTCCAATTTTTATGTTGGACCACTGACAGCTTGAGGTTCACGCCTCCTCTTTCTCCTTTGTGTCTCTCATCTGGACAAACTGGTAGGGAGGCCCATGCTCCCTCCTTTGACCGTGGCAAGTAGTTCAAATCAAGAAAACCACGTCCCAGGCATGAAAACTCTCACCCTGGCCTCACTCTTACTCACAGTGAAAACCAGAGCCACTCACTCCTCTCTTTACACGACGGACAGCTTGGGTACATGCCCCGCTCTCTCCAGAACCCTCCTTATGTGAGTAATAAATCTTTCCGTGGGTGTGTGTGTGACATCATTAGACTCAACATCCAAACCAATTGTGTCTGTGTATACACATGTGCTTGATCCTGCCCTCCACGGGACAATCATGAGACAGTGACCATCGTCACCACCACCGTCGTCACCATCATCACTGGTTTAACCAAGGGTTCTGTGCTGAGCACAGCACTTTACACGGATCATCTCGCTTAGTTCTCATGGCAATCCCATGAGATGGGGACAGCTTGCATCCTCATTTTGATAAGAAAACGGAGTCATAGAGAGGCTAAGTCACTTGCCCAAGGTCACATGGTAAGTCACCCCCACCTTCTTAACCAATGTACTGTCTCCAGGGTGAGAAGGTTCTTCTCTGTGTCTAACTGCTCACTCTCCTGCTGCAGCCACAGTCCAGTTCCCCCTTCTGACTTCAGAGGAGTCCGTGGGCAGAATCCAGCCAAGCATTCCAGGGCTCCCCTTGGTGAAACTTCCCCTCATCTCTTCTCTAACACTCTTTCCTAGGGGACTCGTCCACTCTCGAGATTTCAATTATCACTTTCCTGTTGCTGATTCCCAGACTCTTCACACCCAGGACTCTGCCTGCTGCCAGGCCTTCCAACAATGGTCACGTGGACACCTGCCCCAAGCTCCGGTGCTTTGCCGGTTTGTCACCGATGCTTCCAGCAGCCCTGCCAGGTGGGCCTGACCCCCACCCCGCCCCTCACTTACACATGGGAAGCTGGGGCCCAGCTAGGGGGACTAGAGCCCAGTCAGGGCCACTGGCATCTGGGCTCAGAGCTTGCGCCCTCCCTGCACCTGCCGTCATCCTACCCGCCGTCTCTGGGCCCCCGGATCACTAATGTCACCGAGCACTGGCTCCGGGCACCTGGAAGGGCACGCGGTGGGCTAACTCCCTCAGTCCCCACGCACCTTCTGGGCAGGGCCATCAGGGTCTACGGATGAGGTGTCACCCAGCACCGACCACCAGATGTCACCTCAACTGCTGACTCTGGCACCTGTGCTCCTGACCCTGAGCTTCAATGATGCACCTGCTGTGTCCTCTTCTCAGAGTGGCCTCCACCTGCCCCACGGCGTTTCCATCAGGGAAAGTACGCTCTTGGTTCAAGGGCCACACCAAGTGTCACCTGCTCTGGGAAGCCTTCCCTGATCTCTGCTCCCAGAGCCCCATCCGAGGGCAGAGTCCCTCTGTGAAAGCGTCAGTCTCCCCCTTGCTTAGGGTGCATCCATGTGTCCTTCTCCCCCTCTAGACCGTGGTCGCCAGGGAGTGGTTCATGGTGACATCAATCAGCCCCGATGGGAGAATCTCCTTGTGTAATAGACACTGCACTGCCCCAGGGAAGGGCTGGTTGGGGGTCTGTGGAAAGTGGGGAGAGTAAACACTGAGCTGCCTCCAGCCGGGTTATGGCAGGGGCTGGGGGATGTAAGTGATCTCCTGAGATCTCTTCCAACATGGGGTTTACGATTCTGTTATTTCTGCCAAGTGTCCGTTCGAGATGAGCTGCATAGGGGATATGGTTGGGGGTGGGTGTGGAGGAGAGGGCTGGAGGTGGGTGGGGAGAGAAGGGTTGGGGGTGGGTGGGGGGGAGCGGGGGCTGCAGAGTTGGTGGGGGGGGACCTGGGAGGACCACCGATGTCAGGCTGCAGCCGCCAAGCCAGGCCGGGCTATTCTGGAACGGAGCAGGCAGACGGCCACCCACCCGTCTGCACCAGGGAGGCTGGGGACGAGCGGGGCGCCTCCATGCCCTGCGGGCCGGCCCAGTGCTCAGGCCCCACAGCTGGGGGGAGGGCTGCTCTTGGGAACAGCTGGTGGGACCTGGCGGGGAGGCCCCAAGTGGAATCAGGCCTCAAGACTCAGACCCCGACCCTGACTTGCGGTCTGCAGAGCTCTTCGATGTGTCCCCTTCAGCACTTGCCACACAGCGCGGTCAGAGGGGAGGGGACCGGGCCCACGAGGTGATGCCAGTGACGTCCAGAAGGTCATGCACCAGGAGGGGTGAGCAGGACAGTGCTGGCCCGGAAGAGCCGCCTTGGGGTGTCTCCCACACGAGGAGCTGTGTCCCCAGGGTCGAGAACAGCCCAGGCCATCGGGAAGGTGGTGACCACACAGCCCCGAGGAGGACCTGAGCACGCGTGGATTCTGCGCTGTGGGTGAGCGCCCCCCTCAGGACCCAGGATGCCCCTGTCACCACGAGTGAGTGGCACGCACAGCATCCACGAGTCCCGGCGAGGGCCTGTCCCCCAGCTCCGCGTGGTTCTGCAGCCCAGCCGGCTAATCCTCCTCGGCTGCCTAGTCCAGAGGCAGCTGGAGTTTTCCAGTTATGGGCTCTGGCTCGTCCCTCCTCTTCCCAGAGGATGTGGGCCTTCTGTCCTGGGGGAGGCCGGGGGAGGATGCTTGGCGGCTGCAGATCGGAGGCAGCCGGAAAGTGGGAGCCGTGCTGGGATGGAGAGCAGAGAAGCGGGAGGGAAATAAACAGCGTTTGACCCACATATTAACTGACTGGCCCTTGGATGGATTTTCAAGTCCTTGCTGAGACTGCTGGGGTGGGGAGGGCAGCAGAGTGAGGTCAGGGGCTTTGCGGGCGTGACTGCCCGGCTCCATGCCTTCTCGGCCCTCTCCAGCCTCCTGCAGCCCGGTGGGGAAGGCCCAGGCTTCTGCTGGGAGCAAACATTTATTGAGTGACTATTGAGCGCCATGCCCTGCACATACACCGGAAGGCCAGGGAGGCCAGGCCCCGTCCTCACGGAGTGCACGTGGCTGGGTATTTTCCACGTCCCCTTCCACTGCCCAGCTCCTACCGAGTAGACCCCACCCAGGCCTCCCTCTCTCCGTGTTCCTGCCCGGAATGTGGATACCGGGGGCAACGCTCTGTCCTGGAAAGAGCATGGACTTGGGAGAGCAGAGTTCTGTTTCTGGCTCTTCTGTCAATGTGTTGTGCGACCTCAGGCAGTCGCTTCACCTCTCTGGGTTTGAGCTCCCTCATCAATAAACTGGGAGACAGCTGCCCGTGCGTTGGCCCTGTGTCCGCCTGGTGCCGACTTCACTTCTCCCTCAGAAAGGAGCCTGGTGACACGTGACCCCTCGTCTTCCTCTCATCCTAACTTAGAGCCGTCAGTTACGACGGGGTAAGGGAACTCCTAAGTCACTCCGGTGTGCCGCAGAGCAAGAGTGCCTCCTGTTCCCTGCCTGGGCCTGGGAATGACCGCGGGCCAGGGAGATGGGGGTTCCTGCAGAGTGACCGGGGCCCCCAGTGACGTGAGTGCCCCTGACACTCGCCAAGTGCAAAGCTCGAGCCCGGACTGGGGGCCGGTACAGAGTGTAGCTGGGGATATGGGACCCAAAGCCATCCTGGAGAGGGCAGAGGAGGGGGTCTGGGTGGGGGGCAGAGTGGAATAGGTTCCCAGCCCTGCCACCCTGTAGCCTCCCTCTAGAGACTCACGTCACCCACCAGATTGGTGGTACAGTGTGCCAGCCTCTGAGGGGCTCTGGGAGGGCACCCGGTGAGAGCTCGTGCTGGACATCCCCGGAGGGGGCCCCTTGGGCCCGAAGCCCGTCTAAGCCCCTGATCTCGTCCCCAGTACTTTGCTCTATGAGAAGCAGGAAAGATAATGCCTCTTCACTGGTAAATGTCAATATCGCCACAAAGCCAGTGGCCGCGGCCGCCTTGGAACAGGAGTTGCCACCAGCCCAGAGAGGCGGGGGTCTTGAGTGGCAAACGTCAAGGAGACTCCTGAGTCCCGAGTTTCCAGGCCCTCTTGGGGTCCCCTGAGACCCAGGAGTGTGGATGCCAGGTGGAGGCAGTGTGGGGCTCTACAAGGGTGGGGACCAGGAGGAGCTGCTTCTGGCCTCTCTGCCTCCTCCTCGAGCCATTGGACAGATGCTTAGTGTGCACCTGTTATGCGCCAGGCCCCGAGCTGGGTGCGGTCAGCAGAGTTGCAAAGGAAACAGCCCCCGTCCCCGCAGGCCTGGGAACGATAGCCCATGACGGTTGTGATCCCGACACAACACGGAAGCGTGGGCGACTGCAGCTGGGATCAGGGCTCCAGAGGACGGGTCATGGCGCTATGGGGTTGCTGACGATAGAGAGAGGGTCAGGATGCTGACTTTCTGCCCGCATCCTCCCCTCCATTGTCACCACGGCCACCATCGCCGTTGGTATTATCAGCATTGTTGTCCTTGTCGTCGCCACCGTCACCGCCATCACAACCCCCGCTGTCCTCATGGTCACCATCACGCCCCCACCACCACCATCACAGCTCACCCCACTGAGCCCTGCTGGGCGCCAGGTTTGTGCAACGAAGAGCTTTGTGGCAAGACTTCATTACCCGCCTTCCCAACAACCCCAGAGACAGACACTATTCGTCTTCCCTCCCCAAAGAGGAGAGCCAACTTGGGAATGTGAGAGACTTTCCCAGGGTCCCTATGAAGAAGCGATGGGCTGGGGCACCTGGGTGGCTCAGTCAGTTAAGGTCCGACTGTTGATCTCCGCTCAGGTCACGATCCCAAGGTTTGTGGGTTTGAGCCCCGCTTCGGGGGCTCCGCACTGACAGCAGGAGGCCCGCTTGGGATTCTGTCTCTCTCTGCCCCTCCACTTCTCATTCTCCCTCTCTCTCTCTCTCTCTCACTCTCCTTCTCAAAATAAGTAAATCAACTAAAAAACAAAAAACAAAAAAGAGAAGGGACGGATTCAGGTCTCCACACGCCAACACAGATCTCCCTCCCCCATGATGGACCTCCCGGGACCTCCCTGTGGGGGTCCACGAAGGTCAAGCACCTCAGGAGGAGTGTTGGGGATGGGGACTCGGATTGTGGGCTCACAGCCCAGCTCCACCTGGCCTGGCTGAGCCCTGGGGAAGTTTCTCAGGTTGGGCGTGTGGGTGAACGAGATGGCATGTCCCCTTTCTCCTGCCCTCTTCATAAATAATGGCACTGTTACTGTGGGTCCTTGTCTGTGGTCATAATATTTTACGCTCCACTCCCCTACTGAATGGCTTCTACTGCTTTGAGCAGATAAAAATGGACACGGCCGAGACAGGGCAGAGAAAATCAATAAGTAATAAAAGTTAACCTGAGAGTAAACGTGTTATCTCAATCACAGAAAGAGCCAAGAAGGTATCTGAGTTATGGGGTGAGCCCAGGGACACACCCCAGAAGCCGGGGGACGATGCAGCTTCGGGTGTGTGTGTGGGGGGGGCGGGGAACGGACTCAGAGGCTCCGGCCACAGCCCACTCGATCCAGGGGCTCCACGGGGGCTCCTCACAAGCCACAGCAGCGATGGAAGGAACTCGCCTCCACGCGCCTCTCGCGCCTCTCGCGATGTGTTCCTACGTCTGTTCGACAGAGGCATTTACTGAGCACCTACTGTATGCCGAGCCCTGGGATCCGACCATCTGGGTTCACATCTCATTTCTTCCACTTGCCAGCTGTGTGTCCCATGGCAGGTGACTTAACCTCTCTGTGCCCCAGTTTTTCCATTGGCACAAAGAAGCGCGTTAATATTTATCTTTCAGGAACGTGAGAGAAATGGAGGGGGCTGGTGCCTACAAACTGCTAAGATTGATGCCTGGCCTGGGGTAGGCTCTTGATAAATGTAGCAAAATTTTCCTATTGTATGAGGCCCCTCGCTGAACAAGACAGACTCAGTCCCTCCTCTCACGGAGCAGAACTTTAAGGTAGGGACTGTCAATTCTGTTCTAACAGGCGACGATACTGCACCTCGAGAACCTTGGAAAGGTTGGACAGGCTGTCTGGTTCAGGTCACCTGGCTAGTCAGTGGCAGAGAAGAGACCCGAGTCCAGATCTGTCTGTATCCGTTACAACTGGGCCAGTAACAGAGACCCTGGCTAGCAGCAGCTGGAAAAAACAGCAGCTTATTTTTTTTCTCCTGAAATAAGGTCCAGATGTGGGTGACTGCTGGCCCCATTCAGCTTTCCGTGATGGCGCATGGGACGCAGCTTCCTTCCGCTCTACTGTCTTCAGCACATGTGGCCTCTGGTCTGGATTTGTAGCCTCGTGGTCACGAAGTGGTTGCCGCAGCTCCGGACGTCACGTCCGGACGGCAGGCAGGACGAGGGGTTTGGGCAAAAAGGGTAGGAGATTTCTACCAACTGAGTCTGTCCCTTTCATTCAGGAAAAGAAGTCTTCCCCAGAACTCATCTAAGAGGGATTTGCTTCTGCTTCATTGGGCGGGGCGTAGTGACTCCGGGACAAATCGGTGGCCAAGGAGAGGAGATCCCACGGCTGACTGAGTCAAAACCACTCCCCGAAGGTGAGGAAGAGGAGATCCCGGCCACTGCTGCACAGATGGAGGCACTGATGAGTGATGAGTGGCATCAGATGCACAGTGTAACTTCTGGAACACGTTGTGCCCCTGTCCTCTGACAGCCTGGTGTTCTCCACACCCACCCCCCCCCCCGGTGCACTGGAGCCACTGACCGAGACAGGCCTGAAGCCGGCTTCTGGGGCTGCAGGGGCGAGCGAGGAGGTGGATGGGCAAATGGGCCGTGTCATTCTGGGTGGTCATTTGTATGGTGAGGTGGGCATGTGCATTTTAGAAAAATCATAATGGTGCTATGTGGAGGGTGGACTGGGGGGCAGGGGGTAGGGAGGGTGGGCTGGGCAGCAGGTGGTTAGGGGGTGGGGTGAGGGGCAGGTGGGGGGAGGGGGGGGCTGGGCAGCAGGTGGAGCCTGGACCAGCGAGGAGGCTCTCGTGTCAGTCGAGGCTGGATGTGAGGGTTCCCTGCACCGCTGTGGGAACATCGAGGTGAAGAAGCTTCCCGTCAGAGACCTGGTGGTCGCTTAGATGCGGGCGGGGGGAAGGTGCCGAGAGAGGGTGGTGGGTGACATAATGGAGACCTTGGGCCCGGGCCACTGGGTGGGCGCTCGGTGACACGTGGAAACGTGAGTCACTCGAAGAGGCGTGATCCCAGTCCGTGTCCCGACAGGTCCAAGGTAGAAAGACGGACCTTATAGAAAGACAGGCTGGGGTAGGGCCTGTCTGTCCCCTGGGGGATGAAATCAGAGCAAAGTCAGCCCTCAATTCCCTTGACACCCTGTCTGCAGCTCTGACCACCGACGTCCCCGCCCCCCACCTCCCACATGACCCCCGGCTGTCACACCCCTAAGTCCTCCAGCACAGATCAGATGACCTCGCAGAGCAGTCGGCCAGCCAGGCACAGAACCGAGCGTGTGTCACGCGTTACCTCGTCTCAGCGAGACTTGGCAAGGTTTCCCGGGTGACTTACGCCGTCGTTGTGCAAACCATGGGGTTACCTTTCGGCTTTGATTTCCAGCTGTGTCTTTCTGTGACCGCACGAGGTAAGACGTTTCTTTAGAGCCGTCACAGGCCATCTCTGGTTCTCTTGCTTGGCTTTGAATGGAGGGTAAGCCCCAAGTGTGTCATTTTCTTTCTGTACCCGCCGCAGCTCAGTCAGAGGCGGCCATCACGCCCCGCCCTTCTGGTCACCGGGGTCAGTACCGACGGTCAAGTGCAGTGGCCCCCTGTCACAGGTGATAATTTAGGTGGTTACGAAGCCACTGCGTGCCATTGACCACCGGTGTCTCATTGGCCTGGCAATGAAGTCATCACCTGTGTCCAAGCCTCATCAGTCCGAGGGTCCAGCCCCGAATCCAACTCTGAGGGTGTATTTCTCAGAAACACCCCCCAGTGCTCAGTGCTACACCATTCAAGGTCCCTTCAGGAAACCGGAATCTCCAACCAGCCCACACAGAGAGGACGGTCCGCAGAGACACGGGTCGTGAAGGGTTGTCGGGGCCGACGGAGCAGGAAGGGAAGGGAAGGGCCCCCAGGGCTTAGGGACTCGGCACGCTGCCGCCCGGGGCTGGGGAACCCGGGACGAACCCTGCACCTGCTGTGGCCTCCGGTGGAGCTGAGCGCCACGGCCGCGGAGATCCCCGAGTCCCCGCTCCTGCTGGAGCCACAGGCCGCTGCTGAGAGGACGAGAGAGGCAGGAACAGATTCCTTACCTCTGCCTTCCCGGTCCTGGGCCAGCACCTCTCATCGTCCGAACCTGGGTGGAACCGGCAGTCAAGGGAGGCAGGGACACGTGACTTGAGGGTCCGGCATCGCACAGACAGTGGCCGCCGAGCAGAGAGCAGAGACGACTGGACGAAGGACGAGCACATCGAGACTTGACTTTTGTACCAGCCAAATCCATTCTGTGGCTTCCTGCTGGGTCCTGAGAGGGGGGCGCTGAGACTCAGTTTCCCCATGAATAAAAATAGGGATAATAACAGCCCCTGACAAGGTTTTTGGAGCATTGCGTTAAGTCAAGCACGTAGAAGAGCCTAACGAAAGGTACGGCTGAGGGAATAAGGTCGAGGGCCTTGTAATAGCGTTACGTGGTGGGTGACCCCCAGCCGCTTCCTTGCCTCACTGAGCTATGTGGCTGTGAATGACCTCTCAAACGACATGGACCCTTTGGGGTCGGAAGGAGCAAAAGATGGAGTTCTGGCTCTTCGGTAACTTTTTTGGAATGGGTATGGCGAGGGGTGGAGGGTAGGGGCCAAATGGGCCCCATCTGGAAGGTCTGGCAGCAGAAGGTAGGACCCCAGCCCACCTAGGAGGCGAGGACAGAGACGTTGGGGACAGCTCCTCTCCTAAGGCTGGGGCCCCAGGTGAGGGGGAGGGTGGGGCCGAGAGTGAGGAGAGGGGGGCAGTCCCTCCTGCAGGTGGAGCCCAAGCAGCGGCCAAGGCCAAGTGGGCAGTTGGGGTCGGTTCTGGCCCTCAGGGCGGGGGGGCAGCCTTCTCAGGGCATCTCTTAGTGCTGACACTTGCACCCAGGACTCAGGCGCTCCGCTGTGGGGCCCGGGTGCCTGCAAGTCCCGTTGAGGCAGAGAGCCCGGATATCAGCGCCCCGGAAGGGATGTTCTTTCAGCGATTCCTTCATTCTCTGGGCCGTGTGCTGTAGGCGCTGGGACACAGAACTGAGGAGGATGCTGTCGTGACGCCCTTTCCTGTGGTCAGAGGGGTCCAGGCAGAGGGCGGTGAGCAGGGGAAGGGATGGAGGGAGAGCAGGGCTCACCTGGGGGTAGGTAGGGACTCGGCCTGGCCTTGAGGCAGTGGTCACCAGATCCTGTCCTGCTGAAAGCCCAGGTCCGTCTCAACCCCCAGGCCAGGCCACAGAATAGGAGATTCGGGGACCTGGGATAAGTCATCACAGCGCAGCCCTGCCAGGCCAGGGGACAGCCAGGGGCCCGATGGTCTGTGGCAAGAAAATTAATTAACAAGTTGCATCGGGGGCTCACGGGAGAGCACGCATGGCCAGGTTGCAGACAGGCCTGAGTCCATCACGTGGCCTCAGTCAGGCGGAGAATCATCAGCCCCACGGGTGACAATGACAGAGGCAGGTGGGGCAGAAGAAGAAGCAAGGCCGGGAAAGGACACAGCCTGGGCTTCAAACCCTGGCTCGGCCACTTACCGTATAAGGTGGATGCGAAGTTTCGCCTCCGTGAGCCTCAGTGTCCCCCTCTGAAACACGGGGGCAATCATTCAGCTGATCTCACGGGCTTGCACTGAGGATGATACTGAACAGTTTACTCCGAGTCCCTTCCCGCTAACTGGCTTTGCACCATTCCCTTCCCTCTGCTGGGAACGTTCAAACGCTTCTCCATCTGGCCAACCTTTCTCCATCCGTCAAAACCCAGTGCAGCTGTTCTCGCCTTTAATGATATTTACTGCTGGTGCCTGTGACCTCAACTCCGCTTCTGCACTAACAGAATCTTGGCTTTTCCTGGGGAACGCTCTGTCCTCCAAACTCCGTTCTCGTGGTCCTGGAGGGGCTACTCAGCACCCTCAGGCTCTCTGTAAGTGCCTTCTACGAGTCAACATGTTTAAAAAAAAATCTTTACTTACTGAGAGCGAGCGAGAGAGCGTGTGCACGGGTGGGGGGAGGGGAAGAGAGAGGGGGACAGAGGGTCTGAAGCAGGCTGTGCACCGACAGCGTGGGGCCCGATGTGAGGCTCGAACCCATGAACTGCGAGATCACGACCTGAGCCGAAGTCGGACGCTCAGCTCCCTGAGCCACCCAGGCGCCCCTATGAGTCAACGCATTTAATTATCATAAAAAATGGTGGTGAACATCAATATTTCTTACCACGGGAAGAGGGGTAGCAGGATCTCATCTGGATAAACCACAGTGATGGATATTTATGCTGAAGGTTGACGTAGCAGTCAGAGCCCCCGGCGGGAAGTGCATTCGCTCTGGGCGGTTCAAACACAGAGGCTTTCACGCCGGGGCCGCTTGTGGAGGTGACGGCGGGGTGAAGAGAGCAAGCGGGGGGGGCAGGCACCCCAAGAGCGGCGGCACCAGGCAGCTGTCAGCACCCGCGGATGAGGGGACGAGGACAGGGAGCACTGTTCCTGGAGTCCCGTGAGCGCTGGGGCCGTGGAGGGGCCGCCCCGGGAGCGGTGGCCGCAGGGAGGGCGCAGGCACTCAGGCTGTGGCCGGAGCAGGGAGGAGAGACCCTGACCTCCCTCTCCTCCCCCTGCCCGGGCTCCTGGGGGCCTCCCGCTGGTCCCAGACCCAGAAAGCCCGTCTACCAGGAACCCCCCAGTGCAGCGCATGCGGGTGGGTTTCCTCCGGGCACAGAGCAGGACGGAGCGGGTGGAAATGGGTCAGGGACGGGGACTAGTGCGGCGAAGCGCCAGGCATGGAATATTCCTGACCGGGTTAACGGTGTTACTTGGGTGTCTTGTAGGGATGTTAGATTCTTTGTATTTTGGTGTCATTTTTTGCAGCAAGAATGAACCACTTGAAAACGATGAAGCTTTTTATTTTAAGTGATCAGAAGGAGGAAGCCGGGGAGCCATAGAGAAACCCTGTGATGCCTCCACAGTCGGGGCCAGAGTGTGGGTAAGGCACAGGTGAACCTGACTTCATGGCCCCCCTGGGAAACGGAGTCTCAAAAGCTCACGGTGGCTTGGCAGGTGCGATCATGCTGCAGGGTCAAGTGGGAGGGAGTCCTGTGTGGCTTCGAGCAGGTCCCGCCCCTCTGGGCCTCAGTTTCCTTGTGACCAGAGACTAATGACTCTGAACCTGTTTATCATGGGGAAGAGAGAACAGACACACGGCCCCAGAAAGTGCTTGGGGTGCTTCCGGGGTTATTTGAACCTAATGGTAAAGGCTCAGAATCAGCGTTCTTTGGGACAGGCCAGAGTCGAGGGCTAGGGCTACTGAATCGGTCTGGGAAGGGAAAGGGATGCCCCTGGGGCAGCAGGGAGGAGGCTGGCAGCTGGAGGTGATGCGAAGACCGGGACTGGGGTTGAGGCAGAGTACCCCCTGCCCTTACTTGGATGCGTGATCCCCGAGCCTCAGTTTCCCCGGCTATAAAACAAAGGGGTTGCACAGATAATCCCCGTGGTCCGGTCTAACTCTGTGTCCACATCGGGTGGGGAATCTGGCAACAGGTGAAACTCAGGGACAGAGGTTTCCATCGTTGCCCTCGTCACCAGGAAAAGCCATCTCACGTCTCACTCACTAACAACAGCGTGAAGAGCTTTGGTCGCTTCCGTTCACTAAGTACTGTGATCGTACCCAATTCATGGCTAAGGAAACGGAGGCGCAGAGAACCCAGATGGTTTGCCCAAGACGAAGCCACTGAGGGACCAAGCTGGCAGGGACTGGAATTAGGAGCGCCTGACTCCAGAGCTCATGACGTCATTTGTGCACGGCGTCTGCTCCTGTTTGTTTGTGTGACTTGCGTCGGGTCTCAGCAGAGTCCTACCCGTCGACAGCAGGGACCACTTCCAAGCCCGTCACGATCCGGTGGAAGAAACTGAGGCAGAGAGCGGAAAGGCCACGATACACAGCCACGCCTTCTGCAGCCCTGCCTGCCTGTGTGGCCCCTGCCCTCAGCCACATCCTTCTGCAAAGACAAAATGCCCATTGGTACAGGACCTTGTTGAACAGAATGAATGCAGAGCTTTTGGACAAGTGTTGAGACAGGCAAGGGAGCCAGGTAATCTGGTTACTTGTGTCGAAATATTGCTTGGTGTCGCTCGATGATCTCTCGGTGAGGGGACAGATTGTCCTGACATATTGTCGGTGGGGGGTGGGGAGAGAAGAGAGGGAGGTACGGAGAAGCAGAGACAGACTTGTGCCTCTGAGAGGGACAGACTTGCATGGCAGGACGTGGTGAGTATTGAATCAAGCTGCTTTTTGCGGGACTCGAATGTCCGAGAGAACTTTGAAAACATAAGCAGAGGCAGAAGGGCACGTGCAGGTGTGGGGTCCGCAGAGCGTGTGGGCCGGGGACCCCGTGGCGGCAGCGGGAATGACTGAGCCCAGGCGCATAACGGCCACGTGTGAGCAGCGGAGGGACATCTGCTGCTGGGGACCCACTGCTCGCACCGAGGTGTGGCCGTAAAGCTCCCGAGGCCGGGTCTGCCCTGACGAGTGACCCAGGTAAATCTGCCCAGCGCAGAGGCAGGTGCGGGGCTGAGGTCAGGAGGGTCGCTCTGCTCTCTGCTCCCACTGGAAGGTCTCTGCACTGGTGTTCCAAGAGCGTGGGGACAAATTCTGTCAGCCGATCACAGTCTGGCCCCTGCCTGCCTTGTGGGTGTCAGGGATAGGGTTTGGGACTCCTCTCTGCACATCTCTTCTTCTCAGAGACAGTCTCTGGGTCACCTGGTATCCCACACCCCCTCCATGTCCGTCTGGGGCACACCAGCCTGGCTTGTGCCGGCTCTGAGGGCAGCGAATGGCCGGGTCCCAGAGACAGATGGAGGAGACAGATAAACAGACACAGGTAACAGCATGATTACGAGCCATCACCGCCCCGCCCGTGTTTCCTGAGCGCTTGCTGTGTGTCAGGCACCGGGCTTCGTCACGTTACACGCACGACGGTCCCGCCCCAGGACTCCCGGGTCTGCTCAGCCCGGCGTCCCCCTCTTCCACCGCTGCCCGAACCCAGCCACGGACCAGCTGCTTTCTCCACCCCTGTGCAGAGCACAGAGCAGCGGCTGCAAACATTTCATGTCAGGGAGGCCTGGCGCCACGGCCAGGGCTCAGAGGCCAACCGCAGATGTCACCGGTGGCCCCCCAGCCCTCCTCTGCCCTTCCCGTGGCCTGCCCCCTCTCTCTTACCCTCTAGGACTATTCCAGATCTCTGCCCCTCTCAAGGTCTGCTTCCAACCCCAGGCCCGTCACTAGCTGCCGGTTCCCTTCGCCCCTTCAGGGCCGAGGATGAGAGGCCACGGGGAGCTCACTCCCGTTCCCCTCCTCTCTTATCCTCGCTCACCTCAGGGGCCCCTGCTGGGAGGCCACACCCTATACCTTCTACCAGATCTCGCTCCTTCCACCCCTGCAGAGGCTCCAGACCACCCCTCTCTCTTCCCAAGTCCTCAGCGTCCTCAGCTCACTGCTTTGCTCTCCTGTGTACAAGCCTTGCAAACCTTCCCCACCCTTGGACTTTCAGCGGGCCCTTCTCCTCCCATCCGCTGGCCGCTGCCTTCTTTCCTTATCGGCAGCCCCACTATTTAATTATTTTTATTCACTTATTTATTTTGAGGGGAGCGGCAGGGAGAGAGAGGGAGAGAGAGAATCCCAAGCAGTCTTTGCACTGTTGGCCCAGAGCCTGACGCGGGGCTCGAACTCACGGAGTGCGAGATCATGACCTGAGCCGAAGTCGGACGGTTAACCGACTGAGCCACCCAGGAGCCCCAGGTTCTTGTTATCCCTGCATTCCTGTCACCAAGCACAGTGCCTGGGGGAAGACAGATGGCCAATTAAGGGTTTCTTACGGGAGTGAGAATTCGAACAATTGCATGAATGAATGAATGAATGAATGAATGAATGAGAAATGAGTCTCACAGCAATCTGAGCCCTCTGGCCCAACCCCGAGGGCAATCTGGCCCTCCCAAAGCTGGCCGGGGACAGCAGGCCAACTGTCACAAGGCCCACCCAGTCCTGAAGACCTTTTACCCTGCACTGGGCCCTCCGTGACATGGGCACAGCCCAGGACATCCTCCTGCCGGGAAATCCTAGGAGCCTCAGGCTCCCAGGGGGAGTTTTCAACTCCGGTAACTACAAGGGAGAAGAGCACAGTGAGACGCTATTAGAATCTGACATAATTCCCAGCAGATGTCACTTCACAGGGATAGATATGTCTCCGCCGGACTTCAGGTCTCGTCCAGAAGCACCCAGAAGAGCCATCTATTTGCAGCCAATGAGAAGGGCACGGAGAAATGATCGTTTCAACAGATCAGCTTATTCGTCCCAAAGGGATCCTCGGAGGTTTCCAAGAGGAACAATTAAAATTGTTGCTGCGGGAACGCAGTGGCTGCTTCCAAGCCCAGAGTGGCCAAAAGGCTTTTATTCCCTGGCGGGGAGGGGACCCTCTGAGCACAGAGCATTCTGAGCCAGAATGCCTGGGGCCCGCTTGTCCCGCAAGTAATTTTCCAGGGAGACAAAGGCTGCAGAAGGGAGGGGGCGACCCCAGCTTTGCTGCATGTTGCTGGCGGAGCTGGGGATGGGCGTCTGCACGTGGACACGCCTGGTTTTTCTGAAGGGCGGGGGTGGGGTGGGGGTGCAAGGTTGGTCTGTCCCTTCTTTATACAATGACGCGATCTCTAAGGGGACTTCCGGCCCCCAAAGTCTAGAACAATCTCGGTCTCCACGTCTTTCGAGTGGGTATGATGCTCTGCCTCCCAGGGTGCTGTGAGGGGGGCTCCGGAAGTAGCTCCTGGGGGCAGCTGTCTGAAGGTAGAGCCTGGAACAGCCTTACCATCACTTGCACACCTGGAGCCAGGCGGTATGGAGGGGAGAGCTGGATCCACCTGTGAGCGCTAGATAGAGTAAAGGGGACAGTGTCACTCCCCTCCAGGATGGAAGTTCTAATATTGGGAAGGGGCCTCCCTGGAGGGGGGGGGTCCCTGAGGCCGGGTCCCCCCTCACCATTTCTACCTGCCAGACGGAGTCTCCTATCTCAACCTTCAAGTCCAAGGGCCTTGGCGGTGTTGGGCTATGAGCGAGGAGCGTTGTGGGGAGGGCAGGTAGGAGGAGGGAGGGGGGGAAGAGGAGAGGGGAGGGATAGGCTTCTTGCTTTGGTGCAAAACGTCAAAAGCGTGGGTCCTAGGAGACACTTGAGGCCGTCTCCATCGCTCGCTAGCTGCGTGAGTAGGGGGAAATTCCTCGGTTTTCACATCTGCAAATCGGGACTGACAATGGCACCTCTCTCGTGGGGCTGACGCTGGCAAGGTGCTCCCACCGCGCTCCGCCCCGGGGAGGCTCTTAGGACTCGGTGGCAGGGGCGAGGCGGGAGTCGGTGCTGTCAATCTACAAAGGGACGCGTCTTCAGGCTACCACAGCCGTCCTGCTGACGGAGAGGACAGGAAGGCAAATGCATGCCTTCTTAGAGGGGAAACACGCAGTTGCCCAAGCGGGGAGAGAGCGAGAGAGAGAGATCGATCTCGGTCGTACACAAGGAGTGCAGTTAACGTTGACTAGGTAAGAGCAGGAAAGCTTTGCATCTTGCCCAACAGCAATTACAGGAGTGTCGAGAACAGTTACGGATTCACATGCTCTTGGCGATCGTGATTCATATCCCGCAAAGCTGAAGGCAAGTTTCATTCCAACAGTTCAAGCAGGAAGCAGGGTCAGCCGTGATCAGATGACTGTCACACGCGTACAGTGTGTAAATGTTAGTGAGACGGGAGAGGGGGTGACAGGGCACTGTCCGTGTGCAGTCACCCTGGGCTCCCGCGGGGGTCAGCATTCAATGTCAAATGAGGTGCGGCAGGTGTAACAGCAGCCCCCACGTCCCGCAGGAGGCCGGTGCGGTCCAGCTGTCTGAAGCCGAGGCTCTGCACTCTTCAGAGTTGGCCAACACTGTGTCTTTGTGCCAGGCCCAGGAGATTGGGGGACAGGGCGTCCGGGAATGAGGGGTACAGACAGCTGGGGTGAGGTCACCTTCCATGCAGTCCTGATGGACTGGAAAGTCATATAACCGGGAACCGGGTCTGTAGGGCCAGAAAGCAAGAAAATGTAAAAAACATTTTTCCAGAGTAATACCCTTAGATCATGGAATGTCCTGGCTGGAAAAGATGACCCCCCCCCCCCCCATCTAGGGGTCATCTGGTACAGCCTCCTTATTTTATTTTATTTTTTTTAGTTTATTTTTTGAGAGAGAGAGAGTGCGAGAGAGAGCAAGAGAGAGCAGGGGAGGTACAGAGAGAGAGGGAGACAGAGGATCCAAAGCAGGCTCTGCGCTGACAGCAGAGAGCCCAAGGCGGGTCTCGAACTCACAAACCGTGACATCATGTCCCTGAGCCAGTCAGAGGCCCAACTGACTGAGCCACCCAGGCGCCTCTTTAAAGCTGAGAAACTGTCACGCTGTTTCCCGGAGAACCTTCTCCAAGAAGGCAGGTTCTGTCTCCAGTGCCAAACTGGGATCAGTTTTAAAAAGCAGGGGTGGGGGAAGGGGGGGGGGCGCCTAGGTGGCTCAGTCAGTTAAGCGTCTGGCTCTTGACTTCGGCTCGGGTCCTGATCTCACAGTTTGTGCGTTCGAGCCTCTCTCAAAATAAATTAATAAACTCAAGAATAATTTAAGAAAGGAATGTTGGCTGCCTGCCCGTCTCTGCCCTCTCCTTGGACGAACGACTCCACCCCACCCCCACTACCTGCTGCAGCCCGATGTGCTGCTCTTTGGGGCCCCTGGCACATCCAACGGGACTGCACCTCCTGTATTCGTGTGGCTCTGGCCCCTGCCTCCCTCACCAAGGGCATCCTCGAGGGTTCCCGGGGCAACTGTGAAAGGCTCGTGGCCATGGCAGCCTCGGCCGCCCCCAGGGAGTTACACCCCAGCAGGGACCCGGTTCATTCCTTTGTGAACCAAAAGTGGGGGCTTTAGCAGTATGTTCCCAGGGAAGGGCAGAGACCAGAACGGATGCCCCGTGGGGTCTGAGAACGAGGAAAGGGAACCACACGTAGTGAGTTACGTGCCGGGCGATAGGGTAGACGGTGTTCGTGTGTCATTCCGTACGATGAAGCCCGTTTCACAAACGAAGGCTGGGGTTCGGAGACGCTGGGCCACTCGCCTGAGAGCACACAGCTCGTACGTGCGGAGAGCACACGCCCTTTTCCACCACTTCCCTGCTCTGAAAAGCTGGCCTGCGATTTGGCTGTGGAAGGCATACAGCCTGGCTCCTCGGGGCCCAGCGACCCTGCCCTTCCCACCTCCACGTGACAAGGTCACCGAGTGAGGGGCAGGACCCCGCGCGGCCACGGAGAAGAGCCCACCCTGACATGCTCGTATTCTTGCCTGGAATTTTAGCACTGCTGGGTCGGGAAGATTCCTCTAGAAACTGAACCCTGCCCCCAGTCCAGCATCATCAGATCAGTCAGGGGGGACAGGTGATAGGGACGATAGGGACCTTTCCCCCGTGCAATCTATTAGGTCTAGGGCTCAGTAATCATTTGACTACTCCTTGGTCTTCTGGCAAATTACCTAACCTCTGACCCCTCTTACCCTCCTTGAAGTCAGGTCGTGGAAGACAGACCGCAGCAAACCGCGGCCCCTAACCAGCTTCTGAAACCTTTCTCGTCCTCCTCTCCCCCATCCGTTCCCCTGGGAATCTCAGAATCGAGTGAACGGGGACCCACGCTCTGGACGTAGGCTCTGTCCCAAGCTAAGCTGGCCCAATAGCCCCGTCCTGGGATTTTGGAGGTGGACGCGAAAAGGTTCAGACCCTCCTCTGTCTTTCGTATGCCTGGGAGCCAACGGCGGCCCTGTTCTTTCGGGTGGGCCGAGGCCCAGAGAGCGCTTCTCTGGGGGGATAAAACAAGAAAAGCCAAAACTTCTCAGAGAGAAACAGCGACCCGGGCAAAGGAGAGCATTCTCTGGGTTTGCCTCTCGGCCAGCCCCCGGACACCCGGACCACTGCAACAAATCCGCGTTTTTGCTCCTGGAAACCGGAAGGGCCGAAGATAAGTATAGATGTTCTTTGTAAAACGTCGGAACGGCAGACCGCGGTCCCTTGCAGGCAGGTGCTGCCTCGTGCCCACCCGCAACCAAAACCACGGTGTAATGTGTCAGGCCCGCGCTCTTTCCTGCAGCCCCTCCTGCTTCTGGTATTACTTTTCATGAGAACATCCTCCCACCTCTGAAAACTTCCTGCTTAACCTCTGATGGTACTCGGACGCCACTTCCTCCAGGTCGTCTTCCAGGATTGGCCTGGCAGAGTTTATGCCAGTGTCCTGCCCACGAGTGCCCCACGTGACAGATGTCCTTCAGACACTTGACCTGGAGGCTCTGAGCTCGGGGTAGAGAGCACCTTGGCTGCCAGAGACCGTTGCGCAGGTGGAGGACGAAAACAGAGGTGCCGCCCTGGGTGCGGTGCTCCGGGGGCCTGTCTCACCCCCTGGCGTGCGGCCCTATACTCTGGGCCTCTGCTTCAGGGTCCCCGGGAGTCCCCAGCTCCCGAATGCCTGGGCCCTGAGCCCCTGGGCCAAGCACTCAGGACAAACCTCACCCATGCTGGATTCCTCTCTCCCTCCCTTCCTCTTCTGGGAGGACCAGAGAGCTGCCTCCCCCTGCCTGCTCGCGCTCAGGTCCTACTCGGCCCACCTCCTGTCCTCCCATCTCCCTGCAGGCAAGAATCTGAACCCGGCGCCAAGGCGACAATTTCCCCAGGTCCGGCCATGGAGTCTCGGACTTCCGCTCCTTCCCAATCAACTGCCCTGAACGTGGCCTAGAAGCTAGCTCGACTCCCAGTGAGCCTGTAAAATGAATGAACGAAGGCATGGGTGGGTGATTGAATGTCCCCAGTTGGATCTTCCCGGCATTTTCAGCCCCATGAGGCCACTGAACCTCCAGTCTAGTCCCCCGACTCACCATGTTATTGCCTCCTGCCTCCGGCCAGTCTAGACAGGGGCCCGCCCCTCCCACCTGCCTCTCCCTCTCCTGGCGGTTCCCGGAACAGGGCTGCCCCTGCAGGTTTGACCACCAGCTCCTTCTTCCTGGAATGCTTCTCCTTTCCTGCCCCTCCCCTCACTCTCCACGGTACCGATGGAGCCCCTTTAACAACACAAATCCGTGGCATGACATCCCGGCTTACGCCTGTCCCACGGCCCCTACTGGCCTCGGATAGACCACCAGGGTTTGGGACAGCCTGCATGGTCCCACGTGACCGGTCCTTGTGGATTTTCCGTCTCTCTCCCGGCACGGCGGCAGCCTATTCCTGTGATGCCCCAAACTCCTTTCTGCCTCAGGGCCACTTACACAGGCAGTTGCTGCCGTCAGGAAAGCCCTTCCCCTTCCTTTGCCCCTGACCGGCTGCTTCGGACTTGTCTGGTCCCAGTTCGAATGCTGCCTCAGGGAATCGGTTCTCTCTTGACTACTGTCTCATTCTTTCCCTTATTTGTGCGTGCCCCAGTTTCAATGTATGTCATCATCTGTTTCATTGTCTAGTTACCTCTGCCCCCTCCCGAAAATAGAAGCCCCGTGAGGGCAGGGAGCCTCCTGTTCTCCGTGCCTGTTACAAAATCGAACCCACGCCAAGGTACTGAATGAGGGAGGGAATGAACCAACAAGTTGAAGGTCCTCAGGCAGGGCCCCGGAGCGAGACAGAGACCTGGAGGCAGTGTTCCCTGGAGGGCATGACAGGTGCCTTCTCCTCCAAATGCCCATGACCCCTTGAGTGAGGAGGGAGGTCAGCGGGGTTGCCGTCCTTGCGGGGACACGTTCCGGAACCCACGTCCCATCTCAGGCCAGTAGTTAATTCCACTCGGACCCACTCATCACTTCTCCCAGGAGGATCACAACATTTTGACGTCACCAGGGGCCTGAAGATGCCAGGCTAACAACGTGGGCGCTGGGTGGGTGTCAGACAAGAGCCCTGCCCCTCAACGCCTTTAAAGGCAATCACCCAGTGGGGGAGGGGCTGTTTTGTCCTCAGTGCGGAGGGTAGGACGTGCCCCCTTGCTGGGGGAGGGGGGGAGACCCCAGGAGGTCCTTGGTCTTTGGGAACCTAGAGGCACCACCCATGCCAGCCCACCCGTCTCTTCACAGGAGCTCACGGTGACGCTCAACACGTGATTGGCCCAACAGATGAGTTCATCTGATTGGCCCAGCTGACTGGAAGCGGCTACTGATTGGTTCCCGCTGTCATTTGCCTGCGTGATAAATACCCGCCTCCCCAGTCCTGGGATATTCGAAGGCATCCACCTTTGTGCCCATCATTTGTCCTGCCTGGACCCCACCAGGCAGCCTAGCACAGACCATAGCCCTTGAGAGCGTCGGGGGCATGTGACTCTTCCAGAATCCAGTGGCACGGTGGTGGGGGTTGGGTCCCCCACTCAAGTTCCACCCCCCCCCCCCCACCTCCACCCCGAATTTCTTTCTCTTCCCACGACCAAAGAGAAAGCTGAAGAAACTCACTGGGAGGTTTTCCTCCTTTTTCCACAAGGCCTGTCCCCCTGAGTTTTTGGAACGGAGCGCCAGCTTGGGGGACCCCGCTCTCCAAGGCACAGGGAAGACTGGCCCTTGGTCGTTCCTCCTCTTCCCACCCCCGGTCCACCCGGCCCTGCCAGAAGCCTCCCACGTGCACGTGGGTGCATCCAAGAGCCTCCCCGTGACCTCTGTAAGCCACCCCTTGGCATCCCTCAGGCCTGGGGTGCTCACCGCATGCTACCATCCACCCTCAAGAGGACAGACCCACGGAAGAGGCCCACTTGGCTCAGAAAGCGGGGCCTTCTGGAGTCCCAGGTACACAAACTGTGAGCCAAAACAGGAGAGAGAGACCCAGGTTTCAGATAGCCATGCAGATTCCACATCTCATGGGAAGAGGCCGGGCCAGAGTGGGCCAGAATGCAGTCCTTTAAAGTGCAGGGCTGAGGGCAGGGATCTGTCTTGCCCAGCTCTGAGGACAGTATGAAATGTAGCCGCCTCCCCCCCCCCCCCCTTTCTAGGCCATCTTCCTGGTTCTGCCATGGAAAGGACACAAGAGGCTGGAGCAAGCCATTAAGAAAGTGAGACCCACCCACAGGCTCAATGCCAAGGCCACATACAAAGGTCAAGAGATAGGACCATAGCTGGACCGTGGAGACTCCAAGATAGCCAGAAAAGGGGTCTGGGCTCGGGGGGGGGGGGTGTTCAAAATGGAGCCCCACCCCAACCCCTGCCTCCTCCTGAGTCCACCTAGACAGGTGAAGGGGCACAGGTGGCATCTTCCCGGGCTTCCTGAAGGGCAGAGGCAGGGCTGGCAGATCGGGCCAGAACTGTCTCCGCACCCTGAGCGTTGGAGCTTGAAATGGAAGCCATGGGCACCAGTTAGGAGCAGGTACAGACGGACAGACCTACAGCAAAACAGTTTAACCTGCACCGTGAGATTGCCCGAGTTTACACACACTCGGTGGTATTTCATTTTGCAAATGAGTACGATTTTAAGGGCCCCGATTTCAGGGAGCTCGTGAATTTTATAGATTCATCGTTCCTTCTGGGTCTTTCCCAAGACAGAAGAGTGAAGGAGAGACTTTGTCGTTTAAAGAGAAGGAGGAAGAAAAGGTAACGAGTTGTACGGTGGGAACGGCTTTCTATATACTGTGTCTTAAAGGCTTGGCTCCATTGTCCCAAATTGTCAGCCACGAGGCCCTCGCTGGTGGGGAGGGAGTGGGGGAGGGTGTGCACGGCCTGAATTGTTCGTAGAGGTACAAAGCAGGACGCCGACGGGTCTGTGCTCCCATCATGAAGTGGAAAAGAAAAATCATTTTCCATGGTCCTCAGCTTTCATGAGCACAGAGAGCCCATTTCTGCAGACCGAGTTGAGGCCAGACCTGCCCTTGTCACATGCCGGACAGAGAGACACAAGATGGTAGGGGATCAGGAGAGGGACAGCCACGGACTTCCACGTGGGATTCTGGAAAGGACACCCAGAGCGAACGATAGTTGTGGGAATAACAACCCTCCTGTGGATCCGGAACTTCACGGGCTAAAGTGTCCCCTCGGACTCCCCAGCTCGGGTCACACCTGCTACCTTGGTTGAGCGGCTCTGTGCCCGGCACTCTGAGGATTGTCTCGCCGAATCCCCACCGTGACTCGGAGGGAAGTGCTGTCATGTGTGATTCCCATTTCACAGACGAGGAAACTGAGGCTCGGGGAAGGGGAGGGGCTCACCCAGGGTTTCCTAGGCAGGAGGCAGTGGAGCAGGACGCAAGTCCCAGAAGTGGGACTGTGGGGGTTAGGGTTAAATGAGGTAGCCCGTGTGGGTGTACGGGGTAACGTGGAGCTCCATAAATAGGGAAGATTGTGCTTTTTCGCTGCTCTAGTTTACGTGACTTCCAGGAACATCCAGCTCCCACCAGTGACGCTCACGCCAGAGTTTGCACTGATGCTAGAATCCAATCAGAGCGGGATGTAGATCTCGCCTTTCTCTCAGTTCAAGGGGAACAAGATGAGGCGTTGAAATAACCGTCCAGGTGCAGCCAGCGCAGAAACCGCAGCTGAACAAAATGAAGGGTGTTCGGTGTCTGATGAGCCGCAATTTGCCTCATTTGTAACCTGTGTCCTACAGTGAATTGAAGGGGCAAACCCTGCCCTGCCTCCTCCCCACCCTTCCCCTACCCCCCGCTCCAGTAGGACCCGGGTCCTAGACCTTGAGGACTGGGAGCCTGGTGATCTGTGTCCCCGCATTTCCCTGCTCACTGGTCTGTGGAGAAGGGATGGGGATGGAGTTCTCTAGAAGGGCCAGGACCCTTCCAGAGGTGTTGATAAGGAGAGACAACAGGGGTGGCTGCCTTGGGGAGGCCAAAGAGAATAGCTCAGAGAGGTCTTGAGGGGAGTATGCTCTAGGTTGTTGGGCAACCACTTGTCCTCAGAGATGGCCTCCAACCCTCACCCTCGAATCATTGGTTCCGAGATTGGGTCTTCAAGGCACTTGGAAGCAATGGGGCCATCCCTCCTCCCCAAGCTCCACTCTCAAATTATCCAGGGATGCCACCAGAGCCAGCCTCCACGAACCAGATCTTTGGCTTTCCACCTGTGAAGTCCACGCCCAAGACAATTTGGAGAGGAGCCTAGGCTTTGAAGCGGGGCACCCCTGACTTCAATCACTGGGGAGTGGGCTTTGAGTGGGGCACGTCTCAGGGGGAAGCCAGGGCTCACTCTTAATATAGAGATAGAGGTAGAGGTACCTTAAAATAGAGGTAGAGATCACGGGATGTGTAAACTCCAGCAAGCTGCTCCTCGATGAAATCAAGGTTGGGGTCCTGCCTCTACCTTGACCCAGCTGTGAACCTCAGATGTGTTCCTTCGCCTCTTTGGTCCTCCGTTTCATTGCCTGTAAAATGGGAGTAGTGTTGCAGGGTTGCTGTGTGGATGAAATGTGATGAACATTTGCAGGGGTTCAGCAGAGGGCAGGGTCCATGGTCACCAAGGCGACCATAACTTGAGAGCACCCAGAGCCCTTGGTACAGGTGAAGGGAGAGTTTAGCTTCAATGGGCCCAACAGCAACCTTGCAAATATATGCATCTCATAGGAAACACCTGCGTTACTGGAAAATTGCTGAAGGTACCGATCTCCATAAAAACCCAAGCTTAACATCCTCAGGGTGGTGACAGTAACGCCACACCTGCTCCAGATTACCTGATGGGGCGGAGTGGGTCTTACTGAGGAAAAACACAAACTGCAGAGGAGGTTTTATTTACTGATTTTTATCTGCTTTACTGAAGTATAATTGACTTAAAATAAACCACTCATATTTAAAGTGTACAAATTGATAAGTTTTTATTTTATCTTTATTAAAAACTTTTTAATGTTTATTTATTTTTGAGAGAGAGGGAGAGAGACAGAGTACGAGCCAGGGGAGGGGCAGAGAGAGAGGGAGACACAGAATCCGAAGCAGGCTCCAGGCTCCGAGCTGTCAGCACAGAGCTTGACGCGGGGCTCAAACCCACAAACCATGAGATCATGACCTGAGCCAAAGTCAGAGTCTTAACTGATTGAGCCACCCAGGTGCCCCTAAAAAAATTTTTTTTAATGTTTATTTATTTTTTGAGAGAGAGAGACAGAGACAGAGACAGAGCACAAGCGGTGGAGGGGCAGAGAGAGAGGGAGACACAGAATCCAAAGCAGGCTCCAGGCTCCGAACTGTCATCACAGAGCCCAACATGGGGCTAGAACTTGTGAACCACAAGATCATGACCTGAGCCAAAGTCGGACGCTCAACTGATTGAGCCACTCAGGCACCCTAGATAAGTTTTTAAAAAACATATTTTTATTGAAGTGTAATTGACTTACAACAGATCACAAAAGCATACAGTTGGATAGGTTTTGACAGATTTATACACCTATAAAATAATCACCACAATCAAGCTCATGAATTTAACCATCATCTCCCCCTCTTCCTTTCCTTCTACCTCTTTGTAACGCTCCCTCATGCCAACCTCCCCACACACGGACCCCCAGGCAACCACTCATCTGCTTGTTGTCACTGTAGATTATATAGAATTATATGTAAATAGAACCATACAGAATGTCCTCTTTTTGGTCTGGTTTCTTTCAATCTGCATAATTATGATGTGATTTATCCATATTGTAGTGTGCATCAGTAATTCATTCAGTTTTTAAAGTTGCAGCTCATTTTAAAGAATAAACTCTTCATTTTAGAATAGTTTTAGAATTACAGAGAATTTGTGAAAATAGTACGGAGAGTTCCCATATACTTCCTACCCAGTTTCCTTTATTTTCAATTTTTTTTTTTAATTTGAAAGAGAGAGAGAGAGAGCGCGAGCATGAGTGGGGGTGAGAGGCAGAGGGAGAGAGAATCTTACAGGCTCTGTGCTCAGTGCGGAGCCAGACTTGGGACCCAATCACCATGAGATCATGACCTGAGCTGAAATCAAGAGTTGAAAATTCGACTGACCCAGGTTCCCCCTCTGTTTTTTAAAACCAACCTTTCAGTCCTCAGATTAACCCTATTTGGTCCTGAGGTGTTATCCTTTTTTATATGATCAATGAGATATAATTGCGAACAGTGTTTAGAAATTTGTTTAGGATTTTTGCATCTATGTTCATATGGTAACCCGTCTATGATTTTCTTTCCAATGTTTTTGATTCTGATACCCAGTCAATGGGTCTCTATCATTTACCTCTATCATTTCCTTCCTCCTGCTTGTTTGAGTTTAATTTGCTGATTTTTCTCTACTTTTGTACTAAAATGTTGTATACTGAATTATATGCCCTCCCAAGTCCATATGTGGTAGCTGTAACCCCCAAAGCGACTATATTCGGAGACAGGGTCTTTAGGAAGGTAATTAACATAGAATGAAGTCATAAGGATGGGGTCCTTCTCCAATAGGACTGGTGTCCTTATAAGGAGAGGGAGAGACACCAAGAGTGTCTGCGCATAGAGAAGAGGCCACATAAGGACACAGCAAGAAGGTGGCCGTCTACAAGTCAGGAATAAAAGCCTCACAAGAAACTAACTCTGCCAACATCTCGATCTTGGGTTTCCAGCCTCCAGAACTGTAAGAAAATAGATTCTGTTGTTTGTGCCACCCAGTCGTGGTATTTTGTTATGACTGCCCGAGCAGATGAATACATGTGTTTAGTGCTATAAATTTCTCTCTACATACTGCTCTGCCCCCCCAAATTTTGATCTGCCTTATTTTTATTTTCTCTTTATTCAAAAAAATTTTTTTTCTACTTCCCTTAAGATTTCCTTTCTGACCTATATATTTTTTTAATTTCCAGATATTTGGTGATTTCCCAGTTATATCTCCATGATTGATTTCTAGTTTAATGCTACTATCATTTGAGAATATAGTTTTTATTATTGCTATTCTTTTCAGTGTGTTTTATGGTCTAGAATACGATTTTTACTCACAAAGATTCCATGTGCACTAGAGAATGTATCCTGCTATTGCTGGGAGGAGGGGTCTATATATGTCAGCAAGGTAAGTTTGGTTGATAATGTTCTTTAGGTTATCCACATCCTTGCAGATTTTCTGCATTTTCAATCTATCAGTTGTAGACAGAGAAGTGCTGACATTTCCAACTATAACTGTGAACTTGTCTATTTCTCCTTTCGGTTCTGATTTTTCCTTAAATATTTCGAAGCTCTGTTGTTAGGTCCCTACATTTAGGATTGGTAGGTCTTCTTGGAGAATTGTCCCACATATCATTATGTAATGTTCCTCTTTATATCTGATGATATTTCTTGTTCTGAAGTCTATTTTTTCTGATATTAATATAGCCACGCCAGCTTTCTTTTAGTTAGTGTTTGCAAGATATATCTTGCTACATCCTTTCACTGTGGAGCACCTGATGTCTTTATGTTTAGAGAGAGTTTATTGTGGACAACATATGGTTCAGTCTTGCTTTTTAAATTCAACCGGAAAAATCTCTACATTTTAACTTGTGTGCTTAGTGCCTTAACTTTTATGGTGATTATTGATGTGGCTGGTTTGAAATCTATCAACTTGTTAGCTACTTCCTAATTTGTTCCATCTGCTATTTGTTTCTTTTTTCCTCTTCTGCCTTCTCTTGAGTTAAGTGAACATTTTTGATAATTTCACTTTATCTCTTCTATTACCTTATTTAAAAAAAATTTAGTGGCTGCCATAGTGTTTATAACATACGTTTCAATTAGTTTGAGAATACCTTACAATAATATACCACTTTATAAATATTGCCATGACAGGAAAACAGTATATTCCCAATTCCTACCTCTTATCCTTTGTACTATTTTTATCATATAGTTCAATTTCACATATGCTATAACCATGTGATATGTTG
This sequence comes from Panthera tigris, assembly GCF_018350195.1. Taxonomy (NCBI): domain Eukaryota; kingdom Metazoa; phylum Chordata; class Mammalia; order Carnivora; family Felidae; genus Panthera; species Panthera tigris. The sequence goes on from NC_056667.1 coordinate 22,317,857, forward strand.
TTATTATTTTTATTTAGACAGTTATTTATGTTTCAGGACAATTTAAATAACAAAGAAAATTTATGTCTTGATTAATTTCATTTATAATACTCTTTATTTGTGTAGTTCTTAGTTTATACTGATAAATTCCTTTCACCTGAAGAACTTACCTAAATACTTCTTAATCAGAGTAGGTCTACCAGAAATAAATTTCTTAAGTTTTTGTTTGTCTTAGAAAAGATTTATTTCTCCATAACTTCTAAAGATATTTTCACTGGGTATAAAATTTGGGGTTGACCTTTTTATATTTTTCCAGCACTTTTAAGTTACCTTTCCATTTTCTTCTTGTTTGCATGTTTTCTGACAAGAAGTCTGCTGTCATTCTTGTCTCTTTTCCTCTGTGTGTATAGGTCCTATTTCTTTGGCTCTCTTTAGGATTTTCTCTTCGTTTTGGGTTTTTAGCAATTAGTTCGAATTCATTTGCCTATGATTTTGGGGTTTGGAATTGATTCTGTTTGGAATTTTAATTTTTGGAATTGATTCTGCTTGATGTTCTCTGAGCTCCTTGGACATGTAGTTTGGTATATGTCATTCATTTTGGAAAATTCTTGGATATTATTTCTTCAAATATTTCTCTGATCTTTTTTCTCTATTGTCCTTCTGGGATTACAATTACTTGCATATTATACTATTTGATATTGCCCCAGAGTTCTTGGATGCTTTGTTCTGTTTTTTTCCTCCCCTTCCTCCCTTCCTTCCTTCCTTCCTTGTTATCTCTTTTGCTTCAGTTGGATAATTCATTGATTTACCTATGAGTCACTGGTTCTTTTCTCAGCTATTTCAGGTCTACTGATGAGCCCATGGGAGGTATGCCTCATCTTTGTTACTGTGTTTTTGCCTTTTTAGCATTTCCATTTGATACTTTCCTAGAGTTTCCTTCTCTGCTGAAGCTAATCATTTGATCGTACATATCATCAGACTGTTTCATTAGAACCTTCAATATATTAATTATAGTAATTTAAAATTCTCTGATAGTTCCAACATCTGTGTCATATCTAAGTTTGGTTTTGATGATTGTTTTGTATCTTTTTTTTTGTAGTTTTCTTTTTTCCTTGCCTTTTCATCTGTCTCATAACTTTTTATTGAATGCTGGAGATCTTTTTTAGGATGATAAATTCTGAGGTAAATGCTTTTTCATGTTTGGAGATATGCATACCTTTTCTTCTGCTAGACTTTTGTGTGGGAGTCGGTGTTAATCTAGTCAGGAGTTGGGCTTAGTTTGAGGTATGTGATTGCTATGGTTATCCTCAGTACGCCCTAGGCTTCAAGTTCATTTAGTGATACCTTGTGTTTAGGGTTTTGGGTGGTTTCTCAGAGGTTAGTTTCCAGCGTCTGCTCCCCATGTCCCTGACTTTGGGTCTTTCCTTTGTGCCACACCATACAGATGATCTTTTAAAGCTCCCCCAGACATTCCATTGTTATTTTTACTCAATGCTTGCTAGCCAGTGTGGGAGGAGTGTGAGAGGGTATATTTACGATGATGTGATTCATTTTCAGTCTTAGGCAAGTACTATGCCCTTGTGTCTCCAGGTGTGGACTTCACAAGTGTTTCTGCTTCCAACTGTAACCTGGGGCCTGTTTTAAATATGCATTTCTGCCCCTCTCCATGGCTAGGACTTATTTTTATCCTACTTCCTTTCTGCAGTTACAGTGAGAACTGTTTTGTTTCTCTTTGCTCTGCAGAATCAAGCTTATGGTCCTTGGAGGAAATTGGTCTGGGTGGGTTTTTGCAGTAGGAAGCATCCATTCCCTATCCTGCACCTCTTTGATGCTTTCTCAGGAATATCCTTGGTTTTTTTTCCTCTGAGTGCCTGGGGTTTGCCAAAAAAACAAAAAGCAAAAAACAAACAAACAAAACCAGAAAAAACCTCTGAAACTTAAAAAAATTTTTTTTGTCTGTTTGTTCCTATAGGTTTATATTCTTACATCTATGCAGATATGCTTTCAGACTCCACCTACACCATGGGATATCCTGGGTCTCTGCCTGTTGGCCCTCACTGCAGATTTGACTTGCCAGTCTCCATAATTCCTTGTAACAATTCTCTTTCTTGCTACATAAACACATCCCACTGGTTCTGTTTCTCTAGAGAACCCTGCCTACCCATGTGTTGGTATTGAGAGTGGTTCTAGAGGAACAGAATCTTAAAGATGAATTATTTTCTGACTTAATTTTGGGGTTTCTGGAATGGGCTCTCTAATCTAATTGAAGATGTTAATGACTCTGTTTGTAGTCCTAAAGAGAGCACTGATACCCTATGGTGTGATCTGGCAACAGAAATGTGCAAAATATCACCATTGGATAATCCCAGGCAAGCACTTACAAAAAGCAAGGGTCTGAGTGCCCAGGTATAAGATACATTTGAACAGTCTTATTAAAATAAGAAATATAATGAAATTGGATGGCTGCACCTAATGTCACTGGACAAAGTTGAGAAAAGAGAAGAATGAGCTCAGGGATTCTAATTCCCAGCTCAAGTGCCTTATAAATGACATGAAATCTTCTATGTCGCCCTAAAAGAGACTCTCTTATGGCCACAGGGCTGAGATGGCTAAGAAACAAATCCAGAATCTCATCCTGCAAGTGGTTGACCTAAAATGCAAATTGAATCCCTAGACTCACAAAGGGGGAGGGAGGGGCTACCTCCCATGCTTGCAATCTCTCCGTATCCACCCCTTAGAGAAGAAGAGGGGCATGAAGGCTCACCCCAGGGCCTCAGTATGATCTGAGGAGGATGCTGGTAGTCCTGTGGGGTCTTCAGCTCCCATTATGGGACACTGGAGACTAGAGAGAAGCTGACTGGCCCCTGGCTAGATCTGAGTGGGGTGCAGAATGGGAGCTTGATAGGTCTCAGAGTGCTTTTCCTCCTCGTACCTTCGACCTCAGACCTGCTCTGGAAGTTTCTCCTCACCCAGCTCATAAGGGCCCTCAGGGTTTCCCTGCGGCCTCATCCAGTACTGCCTATCCATCACATAGGAGGGTGGCTTAGCTCAGGGTTGGTTCAGGTGCCTGGAGCCAGGCAGCCTTATGGACGCCCACAGTGAATTCTTACTCCACAAGTTGATCTCATGATGGCACCACTGGGGCCAGATGGAGACCTCCTGTCCATCCTTTGGAGGATGGGCAGGTGTCTGCAGAAAACAGCAGGTCCCCAGCCAAGCCAAGTACCAGAGGCCTGAGGGCTGGGCCCTGCCACCTGGGCCTCAGGACCTGAGTCCTCATCACCCACGGTCATGCTCTATCACCTGATTGGTCACCACACTGTCCCCCATGCTGCTACCCTGGGTGAATACTAACAACTAACCCTCCTGAGCTGTGTGTGCTGAACTCATGGCCCATTGCACTTAATTCTGACAGCTAATGGTCCTGGGCAGGAGGAATCATCATTGTGCCCCTTTCACAGGGGAGCAAAATGAGGCTGGGAGAGGGGAAACTGACAACCCAGAAGTGGGGGACCTGCTGGCCTCCAGGGCCCCTGCGGATACACCTCCAGGGACACACCTGCACCTGTACCCATTACCTACTCCCCACGTGGCCTTACACCACTATCAGTCACCAGACCCCATCTCCCACGTCCTGCTTGCATCTGGTCACCCTACCCCTCTCCCTCGCTGTGCACACTCGGAAGCACATGCTTATATGCACACACTCAGGTGCATTCATACATTCACAGACACAGGCCCACACATGTCCACTTGAACGCCCGCAGGCACACCTGCTCATATACGTACATGCACAGGTGCGTGCACGCACACACACACACACACGCACACACGCGGGGCCCTTATCCCACACATGCAGTCACATCCAAATTCATTCCTCACCCACCAGCCTCCTTTTGCCCCTCAAGTGTCTCCTTATAACTCGTGCTTGCAAGTGTGTGATGCAACTTACCGTCAGATTCAAGCTGCAAGGACAGACAAGGCAGAGCTGACTCTCATTCCAATCGTCTATGCAGGAACCCGATTCCTCAGGTGATCATTATAATAATTAAAATTTTGGTTATCAGAATGGCAAGAGGGAAGCACTCACTGCTGGCTGTAGGAGCAGAGTGTCTGACACGTTCCGAGGATGGGAGAGGGTGGGGGCAGACAGGAAGCTCCTAGTAAGGAGCCAAGGGAACACGGGGGACCTGAGAGGCAACCCTTATCTGGTTGGGCCATCTTGGCTGGCCCCATGGAGATAAGAAGAGCCAGCAGGGCTGGACCTCCTGTGACCAGGAGATGCTTGGCACGGGAGCTGGATGTTCCCAGAGAATGAGAGCTCACCAGGCTATGGGGCATGGAAATCAGCAGGGCTGCATGGCAGGACCATTGCAGGATGGAGTCACCTGCAGTCGGGGGTCCACCCCGGCCAGGTGCTTCCATGTGCCTCCGAGGGAGTCACTTGTCCACGCTGCATTGTCGTGGCTCTCAGCAGCTTCACTGACAACTTTCCAGCCAGGTCCTCAGTGCAGCGCAACTTGATGACCCATCCGAGGGAGCTCTGAAGGAGCAGGGGCCTTGTCCCCACTGCCTCTTCCTTGTCCTCAGCTCCCAGATCAGGGCCTGGCACCCAGCATGCTCCCAGAAGTTTGTTTAAGGACACAGGGATGTGTAAACGCATGGGACAAATCCATGAGGTGGGCATTCATCTCCCCTTCAACAGAGGAGGGGACCCACGCTCAGAGACTTGAAGGTCTTGCCTGAAGTCACCTGACTGGTGAGGGGACAGGGATTAGGAAGGGAGGGGCGGTGGTGGGGCTGGGGGAGCAGCATGGGTCCTGGGGACACACAGCTGGAGAGGTCCTGCCTTTAGACAGTAAAGCCCATGTTTTTCAGGCTCTAGCCTTTCCTGGGGAAACAAGCCAGTACCCTTGAGGCCCAGTAGAGGTGGCCTTGGGGGAGAAGAGGGGCAGGGAGAGAGCTGCCTCATCTGCATAGAGGCTCCGCCTCCTCCAATCAGCTGGGCTCTGAGGGGCGGGGACGCCAGGGCCTGGCCAATCACCAGGAGGCTGGGCGCAGAGGCAGGTGGGGCAGGGCCAGGCCCGACCCCTGGGCTCCTGAGGGACCTTCCCCACTGGCTTTTCCTTCCTGGACCCCCTTTAGTCCTCCCAGCAGCCCCCCATCCAGAGCAGGAATAATCATCTCCACTGTGCAGATGAGGCAGCTGAGAGAGACCAGAGAGGCCCTGTGACTTCCCCAAGGTCACACAGCCGGTGAGCTGCAGAACCAGAACCGACCCAGGCTCTGCCTCCCAGCCCAGGGTGGCGTCCTGTCCCTCTGGCTTCGTCCCTGCTGCCCTGGCCCAGGACCCCGGCCGGACACCCCCACCCCGGGTGTGTCCCCTGTGGCCCCCAGCCCCCTCTTCCCCACCAATCGCCCCCACCCAGGGCTTAGCTCAGAGATGCTGCCGACCCCAAGCCCCCTGCCCAGCCTCATCCCTGAGCCCAGACCCTTTGCTCCAGCGGCTCCCGACATGGGGTCAGGGACCCGCAGAATGTCGGGCCTGACAGGGGTCCCAGGAAGGTCCGGTCCATCCCCCTGGGGGACACGTGGGGGCAGTAGTCCCTCAATGGCCACCCTGTGCCCCCCTCCATCCCACAAGCCCCCCAGGGCCTGACTAGGGGCTCTGCTCTTCTCCCTGCGATTCTCCCCCTGCTTCCTGCCTCACTTCCCTGCAGCACAGGCTGCAGATCCAGGTCTAAGGTTTGATTTACAAACTTCCTGGGGAGGGAGGGTGGCTGCAGGGCCGGGTGATTTACTGTGCCGGGAAGTGTTTGCTTCTCATGAAGGATCTTCTCGACCCCTCCTCACTGAAGGCTGGGATTTACTGAGGCTTCCCTCTCCCAGGGGTGGCCTGGTGGCTTTGGGGCGGCGACAGAGGTAGGGGAGCCAAGGGGAGCCCCACGCAGTGAAGAGCAGACCTAGATGGTGGTTGGGGGAAGCAGAGGGACTTAGGGGTCACCGGGTTTGAATCCCTGCCCCACTGTGGACACACTGGGTGACCTCTGGCAGATCATTTAACCTCTGTGGGCCTCGATTTCCTCATCTGCAAAATGGGAACTGTGACATCTGTTCTACAAAGTGAGGAGGCTTAGATGAGAAGTCCCAGAAAAGGGACCCTTCCGTTCAGTTACGGTAACCAGTGTGAGTTCTTCCCTCCGGCCCTGTTGAGTCTCCCCTGACTGTTTCACCTCCTCTAGGTCTCCCTCCTGGGTTTCCTCCAAGTCCTCTGCCCTTCACCGGTGCTTCTGCTCCCAGGGGTTGTGGGTCTCATGCCTCTTGCGGGTTTAGCCTCCGCTGCAGCTGGCAGGAAAAGGGTCTCTGGAGGCCAACGTTCTGCTTGATCTCAGGGGGCATCAGAATTCTTTAATGTGTCTGATTTCTCTGAAGGCGGGAGGGACCGGCGGGGGCTCTGGCTGGGCAGCTGTCCCAGGATCGGGCGGGTTAGGGGGCAGGGCTGGGCTTGGAACCTTGCAGGGAGGGAGTGGGAAGAGTCGAGACTGGGCCTGAGCACCCCAGTGAGCTCCACGGCTTCCTCCATAGCCTGACCAGCAGCGGAGGAACAGCCCCCGCACGACCGTTCTGGAGAAACAGGGCTCTGCAGTCCAGAACCTGCCAGAACCCATGAGCATCTGAAACCCAGGGCTGGCTCTGCACCAACCCCAGCAGCAAATCCCTGGGTCCCCCGAGCCTCTGGCTTCTCACCTGTCAAGTGGGAGCGGTGGTCCCTCCCTTATTCGGGTTGTGGCGAGGGCTCAGCCTGGGGACTAAAGCCTCCTCACGGTGCCCGACACGTAGTGGGTCCTCCGCGGAGGACAGCTGTGACTATGTGGAACCACGGTTTCGAAGCTTGAAGGAGAGTCAGGTGCGAGCTGCGGACGTGGGAGCCGACTGCTGGATTCTGTCGCTGACCGGGTGGCACCCGTGTCACGACCTGAAGAAGAAACCTAAGCTTTCTGTGCCTTGATCTGCTATCTGTGAAGTGGGGTGATAACTGTAGCTCCCTCACGGGGTGGTCGTGGGGGGGTCCCTGAGATAACACATGTAACTGGCAAGAATAGGGCGGCGCCCAGGAGGCCCCGATGGTCAGCTTCGTTACGGTTGTTTGTTCCTGGCCCCTCCAGACCTCTGCATGCAGCCTTTGTGACCCTGGGGTCTGCTAACAGAGTTCATGGTTTCCTCTGGGTCCGCCCTGCCCTCTTCCTGCTCCAACTTCTGACCCAACACCATCTCTCTCTCTCTCACACACACACACACACACACACACACACACCTCCTGGCCCCTGACTTAGGGGTGGAGGGCCACCTCTCACAAGGAGGCCTCTCCCTGCCTCTCCGCCCCCCACCCCACAGCAGCCTGGGCACAGGGCAAGGGGCTCCCGGGCTGTGTCACCCCTCCCTGCCCCAAGCTGCCCCTGCCCCATCTTTTCTGGAACTTGGACTCTATCAGCCCCATTTGGAGCCGCTTAAAGTGGGGTAGGCTTATGACTGTCACTCTCTACTGTGCTCCAGGTTTGCTGTAGGACCCTCCACGTTTGTCACTGATGGATGATCATTGCAGGCCAGACCCACCCACCCACAGACAGGTGGGGCTTTTGCCTACGAGGTAGGTGTTATTTTCTTTTTGTTTTATAAAAGTAAAGAATCTAATGATTTCACATAAAAATAACATCAGAGAAGCCAACATCCTGGGCCTGCGTTTCACCCAGTGACAGTCACTGGTGCAGCAGCCCCTGGTCACGGACCCGGCTCTTCATCATTCCCACTGTCACGTGTGTCACTTACTCGGCCCCTGGCGGTATCTGAGCTTGTGACTGTGCTGCAGAGACCCCAGCCTGCCCTCTGTACAGATGGGTAAACTGAGCCCGAGGAGGCGTAGCACGTCCTGTGTCCACCCTGACTGTCACTTACCTGAGGGAGAGATCGTTTGTCGGTTTTAGGCACCGCTGTATCCCCAAACCCAGAGCAGTGCCTGGCATGTAGCAGGGGCTCAGTAACTATTTGCTGTGCATTAACATCCCTGAATGTCCCTCGGCAAGTTTTAGGCAGAGCCACGGCTTCAGTCGATTCCAGCCCAGCTGCTCTTTGCCTGAGGTGATCAGATCCCAAGACTGGCTCCTCCCTCCCCCACGTACGTGTGTGGCCTCCTGGCCCCACACGACCCTCATGCACAGGCACACGCTCGTTGCCTCAACCCAGATGCTCTCAAAGCCTGACCCAAGTTAACCTGGAGAGGAAGATCAGCCTTCGGCCGAAACCGCCAATCACCGCTCTGATATTCGAGCGTTCGGATCACTGTTGTAGCATCACTGAAATAAAATGCAGCCCTCCTCTATTATACGGGCTGTCCTTCTAAACTGCAGGTGGCAGAGAGCAGGAGGGAGGGTTTGGTGTGGGCAGACCCGGGTTCAAGCTCTGAATCCGCTGTGTCCCGTCTGCTTGGCCTTGGAAATACCAGCTTTCTGGGCCTCAGTTTTCTCACATATAAAACGGAGATAATGATAACTGATTCATCCGGTTGCTGCGAGGGGTAAGTGAAATAATCCAGGTGAAACAGCCAGTCCGGTGCCCGGCTCCGCCTGGTTAATGCTGCTGTTGTTGCTATAATACCGCTCATCTGTGACGCGGTGAGGAGAGACACGATGGACCGGCGCTCATTGGAATGCTTTCCCATGATGCTTTTCAAAGGATTTCTTTGTCATCACGATCACAGGTAATAAAATAGCGGTCCTCGGGTGCCAGGCCAGAGCTGGTCTGCAGATGGTTCCTGGTACAGGGATGAATGTGGGCACCCCTTGCGATGACCACGCCTAGGAGTTTTGGACCCTGGTCAAAGCCAGTGGGATTTCTGACACTCCCACTTAGGGGCATGCTTGTAATAAAGGGGACAATGTCAGCACCCGCCTCACCTTCCCTTCCCCTACCGCCCTCCCCGAGTCAGAACCGGGCTCCGCTCCCACTACTCACCCCTAAACCCCAGGCGCTAGTAGCTGAGGTTCGTTGCTCTGTTTCTTCCCGACGAATACATAATCGCCTCCTAGGATGGGCAGATGACGATTGTAATAAAACTAGTTCATTACATCCCTCTACACAGCGCCGTTTAATGAACATGCAGCCAGCGGCACCAAGGCCTCTGAGCCAAATGCAAATGAAACATGTTCCACGGTATCATTTAATTAGCTGGGAGTGGGGGTGGGGAGAGAGGGGATAGTATGGGATACAGGCTGCAGAACAGGAGACAGTGAGAGCAGTGATATCAGGGAGGGACAGAGAGAGAGGGAGGAAGGGAGGTAGGAGGGGATGGGCAAGGAAACAGAGCAGGGCGGAGGGGGATATGGGGCCATGTTTTGTATTTGGCTCTCCAAATCACCCACCCGTGGAAGACTGAGTGGGGCAGCCTCATTCTTCCCATTGGACAAGTGAGGACACCGGGTCCTATTCTGTGCGTTGTCATGGGCACTGGGGACCTCGCAATGGTTGAAACGGACAAGGTACCTGCTTCCGTGGTGTTCACACTCTGGTAGAGGAGGTGCTGGCCGGGCTTGGCTTGGTGCTTCTATGATTATGATGACAAAGACATTGGGCAAATAATCACACCAATGTAAGTACAAGTAAGCTGCGGGATTGTTGTGTGATAGTTGCATGATTATGGTAAGAAGGTTGGGTAGCCTCTTTAGAGGGTGGGCTCTGAAAAGCGCCTCCCGGGTTCCAATCCTGGCCCGGCCACATCCTGGCTGCGACACCTCGGGCAAATTGCCTGACCTTACTGGCCCTCAATTCCTCATCTAGAAAACTGAGCTCATAAAGTAACTACCTATTAGGATTCTCCTGAAATTAAATGTGTTAATAAATGCAAAAGACCCAGAACAGTAGCTGATACATAGCAAGTGCTCAATGTATGTTAGCTATTACTGTAGTAAGACCTAAAATGGAAAAGAAAAAGATTGAAGGGTCCTGGTTTCGATCGTAAGTCAGAGAGGTCCTCCATGAATAAGTGTCATGTAAGCTGAGACCTGAGGCAATGAGCAGAAATCAGTCATGGGAATGGAGAATAAAAGCCGGGGGCACCTAGTTTCTTATTTTTTTTATTTTTTACTCTCCCTTGTCAGCATCTTTTGTCTCTTCTTCACTTAACACACCCCTAATTTTGGGGGGAGGGCAACAATGCCCCCCTTTGCTTTCAGTCCACATAAGTGGGGCTGACCCCAAGCTCTTGTTCCATGGTTAGCCCTCCATGCACGCCTGGCTAACTAGTGAATTCCACTCCTGGTCACTCCTGGTTCAGAGGTGGGCAAATGATTCAAGCCAGGCCAGCAAGAGAAAATACCAGAAACTTTTGTTTAAACTATCAACAGAGAAGTGTGATAAACCTGCATGAGGGGTACCTGGGTGGCTCAGTCGGTTAAGCGTCCAACTTCAGCCCAGGTCATGATCTCACGGTTCTTGGGTTGGAGCCCCGCATCGGGCTCTGTGCTGATGGCTCAGAGCCTGGAGCCTGCTTGGGATTCTGTGTCTCCCTCTCTCTCTCTGCCCCTCCCCCGCTCACACTCTGTCTCTCCCTCCTTCAAAAATAAACGTTAAAAAAAATGAAAAAGAAACAAAACTTGCATGATATAAGTTTGGAGCTACCTGTGGCCATCTCCCACCTGGAGGGTAGAACCCTGCTGAAAGTGAAGCCAATGCAGCAAAAGGAAACCCAGTGAAGAGAGGGAAAGAGAAGGTCCTGACAATATCATTTGACTCCCTGGATCCCGCTGTACCTGAATCAGACTCTTCAAGTGACAGAACCAGTTAAACTCCACCCCCCCACTTCCTGCTTATATTTCACTTTTTATTTATTTAAATCAGATCGAGTCAGGTTTCTGTCCTTTGCAACGGAAAGAATCGTATGTAATAGCGCACATTCTTGTCAAAGGGAGCAGCATGTGACAAGGCCCCCAGTAGAATCATGGTCTATGAAAGAATGCCAATGTGGCAGAAACATGGTGAGCAAGTAGGAGGTGATGACTGTCTTCATATATGAGTTCAGAAGGTCCAAGGAGCTTGAGCATAAACTGGAAAAAGCGGGGAGGTTCAATGTTGGATTGAGAGACTAGGCATGCCCGAAGCAAAGACATCTAATTCCTTTCAACAGCTGCCTCTCCTGGCCTTCCCACAGGCCTCCCTTCTCGTTTAGCCCAATATTGTGGGCTGTGCCGACAGCTCAGAGCTGGACGCGGGGCTTGAATTCATGAACCGTGAGATCATGACCTGAGTCGAAGTCAGATGCCCAACTGACTGAGCCACCCAGGCACCCCTCTAACCACATGTTATTTACAAGAAGTCTCGTTTTCATAGGGGAGTGGTGTCTCCAGTTCTTTATTTGTCTAGAGTAACATAGCTCATTGAAACCAGTTTATATCAGGATCCTGGCTTGGCATTTCTTGTTCCATCAAATATCTTGCTGTGGACTGAATGTTTCTGTCCCCCTGTACCTTTCAAATTCATATACTGAAACCCTAACCCTCATTCGATGGTATTCGGAGGTGAGGCATGGTGAAGTGATTTCTCACCTGACCAAATAGAGAGGACATCCCTTTCATTATATGCCCCACCCTATTTCCCTCCCAGAACCCATCACGCTCCAGATATGACAGCAAATACAAGATGCTCTGGCACAGAGGATAAAGCTTAAGGTGCAGACATTGGTAAGGAGTCTCAGGGGTTGGGCCGGAGCCATCCAGTCTGCTCCTACACGTCAGGGCTGATCCAGGGCTCAGGCAGTGAGCCAGCCAGTGTGGTCAAGTGGCCTCAGCAGTGGGGAGGGGGAGGGACAGCTTGCTGAGGCTATGAGGGCAGTGTCCGACGGGCTCTGATGGCGACCTTCATCCATTAAGATGCCTTGGATGAGTTGGGGCAGAGGGCCAGGCGCCAGTCCCTCCTGAATCTCTGAATTCCGTGGCCAGAGTTTAGGTTTCCCGGAATTGTCCCCAACTCCACCATCCTTTTGGTGGTGTAAAAGCTAGTGATTTAGGACATACAGTTAGAAAGAGAGATGAGTAAGAGTTCATCTGGGAGGCCAGCTCATGGCTCCGCAGGCCAGCTTTGGGGTCCTACACCTCCCTGGATCCCGCCCCACTGCCACGCTGCTGGGGATGGTGCAGCCATGATCCCGCACCCAGGTACCTCTTGTGGGAGCCTCCAGCCCGGGCTCTGGGCTGCCTCAGGCTACCCCTGCCCTTGAGGAGCCCCTGGGCTAGAGGAGTAGGGGAGTGGGGAGCAGGACAGCAGGTAGACCCAGAGTTGAGAGTGGGATAAGCCTAGAGGTTGTGAAGATCCTGAGGAGGGCCTCCTAGCCTCACCTGCTACTCAGGAAAGGCTTCCTGGAGGAGGTGCTACAGAGCAGAGGGCTCAAGGGTGAGTTGGAATTAGACAGGTGACAGTGGAGAAAGGGGATTTGGGGAGAAAGGCTGGGTGTGGGAGGGGGACTGTAAGGAGCCTGGGTCTGGGGATGCCAGTGGAAGGTGGGGCACCAGAGGTGAGTGGGACTTCACACTCATCCTGGGGCTCCTCTCTGTCTCCGAAATCCCATGAGGCCACAAGGGTCACAACCTCCTGCTCTGATGGAGTCCTGGGCCTGATGGGACCACACTCCCCAGGCAGTCCTCCTGCGGCCCTCTGCCCCCTCCTGGGGATTCGGGGCGTTAGGCCTGGTGAGGTCTGGGGAGAAAGAGCTGCCAGCAGGTCACCTGCCTCTCTGCAGGCAATTTGCCGAGGAGGTTTCCAGAAAGGGCAGCTACAATGAACTCAAGTGAACTGTAAAACTCTATTTGGTTTAAAGGCCTTGCGGGTCAGGATATTGGCAGCAGGCACACTGAGGGTTCTGAGCGGGAGGGGCCCAGAAGTCAGAGGATTGCCCCTGACTCCTTACTCAGCAGACCCTGGCCCGGCATCTTCCACAGGCCTGGCCCTTGTGCAGGGCCTGGGGATTAGAGGCAGGTGTGACCCAGGGTGGCTGTGGGGAGCTCACAGCCCAGACCTGATAGGGAGACCATGAAACAGTCAGGCAAATGCTTGTCTGGGGACACATGGGAGTGTGCAGGAGGGGCCCCTAACCTGGGAGGGGGTGGTGAGACGGGAAGAGATGACACCATGCAAATGACCTGGGTTCAAATCCCAGCTCCACCACTCTCGGCCAAGAACTTCATGTCTCTGAACCTCAGTTTCCTCTTCTGTAAAATGGGGATAATAATTATCCCCCACGGTCGCTGGAGCATTAGATGAGATGATCATACAACGCCCACAGCCTGGAGCGTAGTAACTGCTCAATACACACGAGTCATTAGTATCGAGCACTGAGCGAGGCTGTGAAGGAAGCTGGTGTCGGGCGGGGGGGAGGCCTGGAGAGGGTTTCCGGGAAGGAGGGCCAGCACCTGTGCGCAGCTGGGGCTGGGGGCTCAGAGTGGGAGCAGGGGTTGGGGGAGACGGGGCTGGGGAGGCTCAGGAGGCCCTGTAGTCCACGGGAATTGTTGGGGCTTTCGTCCTCAGAGCAGGGGAGCCATGGCAGGTGTTTGAGAGGGGGCCTGGCATGTTCATATGAGCTGGGGACGGTGCACTGGAACCTGGGTCAGGACCCCACGTGGCTGTGTGGCGTCTGGGGAGAGAAGATGATGCTCTGGACTGGGTGGGGACAGGGGGCAGAGCTGGGGAGAGACAGCAAGGAGGCGGGAGGGGGGACCCCCAGATTAGGGGCTGCAGGGAGGCATACTGGGGACGCCCAGCTTTGTGGTGGGGGCAACGGAAGGGAAGGAGGTGCTGAGCTCGGGACCCCTGAGGGCGGAGGTGCCCAGCCTGGGCCACAGGAGGACAAGGCAGGCAGACCCTTTGGTCACCCTGCGCCCCAGCACTGCCAGCCCCACCCCTCCCCTCACAACCACCCGGACCCCTTTCTCACGGCCGGAACCTCCCTGAGCCCAGCAGCGGGTGCAGCCCAGCCTGCCCAGCGCCTCTGTGGGCGCTCAGGCCCACCGTGGGTCCAGTGACCCCCGCCCCTCAGCCCCCGGCTGCCAGGGACGGTGACCTCGATCAAGTCCCACTGTGCATCTTCTCTCCTATTCATGCAGAGTGAGCATCACTGTTGGGAACGTGGGGGAGCCCCCAGCTGAGCCCCCGGCAGAGAGAAGGGGCGTGGGGAAAGAGACCCCCCCACACACAGTCAGGACTCACACCTGGGGCCACAGAAGCCCAGACCAGGTGGGGACAGGGGCAGACGGAGACACTGAGAGGGACTCGGTGACAGAAAGAACAAGTGACAGGAGAGAAGCAGAGAGGGGAGGTCAGAGGGAGGCCGAGAAGGGCTCGTTGGGGGGCTGGGGGGTCCCCGGGTCTCAAGCGGCCGCTTCTCTGTGGTTCATATTCTCAGAGAAAAGAAATCACTCTCCACGCAATTAATCTAATTAGACGTAAGCCAGTTGTGGAGACTGTGCGGCAGGTGGGTGATGAGGAAAAATTACTTCCCTGCAAAGAGTTTAAGGGTCATTTTCAGTCCATGATCTAAAAACTGAATAGAGTGGGCTTTCTGCCCTCTGCCCCCTCCGGCTCCCCCCACCTGCCACCAGCCAGGGACCAGAGGGTTCCCTGAGAAGGGGCACCGGCTCAGACAGCGGGCCGGGCTGGCCCCTGCACAGTGACTGTCACGACAGCTGAGGACAGCCGTGTACTCACCTAACACACACGCGTACGCGCACAGACACACGGACGCGGGTGCCCAGACACGATCTGACAGGGACGCCCGGGCACATGGGAGCCCTGGCTCCGCCCTGGCTCCGCCACTGACCGGCCGTGTGACCTCTGGCACTTTCTGTTTCTCTTTTTTCAAATCGAGGCTGACCAAGAATGTACGTGTTGGGGGCAGCCCAGGAGAGTCTGAGGGGACGCACCACATCAGGTGAGGCCTCCGGCCACGGGCCGGGAGGGCCGGGAGTCCAGTCCCACGGGCAGCCACCCGCACCCACGTCTCACCCGGGACACTCGGCTCCCAGCTCCGAGGGGCGGGATTTGTCACCCGGCCCCAGGCCCAGGGCACACCGTCTGTTCCCTGAGTGTTTCTCTGAGATTTCAGCTGGCGAGGGAAGGAAGAGGAAAGGGCGGCTGGAGCCAGAGGCCAATGTGGATTCCCTGATGCCTGTGGCTCGTCAGCAAGAGCTGGGCCCTGGGGACAGTCTGGGGGAACGTGGGCTCCCCGAGGGGCCTTGAGTCCCAGGTAGGAGCACAGCCCAGAGGCCAGGCTGGGAGCAAACAGAGGTGGTGAGCGTGTCACTGAGGGTGATGGAGTCCCTCCTATCCCTGAGGGGTGACCTAAGGCCCTGCCTGTCACTGAGGGCCCTGCCTGTCACTGAGGGCCCTGCCTGTCACTGAGGGGTGATCGAAAGGCTCTGTGTGTCACTGAGGGGTCACCTAAGGGCCCCACATGTCACTAAGAGCCATGCCTTGCTGCTCCCTTTTCTGCATAACTGTGGCCACCAGAGACCCCCTGATAGGACCCGACAGCCTCAGGATCAATCCTGGCCCAGCCCAGGGAGTTGAAGAGTTCTGGGGGCAGGTAACAGGGGCAGGGGTGGGACTTGGAGTCCGGCCTGGGTTCGAATCCCAGCCACCGACTCACTGTGGGACCTGAGCACCTGCCTCCTGCCTCTGGATCTCGGGTCCTCACCCTCCCAACAGGGCAAGGAGCCTGCCCGGACCCCACGTGGGCTGACCAAGCACGGGGGCATCCGCAGGTGCTCGGTAGATGTTTCTTCTCATCCCCTCTGTGGCACCCACGTGCCTGGCAAGCCAGCACCCGGTAGATCTCCACGAACCCAGTGAGATAGTGAAATGAGCTCATGTTTGGGTCTGGGTCTTACGGCACAAAATCTAAAAGTGAGTCGGGCAGTGCAACAACCAGAGGGCCAGCTGGGTGGAACCATGAGGGGTTTGGCTGTGAGACATCAATGAAGACTTCCTGGAGGAGGCAGGCCTTGGGCCGCATAGGATATGGATGGAGGAGGGGAAGGCAGGCTAGGAGGGGAGACTGCATGTGCACAGGCAGGGAGGTGGGAGGCAGGGGGTCAAGCTGAAACCACTCTGTCTTGTGAGGCTGGCCCCAGGCAGTGTAGTGTGTGTGTGTGTGTGTGTGTGTGTGTGTGTGTGTGTGTTGGGGGGTGTCCCTGCACAGTGCTGGGCTTCCAGGGGACGCTGGGTAACAGGGACTCCCTCCCCTCTATCAGCTCACCCAGGTCACCTGCTCTCCTCTGTCCCCAGGGCTGGCCTCCCCACTGGGGCCAGAGGTGACAGGTTTCAGTGCACGGACCTGGGGGACATGGACGCATCAGGCCTCTTGGGAAAGACCACCATGCCCTGCCTGCTATGGAACACGGACCCTGGAACCTTAGACCTGGGAGGCCCACCCAGCCCCTCCACCCTGTAGGAAGCCAGCACAGAGAGGTTAAGGGAGTGGCCCCAAGTTGCCCAGCCCCCAAGGTGGGTCCCCCAGTGCTCTGCTCTCCAACCGGCCTCAGGCTACAATCACCTGAGCCCAGAGCCTCAAAGGTTCCTCTTCTCCCTGTGCCCCCCGCCCTGCCCCCACACCCACCCACGTACTTCCAGGCGGAGAAGAGCCGGGAGAGGCTCCTGAGAGTCCAGGCCAGCGATCTGTAGCCCCATCGGCGAGGCCTGGGCTGGGAAGGGGAGGGTTAAGCCCTGAGCAGCCCTTCCTGGTTGGTGTTTAACTTGCAGTTTCTAAAGGCCATCAGGAGCTCCACAGAGCAAACGTTTTCCCTCTTAATGGCACTGCAGCAGATTCGGGAGGGGCCCATCTCTCAGAGAGCATTAAAGAGACGCCATCCATTACCCAGAATGGTCTGGCCTGGCAGCTGGAATAACTTTCCCAGAGAGCTGGGTGGAGGAGGGGTCTTCTCTTCCCTGCTATCATCAAATCCTCCTGCCTCCCCTGGTCCTGGATCTGGGGGTGGGCAGGATGCCATGGTAGCAGGGACCTTGGTCTTTCATGTTTCTCAGAAGGCCACGGATTTCCTTCTACAACTGAATCAAGTTATGGTTCTATTATGTGATGATTTTTATATGTCAACTTGACTCAACTAAGGGGTGTCAAGATAGGACCCCTTTGGGGGCAGGTGAGGAGAAGCCTCTGTGGCTGTGACCTTGACCAATGCCCATAAAAGAGAGAAGGTGGAGGAAGAAGGAGGGAAGGAGAAGGAGGTGAGAAGGGGGCAAGGGATTTAGGAGGGTAAGAGGAGGAGGAGGGGGAGAAAGAGAGGCAGTAAAGGGACAATGACAAGAAGAGAGATGGGGAAGGGGACAGAGAGAGGGAGGGACAGGCAGACGCCAGCAAACCACAGGGAGGGCAGACAGAGGGCCATGGCCAGAGGACAGCCGGTCACGCTAGAAGGCAGTCTCCGTGCCGTACCACAGGGCTCTGTCCCCCGCCCAGGCCTCTTGGTTCACTGGGAAGAACTACAGCCACCAACCGAGCAGATCCACAGAGGACAGAAGCCGGAGGGACACGGGACACTGCCGGCCTCCAGCTGAACTCAGGGCGAGATTCGTGCAGCAGATGGGACGTAATACGGACACTTGGAAAAGTTCTGCATTTCTGTTCGGACATTAACTGCACAAGTAGAGGGGGAGGGAGACCTGTCTTGTCAGCGATTCCTGTAAAAGCCCGGCTGGAGGCTCCCCCTGACTTGCCGGGGGAAGGGGGGCTTGGTGGCTGGAAAAGCTGGTGTGACACTGGAGGACGTCCATGCAGGTGGAGGGTTCAGGGAGGAGGAGGGGAGAGCCCACCATCCTCTGGGCTGTCCTGGGGCCTCCTGAGCCTGCTCTGTAAGGAGGGAGAACAAGCACAGGTGCAGGGAATGTTCCGGAAGGCTGGCAGAGTAGGAGAAGACAGAGGCAGAAAATAGTAGCATCAGGAGGCCGATGGGGCCTGGGTGGTAACCCCAGCTCTGGCTCTTCCTGGGACCTCTGACAAGTCCCTTGACCTCTCTGAGCCTCGGTCCCCGCATCAGTAACACGGGAGTGATCATGGTGCTGCTTCTCTCGGTGGCTGTCAGGATCCTGTGTACAGAACTGAGCACCAGCACTTTGCATGCCCCCCACCCTCCAGCTTTGCCAGTCCTGTCTCCTGCTCCACCTCCCCTCTCTGCAGGAGGCAACTCCCAGGCCAAGCACTTGTTCCTTGGGGAGGCCCTTCCCATCCCCGGCCCTTAGGAGCAGGGACTTTGTAGCTGGGCCTCTGTTCAAACCAGGCCCTGTCACATCTCAGGTGAGTGACATGGGCAGGTCCTTGAATTACAGTTTCCTCATCTGGGAAAAGGAACCTAGAATCTGTTTCCAGATCCAAGAAGGACCCGTTCTCTGATGGATCCCGGCACACAGTAGGTGCTCGATAATTCGATGGTGTGTGTATAAACCTCCCGGCACATGGTAATCACTCAACCAATGATGGTTTTAAATGTTTGTCAAGGAAATGTGCGGAAGCAGGGCAGGGAAAAGTCAAGCTTAATGCCCTGGACAGGCCACCCCTTTCCCCACTGCATGCGCCTTCCCAGTGGCCACACCCCCAGGCTCTCTCCTGCAGGTGCCCGACCTCAGGCCAGGCTCAGGAAGGGGCCCTGGAAAGTTGGGTCTCTCCTCCCTCTGGATCCTGCTTATCAGCTTCCGGCAGCCCTGGGTTCCAGCACCAGCCTGGCAGCAGCTGTGAGGAGCCCAGGTGGGCAGAGGGCAGAGCGGACTCTGCCTCTGGCTCCCCGGGTGACCTTGGGCAGGATCATGCCCCCTTGGGGCTCTTTGCAGAGTCTCTGGCTTCCCACTGCAGTCTTCGTCCACAGGCCTGATGTCCAGGCTGGAACTGACCCTCGGGGAAGGGGCTGGCAGCCAGCGCCCCCCCCCCCCCGCCCCCGCACTCCCCTGACACACCCACCCACCCGGAAGCTGCCTCCCTTATCTCCGGCCACTCTGCCTCGGTGCCCCCCAGGCCTCCATGGCCACCGCAAGTGTGGGCCAGGGTCCTAGCCTCACTTGCCTCCTGCGGGTGATGACAGTGATGGTCCCGGCAGGGGGATGAGGATGGAAAGTTCTCCCCCTGCCACTCGGATGCCCAGGGTCAGCCACGTCCCCTCTGGGGGCCCCAGGGGGTGGGGGATGGAGAGGGCACCTGGTCCTCCTGGGAGGATGAATTATGTGCCCGTGCCATATCTCAGCGACGGGGCAGGGGTCAAGCGCATCCAGCATATTCTTGGCCGGGGACCAGGAGTAGTTCTCTGCACCCCTGCCCTGCCTCAGGTTTCCTGTCTCGACCCTTCTCTCCCGCTGTGGGAAAGGGGGAGCAAGGGACACAGAACCCGGAGCCAGCAGCCGGCTGCCATCACCCCACGACCCAAGCACAGCGGAACCCTCCACTGGCCTCCTCCGGGCACCCCCAAGGCCCCTTCTGTGTCCACCCTCGGGGAGGCCCTGGTGGCCCCGGCTGGGAAAAGGAGCCCCGGATGAAGTGGGACATGTGGCACCATCAGGGAAGCCCTTCTTGGCCCCAGGCCACCCTCTTCTGTTCCCACAGCCCTGGGGTCCTCAGAGTCCTCCCCCTCAGAGCCAGCGTGTCATGGTCCTACCTTGAAGCGCCAAAGAGACCCAAGGCAGGAAGCCTCACGGGGCTCACCTTTCCTCCTAACACGGCTCCACTGGGTCTCCTGAAGGCACAGGCGGGGGTCCCCTCCTCAGCCCTCGCAGGGCGAGGGCTCTCTCCTGGGTCCCCCCAGACTCCTTCCCTCCTCCCAGTTAATGAGCTGGAAGCTTCCAAAATGAGGCTGCTTCATCATTTAATGGACCGGAACAGCCTCAGAGGGAGAGGGGATGGGATGGGAGAGGAGATGAATGGGGGAGGGAGGGGGTGTTGTCACCCCACGGCCTGCTAGCCCTGGGGTCTGTCTACAGAATCCCCGCCAGTGTGGGTGGTTCACTAAGGGACAGAAGAGGGCTCTCGCCCGTCCCCGCAGCTCTCCCTGTGAAGCCTCCCCCCCCCACCCCCCACGCTCATGGGACGTAGCGGGGTGAGACCAGCCCCATGCCAGCTGCTGCACACTGGCCACCCCAGTGATGCCAACCAAGCTCACCCCCTCAATCCGGCCCTGGCACTCCCCCGAACGAGCCCTGTATCCCTGCCCGACTCTTGCTGCAAAGGCTCCCACCGCTCCTCCGGGGGTCCCCCACGGGCGCGGGGGCCGGGGGAGGGGGGCGCCACGCCCTGCTCACCACCAGGCCTTTGCACAGGCCGTTCTCTCCTCTGTCTCCACCTTCCCTCCCTGGGCTCCCGCTGTCCACCTCCCCCCACCCCAAGCTTCTCCAGTCTGGCTCTTCTCTGTGCTATAAGCCACAGTTCTCTCCTCCAGCCCCCGCCAGGGGACCGGAAGCCCCTCGGGGCTCTGCGTCTGGCTCAGTCACGACTGCTTCCCCAGAATGCAGGGTGTTGCAGGACACCTCGGCCAGCATTTATTGAGCACTGACTGTGGCTGTGGTCTCTGCTCAGCCTTTAACACGACTATGTCAATTACCCATCAATTACCCATCGAGATCGTCTTCAAGGAGGTATTGGAGATAGGACAGCGTGGGGGCTTCAGGGCCAGGCCTGTTGGATTTGAACCCATCTCTGCATTCACCGGCTGGGTAGATCTTTTTTTTTTTTTTTAATGTTTATTTTTGAGAGAGAGAGAGAGGCAGAGCATGAACAGGGGAGGGGCAGAGAGAGAGGGAGACACAGAATCCCAAGCAGGCTCCAGGCTCCGAGCTGTCGGCACAGAGCCCGAGGCGCGGCTCGAACTCACGGACTGTGAGATCATGACCCGAGCCGTTAAGCATGGGATGCTTAACCGACTGAGCCACCCCAGGCGTCCCTGGCTGGGTGGATCTTTACTAAGTCACGTAAGCTCTCCGTGCCTCAGTTTCCTCATGCACGATGGAACCAGTAATGATAACACCTGCCTCACAGAGGTGTTTCTAAAGATTAAATGAGTGAACACAGCCCCTTACCTATACCAAGCGCTATATGATGTCAGCTGTTCCTCCCTTAGCCTACCTCCCCCTCCCTTTCTCCCCTCCCCTGCACCACCAAGCCTAAGTGGACCCGGGGAGCTCACATCGATGCTTGTTTCCTAAAGGCTCATTTGCCAATTGAGGGGCGTGCAAGTGTGCTATATAGACCTCACTTGTGTTTCTCTGTACTAGCAACCAAAAAACTGGCAATAAAACAAAAATACTATTTACTGTCATAACAAAACCCAGGAATACGTACAAAGAGATTCAACCAAAAAAGAGTATCAGCCTTTCCTGTTTAGCACGTAACAAAGGGGCGCCTGGCTGGCTCAGTCAGTAGAATGTGCGCCTCTTGATGTCGGGGTCGTGAGTTCAAGCCCCGTGTTGGGCGTAGAGCTTACTTCAAAAAAAAAAAAAAAAAGATGGTGATAAAAATGGTCAAAATACACCAAAGGGCACGTCACGGTGCGTTTAGGATGGCCAAGACGCTTGTGAAAAGGGGGACCACATTACTCATCAGAGAAACACAAAAGAAACCACAACAGATACTCTACTCCCACTAAAACGGCTACAATTAGTAGGACCGACCCTACTAAGTGCAGGCGAAGCTGTGGGGACGCCGGGGCTCTGGCAGGGCCGGTGGGAACACAGGCCGCCGCCCGGCTTTGGAAGACAGTTCCGAAGGCTCCTCTCATGTTAGGTCTACATCTCATCTATGTCTTACTGGTTCCACCTTGGCGATTTCCCGGGAGGAATGAAAACATACATCCACGAAAAGCCTGTTACGAAAGCGTCTGGGGGCAGCTTCATGTGTGTTAACCCGAAATTGGAAACAAACGCCCATCTTTTTCTTTTCAGGTTCTCCCAGAGCTACTCCCTCGTTAAATCACCTGCCCAAGAATCCCCACCGGCTTCAGCCGCCTCCCCATCTCCGACCCACCCATCCCAGAAGCCATCACTAGAGCTTGGGGGCCTGGGTGCCGCACTCGCACCCTGGAATCTGGGCCACGGGAGTGATTCCTTCGGGAGAGGGGAGAAGGCGGAGCGGTGGTTCCCAAGGACAATGAGGCCAGGTGGGCAGAGCTGCCCTCTGTCCCTCGCAGGTGGCAGGGTCCCTCTCGCACCCAGACTCCGGCCATGCGCTCCCCTCAACCCTCCCCACTCGGCTTCCACATCCATCTCAGCAATCAGTTTGATTCACAGAAGGCTATAAACAAGCCGGAGAAAGGCGGAAAGGCAGCGTCTCCCAGGGCGGCCACAGTCTATTGGCAAATGTCCCACCACTATGCAGATGATATAGATTTCTTTCATTTTTGTGGAAACAGAGCTAAGCCAATTAGTATGTTTCCTTCCCTCTTCAGGTCTCGGATGACAATGGAATCTTTTTGCCCCATGGCGAACTGGGCCCCAGGTAGGGGTGTAATCTCTGCAAAGATAGTTCATTAGTAGGCTTTGGTGGGGGGGGGGGTAGGCTAGTGAGTTCTGTCTAAGAGGATTGCTCTGCATTTGTCTTGTTTAATTACACCGTTATCTCCTGGATCAAAGCTCTTTGACAATCAGGCGGATGGTGGTGGGGGGTGGGGTGGGGGAAGAAGCTTCCAGATATGAATACAATTAATGTGGGAGAATGCCTGGGGCCAGACGTTCTGCCTGGTTGTCGGCAGGTGTGTTGGCCTGGGGAGGGGCTGCTCTGTTCCGGGAAGTAATACCTGGGATTTGGGTCAGAGCAACCTTGGTTCTCTATGGAGCTACTGTTTCCTGGGCACCTACCCCGTGCCAGGGGGCTTTACGTGGATTTTCTAACTTAAGCTTCACAGAGATCATTTCACAGACAAAGGACCGGAGGCAGACAGGTGTGTGCGGGGCACCGGGCTGGGTGCAGAAGGGCAGGGGGTGAGCCTGTCGTAGGCCTTCAGGAGGCTCAGAGACAGCAGGTTGTGCCCTCGGCACTCGAGTTGAAGCTGGAACTGGAAGCCAGGCCTCCCGTCTCAAATGTTTCTGCTCTTTCTTCTCCCTCTTTGCTGCCATCTGGTAGCTCTTTCTGGGTCTTGGTTTCTCCGTCTGTGAAATGGGTCCCAGAGATAGAACAAGATGAGTGTGAAAGCCGTCTTGGGCTTGGGGGTGGTATGTTTTGAAAAAGGTGGCCTGGAATGGCATGGAGGGGTCGGTCTCCGTGGCCCAAAAACAAGGGGCTTCTAGACCCTGGCACCAGGCGTAGGGCTCAGACCTCATCAGGGAGTTGCTTCTGTCCCTGTCACTCGATCCCTTTAACCCCTCCTCCCAAAGCCTCCCAAGGAGGGCAGTGACCTCTCTCCCTCGGAGGAGGACTATACCCCTCCTCCAGCCTGGCCCCCCTCCTGGATCCCTTACCCCAAGGTGTCTGTGGGGGGTCCCCGAGGGGGCCTTTTTCCATCTCCAGGCTGTGATGTCCAGAGGCTTTGCCAGGCCTGGGACTGGCAGCCCAGATCTGACAGCTGTGGGAGGTGGCATGGGGGACAATTCAGGGTGACCAAGGGAGCCCTAGACAGTTACCAGTTCAACCGCCAGGAGTTGTCAAACTTCCCATATAGGACAAGACATTAAGTATTTTAGGACTGATGGTCCAAGAGACAAATCAAGGATACGATGTAGGTATTTGTGTAACCAGACAGAAAACAAACCCCTGCAAATAAAAAAAAAATTTTTTTTTTTTACATTTTATTTATTTTTGAGAGAGAGAGAGAGAGAGAGAGAGAGACAGAGCACAAGTGGCGGAGGGGCAGAGAGAGAGGGAGACCTCCAAGCTGTCAGCACAGAGCCCGACGTGGGGCTCGAACTCACGGACTGTGAGATCATGATCTGAGCCGAAGTGAGATGGTTAACCAACTGAGCCACCCAGGCGCCCCCAAGCCCCCATAAATTTTTTTAAATGTTTTCATTTATTTTTGAGAGAGAGAGAGAGAGAGAGAGAACAGGGGAGGGGCAGAGAGAGAGAGAGAGAGGGAGACACAGAATCCAAAGCAGGCTCTAGGCTCCGAGCGTCAGCACAGAGCCCGATGCGGGGCTTGAACTCGTGAACCATGAGATCATGACCTGAGCCAAAGTCGGACGCTCATCCGACTGAGCCACCCAGGTGCCCCCACAATTGAAAAAAAAGTTTATTTATTTATTTTGAGACAGAGGGAGAGAGAGCACATGCACATGAATGGGGGGAGGAGGAGAGAGAAAGAGAGAACCCCAAGCAGGCACCACATCAGCTCAGAGCCCAATGTGGGGCTCAAACTCACGAACCGTGAGATCATGACCTGAGCTGAAATGAAGAGTCGGATGCTTAACCGACTGAGCCACCCTGCTGCCCCAAACCCCCACAATTTTTTAACTGACACAATTCAAAACTTACTTATGACCCTGAGGTTTGAATTTCATATAATTTCATGTCATAAAATATTCTTCTCTTGATTATTTTTCCAGCATTTAAAAATGTCAGAACCATTCTTGACTCACGAAGCGTACCCAAACAGGTGACGGGCCAGGTGTGAACTGCGGGGGTCTTTCGCGGGCCTCAGTTTATCGCCTCTCAGCCCCAAACTCCCCCTGGAGTGAAGGGGGAGAGACCCCAAGTACTCCTCCAGGGAGAGACCACCACGTCATGCTTTGTCGGTAGAGGGCGCCCGAGGGACGCTGCCGGGGAAGGGGCTTCTCCCAGGTCAGCCTGGGTTCCTTTTGCTTTTTCTGGCCTCTGCTGCACCTCCATCGGCTGGTGTGGGTGTGGCGAGCAGTCCAGTGGTGCTTAGCCCTCCCCCGCCCCACAGTGTGTGGTCCCTTGGCCAGCTCACAGCTCCCTCTGGGTCTGGTGACCACCTCCCTGTGTATTTCCAGGGAGGCTCCTGGGTCTCAGGGAGTGGCTTGTCCCAATCCCCGAGGCCAAGTCTGCCGGGCTCTGGGCTCCGGGTTCCCTCTGCCGCAGGTGCCCGGGAACCCTAGCCTTCCTGCTGAGGTCTGGTGCGTCGCGGGGGGACCCTGGCTGGGCCGTCCTGGAGAACCAACCATGATCCGTCCTCCTCCAGGATTCCAGCCCCACCTGCCTGGTCTCCATTTCTTCCCTCCCCCGGATCCTGTTCCTTTCCCGAGACACCCAGCTGAACCCGCAGGACGGCCGCTGCTCGGAGCCCACGGAGAGCGCCCCGGATGAACAGTGAACGGCGAGAGACCTCCACGGCGGGGCAGGGCGAGTGCATCAGGAAAAACAAACAGGACTGAAACGGAACTGCTTTGTCTTTTCTTGAGTGAGCTACACCAGGGAAGTCCACTAGCATCCAAGGCTGTGCCCACCATCCTCTTTGTAATTAATATCCCGGGGAAGAATGTGGGGGAGTGGGAGCATGTCTGCTAAAGTGCTGGCCCCCCGGGCTCTGTCACCGGGGGCTTTGGGCCCATTTAGCCCACTCAGCCCCTGGGGGTGAGCTCACGAGACCCCGGGGTTGATCAACCTCTACAGTTACAGCAGAGAACACTGCCAAGGAGCTCCTAGCCAGTGCGCCCACGCCGGCTGCCCCGGGGCAGGGGCCCGGAGGGACTGGAGGAGAGAAGCCAGGAGGGGTCCCAGCCCCGTTTTGGGGGTGTTCCCAGGGAGTTATGAGTGGAAGAACCCAAAAGCAGTTTGACACAGACTGGGGTCAAGTACCAAGGCCTTCCGGGACGTGTCCCATTTCTGCTGGCAGGTTAACCAGGCTCAGGTTGGGTCGAGGAGACTGGGAAGGGAGGTTCTCCTGGGACGTTGGGCTCACCCCTAGGACCCTGGATCCTCGATGGGAGAGACTGGGGTGAGCCAGGTGATGGCAGAGGAGATAGGGTGCATGGAGACAGGGACCCCCCGGGACCGACAGCTCTGAGAGGAGCTTGGAGTCAGGGGCCCAGCGTCCTGTCACTGCAGATGCTGACGCAGGGGGGCAGAGGGTCACGGGCGCTTCCTTGATCTTCCGATCTGCCCGTCCTTTCACGGCATCTGCGATGCTCCGGAGCTGGGAATTAGAGCGTCTTTCATAGACTCAAAGCTACCTTAATGGAGTCTCTGAATCGCAGAATCTGAACGTCTTATCCTTTTCACAGAGTCCTAGAATTATAGGATCACAGATGCATTCAGAGAATCACGGGCCCAAAGAATCTTAGCATTAAGGAATTGCTCAGAAAGACTTGTAACCACACTCACAGCGTGCCTGGCCCTGAGGAATACAGAATGATTCAGAGACATGTGGAGCTGAAATAGACATCCTGGAACCAGAACCTTAATCTAGCGCCACGCTGGTAATTCAGGATGCCCTCTCTTCGCTGTCCTGCGAGTGATAACTGGGATTCTTGTGGGAATGGGGAGCTCACCCCTCAACAAGCAAACCTGTCCCGCTGTTGGGCAGATCTTTCCCTCCCTCCCTGTATCCCTCCTTGACACCCCTTTCCCACCTACCTCCTTCCCTCCCTCCAGGTCTAGAGCATCCAGTCGTCCTGGTAGTAGGGGGGGCCACACTGGCTCCAGCCCCTGTCCTGGGGTCTCCCTAATCCTTCCTCGAGGCTCGCCCTCTGGTCTCTCAGCTTGGCGACCCTCTTTTCCTCTGAATTCTTGCTTTGCCCGGTGGGGTATCTGTTAATCCATGGGCTGGCCTCCCAGCACAGCCCATGCTAAAGTTCCTTAAAAAGAAATCCATACCCTGGAATCATTCCTGTTATCTAGAGAGCGGGGGAATATTAATCACCCCTAGTGCCTTTCTTGTCTCTTGAAAACCTCCATCCCAGAGTGCTTCACTAAAGGAAATAAATCCTAATGAATAAAAGACAACACCATTCTGAATTTGTGCTTTCCTGCTCACAGAGATTAGAACCAGCAAGGGAGGAGGAGGGAGAGATTGAGCGGGGGCTGGGAGGGAGGCAGGGAGACTGGAAAAGGAAACCAGAGAGAGAAACAGCCACCCAGCTGGGGGAGGAACCACGCGGGCTGTAAGGGGAGCCTGGGTGGCTCGGTCGGTTGAGCGTCCGACTTCCGCTCAGGTCATGATCTCACGGTTCGTGGGTTCGACCCCCCACGTCGGGCTCTGCTCTCTGGACACAGCTTACACTTTTTGTTGAGGTGGAAAAGTTGGTTTGCTCCAAGAGAGTAAAACACGCCGCCGAGCTCTTTGAGTCCCAGGTATGGATCCAGGTAGGTGCGGGCGGCCGGGTTTCTGTGTCCCAACAGCTCCCACGCCCAGCCACCCGGATGCCAACGGTGGGGGTGGGTGCTGAGAGCTCCTGGGCACAGACCACATGGTGGCCTGCAAGCGAGGCTTTCTTCCTGACTGTAGACCTTGACTCTGTGGCGGGCGGCCAGATGGGGGTGGGCACCGGTATCGGGATGGCAGGGCATCGGTGTGAGGGGGAAAGAAAGAGCACTCCTGGCTAGGTGGCCGAGGCCCCTGAAAGTCCCCATGTCACCGGTCTGTGGATGGAAACGCAGCCTTTGGTCTTGCCAGCTCAGCGCTGCTCTAAATGGCCCACGTGTTGTAACTCATCGAATCCTCCTAACGACCCGGGGAGGTCTATTGCGTTAGCGTTCCTATTTGACATACGGGGAAACTGAGGCACCGGGGATGAATGATTTGCCGGAAGCCACGGAAGTGGTGAGCGTCAGAGCCAGTGTTCGAACCTGGGCACTCGGGTTTCAGAGTCCGGGCCCTCCAAGGTCACGCCAGCCAGCCAGCCGGGGGGAGGCCGAGAATTTGCATCTCTAACAAGTCTCCGGGTGGTGCTGATGTCGCTGGCTGGTCGGGAAACCCCACGTCGACGAACGCTGGTCTCCAGGCTTAGCATCTACTGAGTACTCGCTGCGTGACAGGCCCCCCCGTTGTTACGGGGACCACGCTGGGTACTTCTCTCTGATCCTGTGTCAGTTTGGACAAGATACTGACTAGACAGAGGGCTGAACGAGGCCGGCCTCAGCCGCTCAGAGGTCTGGCTTTGGGCCGGTCCTGTGGCAGCACTGGGAGAGGCGGGTGGCGGGGGCATTCTCTGCTCCAAGCATCTTCTGGTCCCAGCACCATCTCTTAACTTCCCTTCTTGCCTTGCTGGGGCTTCCTGGGGTCACTTCCAAACAAACCGCTCACTCCCACGTCCTCCTTTGAGAACTCAGCTTGGCACGGCCCTGAAACACGAGCTGCGGCCACGGCCCCACCAGTTCTTCCTCGGTCACGGTCACGCACACTGGCACCTGTTCATGTCACCCCCAACCCCATCCCCATCACGAGCCCCTTCCTGACGCCGATCTCCAGGGGGTTCCAGACCTGAGGGCAGGGCTGGGGTGCGGTGACCTAGGACCCTCCTGCTGGATGACAGATCCAAGGGGGGGCCGCCCCCTTCCCGTGTGGAGGTGATTCTCAAAGCGGAGCGTGTAGACGGTGCGATGAGTCAAGTCACATCTGGAACGAGTTCTTCACCTGTGTGATTTTTGTACACCCCTCTTGATGTGGTATTTTTATTTTTTATTTTTTTTGCCTCATGCAATGACACAAATTCCAGGGGATTGATGCCCAGGCAGGGTCCCAGGAGGGTGGGTGACTGACGCAGCAGGAAGGAGAGAGGCGGGAAATCTGGGGGAAGTGCTGCTCTCCAGTTGACCAGCTGTGTGGCTCTGGGCAGGTGGCTTGCTGTCTCTGAGCCTCGGATTCATTAAAAAGTCAGCCCCAGAGAGTCTTAGAGATAATCCAGTCCGACTCATTTTTCACAGATGGGAAAGATGAGGCCCGCAGAGGCCTGGGAGGGGAGGATGCCTCACAGGAGGCCCGGAGGTCTGGGTATCTGAGCAGAACAGGGCCATACTTCCCGGGGGATCTGCTGCGGCAGGGGGCCTAAACTGCAGCCTGGGCGACCTGGGGCCGGTTACCTGACTTCTCTGTTTCTTCATCTCAGGAGGCCCACTCACAGAAAAGCGATTCAGCAAAGAGGCGGGCTTCTTTCCCTTTCAAAACCGCACATGTGGGTTTTTTAGACTTCTATCCCGGGGCTTTCTAGCCACAGCCCTGCCTCTGTCTCTGCCTCCCTGGTGAAAACAGCGGCCTGGCTTCTAAGGCCAGACCAGGGCTCATGTATCTGCCCGTCACTGGGCGCCTCACAGGTCACTGGGCAAATAGATTTCTGGTAAATTGGTCATTTGATGAATTGACTATTTAATAAATGGATTTTTTTTTTTTTTTTTTTTTTTTTTTTTAGTAAATTAACCCAGAATCTCTTCTTCTTAGGACTTTTCAAAAGGACTGTTAAATAAGATAATGCATGGGGGCGCCTGGGTGGCCCAGTCGGTGAAGCATCTGACTTCGGCTCAGGTCCTGATCTCTCGGTCCGTGAGTTGGAGCCCCGCGTCGGGCTCTGTGCTGACGGCTCAGAGCCTGGAGCCTGCTTCCGATTCCGTGTCTCCCCCTCTCTCTCTGCCCCTCCCCTGCTTGTGCGCTTTCTCTCTCTCTCAAAAATAAGTAAGCATTAAAAAAAAAAAAGAAAAGTGAAAAACAGATAACGTGTGAAAATGATTTATTATAGGGCCGGCACATGGTCAGTACTCACTGAATGTTTCCACTGTCATTATTGCTGTTGTCGGTGTTGTTGACGCAGTTACTGTAGTGACAAAGCACTGCGGATGCTGGGCCAGCTCGGGTGGCAATACCCTAATCGTGGTGGAGGGGCAGTGGGGCCCTGATCCGGCAGAGAGAGGGGCTGTGGGAGCAGAGCAGGGCCCGGTCCCAGGCAAGGGCCCCATTAGGGACCAAGCTAGGACCAGGTGCAGAGGTGGCCATGCTCAGGGTTTCAGAGCAGGGACGGAGGCCTGGGACCCGTCGCTCTAGCCACGGCGTTGGTCCCTGAGCCCAGGGAGAGGCCCGGCCTGAGGGTGGCCTCTGCCCCCCGAGCCCCTTCCGGCTCTACCACTCTGAGCTGCAGAATCTGTAGGCTGAGCGCACCTGCAAACACAGTGAAGGCTCCAGGCACCAGAACGCCTCCCCGTAGTGCCCGAAA
The DNA here is from genome assembly GCF_018350195.1 of Panthera tigris. Lineage (NCBI taxonomy): Eukaryota > Metazoa > Chordata > Mammalia > Carnivora > Felidae > Panthera > Panthera tigris. Next base: position 22,347,950 of record NC_056667.1, read on the forward strand.
TCCCCGTTAGCACATTATGCCCCTCGGGGTCGGCAGTGGGCCCTCTTCAGAGCCCCTGGGAGGGGGGCCACGGGAGCTCACTCGCCCCAGTGCTCACCTCTGTGCCTCCTGTCCCTCCTGGTGTCCAGAGACATCGGCCCGGGGAAACCCGTGTTCCTATTTGTGCTCAGCACCCCCCGCCCAGCGGAACGCTGTGCTTCCAGTCCCACAGTGGAGGGCACCGGGAGGTTCCACTCTCCTGTCCTCTCTTGTTGGCCCAGGCAGGTGCTGAGTCTGAGCTGGGCTCAGTCACCTCGGACCAAAATAATTCCCTTTCTGCTTCAGTCGATCTAGGTGGTCGGCTTCTCCACCACTTGCAGCTAAAAATATGCCAGACGATTTTGCGCCTTGCTCTGTCTTCGTGGGGTGGAGCTGTGGGCACGAGCGAGGGACGGCTCTGTGCCAGGCGACGCGTTTCCTCCCACCAGATCACGTCGTCTGCCGCAACCCTTCGAAGTCATCGGCCCCATTTTATAGATGAGGACGCTGAGGCCCACAGAGCTTGAGGGGCCCGCGGGCAGCTCTGAACTGGGAACCGGTCCGGACACTCTCCTGCACGGAGCTCTCTTCCCTCCCAGCTTGGTGCTCAGGCCCTCGGGTGTCAGAGGACGGAGACCAAGGGGCACCATCCGGCCGTCTGCCCAGGCCCGTCTGGACCTGGCAGGAGGGTCAGGGCCTCCAAGCTGGGGGAGAGGAGGCAGGTGCGTGAGGTAGGGGTTGAAACCTGAGCATCGGAAAAGGCCAGATTTACGCACATAAGATCTCTTTTAATTATAGTTTAAAATTTTCTGAAGTTGAGGCACTGCGGGAAATCTTGAAAAAAATGCCCACTAAATTCGAGAGTTGTGCTCTCTGCATCCAGAGGACAGCGATCCTCTCTTCTCCCGACTATCTGCTTCAGCCCCTCCGAGGGAATTTCCACCCTCTCTCTCTTTTCTCCTTTTTTCTCCAACCGCACTCCTAGCTGTAATCAACGAGGCTCACTGGAACCTCTGGAATTGGCGTGGGCAGGGACGGACTCATGTTTCCTGCTGTCCCCAGCACGGATGGGAAGGGAGTTGGGGCTCTCTGGTCAGGAGGGCCCACTGGGCTGTCTGAAATCAAAGCTGGGAACTGATTGCAGAAATGAGGGGTGGCAGGTGCTCTCAGGCCTGACGGAGGAGGGAAGGGGACCTCAGAGGCCCGGTGCCGAGGCCACGTGGCTGGCCAAGAGCGAAATCCGGACTCTGGGCCCTGCCCGTCTGACGCCCCGCCCATGCTCAGACAAGTGCCCAGGCACGGGGACCTTCACGGCTCATCCCCAGTGCCTAGTGCAGTGCCGAGAAAGTAGTTAAGTGCCCAGCAAATATTTGGTAAATAAATGAATGAGTATGAGATCCCTTCTATTTCCCCAACATTTTCGCACATGGGGAGCGTTTCTATTCACCCCATGCTCCCCAGTCCAGAAGTAGGAACCCAATTTTCAAAATAAAGTGCTGGGTTTGGGGAGGTTCAGTGACTCACCCAGTGCTCCAATGGGCTCGGAGGGACTTGAACTTGGGACCTGGGCTCCCGGAGGGTTCTGGGTATTCTGTAGGGTAAGCTAGGGGTGCTGCTCCACACGGTGGGTCAGGGTGTAGACTCTGGGCACATCCACACCTGGTTTGAGTTCTAATTCTGCCTCTCCACACGCGTGTCATGGTGGGCCGCTTGCTTAGCCTCCCTGGGTCTCAGTTTCCTCTTCTGTGAAATGGGGATGATAATAATCCTAGTCTCCAGGGCAGTTGTGAGCGGGGGGTCCTCAACTTTGTCATCGTTGCAGTTTGGGCCAGATAAGCCCTTGTCATCGGAGCTGTCCTATGCATTGTAGGGTGTGTTCAGCGTGGCTGGTCTCTACCCACTAGATGCCACCAGCACATCCCCCCTCCCCCGCCATGTGTGATAACCAAAAATGTCTCTGGACATTGTCAAACATCCCCTGGGGACAACCACTGGAGCAGATCTCTTAGAGAGCCAGCACCTGGAGAGGACGAAGGATTGGGATTTACTATTATCATTGTCATGATGCATGTCCGGGGGCCCCACCTGGCCTGTCACTGCCGTGTCCCTGGGACCTGTGCTGGCCCGGAGAACACAGCAGGTGCTCGGAAGCCACTGCCAGTGGCGGGGGGGCAGGGGTCTCCCCTGAGCAGCCAGATGCAGCCTCCCTGACCCCCCCCTCCTGCCCCAGGGACCGCAGCAGAGGCAGGTGACTCTCAAAGAAGGCGCGGTTTCCGGAATTTCTCGATCTCTTTTTCCCTTTTCTTCTCACTCTCACCCTCCGTTTTCGCGCCAGCTGGGCTGTGGCAGAGCAGGTGGCAAAGTGACAGGAAGCCGAGGGCTCTGCGCTCTTTCTCGGGCTTTTATCCGCCCGATTTTACGCAGCCAGATCCTTGGCCTTCACCCAGCTGGAGAAATGTCAAATCTCTATTAAATCATAGGGCGCGAGTGAGCAGGAAGAGAACACTTATCACCCACCCGCGCCCCCAGTGGGGACAGACCGTCTCCGCCTGACTCCGTGTCCTCTGAGGGCTTTGCTCATTTTCTCTGTCCCTCTCCACAGTCACGCCAGCGGAATGTGGAGCACTTTTCCCGGAATGCGAGCTGGGAGGCTGGGGGTGCTTGTCTGCCAGCGGGAGCCCCGGCCCCGGGCGGTGCAGCTGGGCCGAGGACGGCAGAATGGGGTCACGGAAACTAGCCTGTGGCTCGTGTTACCTCCCCTCTTTCCATTTTTATTGGTCTATCTTAACAGCTTTGTTGAGGCATAACTGACATAAAATAAATTCCCTTTTAAAAATACGCCATGTCGCGGCGGCGGGGACCCGGGGAGATTCAGTCTGTTGAGCCTCTGACTTCGGCTCCGGTCACGATCTCACGGTTCATGGGTTCAAGTCCCGCGTCGGGCGCTGTGCTGACAGCTTGGAGCCTGGAGCCTGCTTCCGATTCTGTGTCTCTGGTTCTCTCTGGCCCTCCCCTACTCACTCTCTCTCTCTCTCTCAGAAATAAAATAAAACATTAAATAAAACTGAAAACATGTGCCCTGTGGTAAGTTTGTACACGTGCCATCCCCATGGTCAAGATAACGAACACTTTTCCTCATGCGCCTTGGTCATCCCGCTGTCCCACCCTCCCCATGCCCCCTCTGCTGATTTGCTGGCTGTGACTATAGATTAAATTTCATTTTCCACCATTTTATGTCAGTGGAATCATACAGGATGGGTACTCAGCTTAGTTCTATTGAGATTCATCTACGTTGTGTGTTTCGGTAGCTTGTTTTATTTGTTTACTTATTTATTTATTTACTGAGAGGGACGGAGTGGGGTTGGGGGAGGGAAGAGAGAGACAGACAGAGAGAGAGAGAGAGAGAGAGAGAGAGAGAGAGAGAGAGAGAGAGAATTCCAAGCAGGTTCCGTGCCCAGCTTGGAGCCCATCGCAAGGCTGATCTCAGACCCGAGCCGAAATCAAGAGTTAGCCGCTCAACCAACTGAGCCCCCCAGGTGCCCCATGGTAGGTTCATTTTAAGGCTGAGTAGTATGTCACTGTATGGGTATACAATAATTGATTTATTCATTCGCCTGTCGAGGGATATTTGAGTTGTCTCACGTTTGGGCTATTACCAAATATAATTGTTATGAACATTCACGCACGAGCCTGTGTATGGAGAATAGACTTTCTCTTCTTCCCGACAGAGACCGAAGAGAGGAATGGCTGGATAATGTGGTAGGTGTACGTTTCAAGTTTTAAGAGACAAATACATTGCCTTCCACACAGTATGCACCTCAGTATGTAAGTTCTAGCTCCACCTCCTTACCAGTCCTGATGTGCTCGGGCATTTTACTTTTTTTATAAATTTTTTTTTTTAACGTTTTTATTTATTTTTGAGACAGAGAGAGACAGAGCATGAAGGGGGGAGGGGCAGAGAGAGAGGGAGACACAGAATCGGAAGCAGGCTCCAGGCTCCGAGCCATCAGCCCAGAGCCCGACGCGGGGCTCGAACTCACGGACCGCGAGATGGTGACCTGAGCTGAAGTCGGACGCTTAACCGACTGTGCCACCCAGGCGCCCCACGGTCGTTTTACTTTTAACCATCCTCATTAGGTGAATTTTTGTATATCTTGTCTACAAGTCCTTTATTAAATGCATGGTTTGCAACTATGTTCTCCTAGTTTCTGACCTATCTTTACACTCTTTATTATTATTATTATTTTATTTATTTTTTTTGAAGAGCAGAAGTTGTAAATTTCGATGGAGTCTGACTTGTCAATTTCTTCTTTTGGTGCATCTAAGAGTGTCCCAAGAGAAGAGAAAGGGGAATTGGAAGTTATTTTGTTGTAAGGCACCTACCCTACGCATGAAGTATATACAGTTATTTGAAGGCAGATTAAAATTAGTTAGAAATGCATATTGGGAACCCGAGGGCAAATGTTTAAGTAATTGATACACAAATAGAGGGTATAAAATGGTAGCATATAGTATGCTCAATTAAAACCCAAGTTAAAGCATGCTTGAAAAGAGGTGACAGTAGTGGGATCAAATAACAAATCCAATAAGTAAAAAACAGGTGCAAACATGGTCAATATTAACCCACCAAAACCAATAATCACCTTAATATGAATGGACCAAATATACCAATGAAAAGATTTAAAAAAAAAAAAAAAAAAGAGAGAGATTTCCACCAAACTCCAGGTCATAAATATTTTCTCCTGTGCTTTTTCTAGAAGTTTTTATAGCTATAGATTTTGGATTTAGGTTTATCATGAATATTGAGTTAGTTTTTGTAGATGGGACAAGGTATGAATGAAGGAGTTCATTGTTGTTTTCCTTATGGACAGCTACGCGTTTTAGCATCATTGTTGAAAAGACTGTCCTTTTTACACAGAATTGCCTTTGCCCTGTGTCAAAAGTCAGTTGTCCACATATGTATGGGCTGATGTCTAGACTGAAAACTTTGTCTCTCCACCAACGCCACATGCCCTTATTTTCTGAAGCCTTACAATAAATCTTCAAGATGGGCAGTGTTAGTCCTCGACTTTTTTTTCTTCTTTTTGGCCATTGTAGGTCTTTGCACGTTTATGTGATTTTTAGGATCAATTTTCCAATTTCTACTAAAAAGGCTGTTGGGATTTCACCAACGATTGCACTGAATCTACTGATCAGTCTGGGGAGAACTGACATCTTCCAACCAAGAGTATGGGGCTACTCCCCGTTTACCTAGGTCCTCCTCAATTTCTGTCAGCCGTGTTTGGAAATTTTCAGAGTTTGGGTTCAGCGCGTCTCTTGTCAGATTTATTCTGACAAGTGTTTCACGTTTTTGATGCTATTGTAAATGGGGTTTTAAAATTCTTATTTCTGGTTTTCACTGCTAGTATATAGAAATACAATTGATTTTCATATATTGATGTTTTTATTTTACAACCTCGCGAAATTCACTTACTTGTCCCAGCAGCTTTTACTGTAAATCGCATTATATTTTCTACATAGGCAATCACGACATCTACGAATAAAGACAGTTTTACTTTTTCCTTTCCAGTCCTCTGCCTTTATTTCTTCTCTTGAAACATCGTACCAGCTAGAACCTCCCATAAATACGTGTGTAGAAGAGGTGAGCGCAGGTATTTTGGTCTTGTTCTTGATCTTGATAGTATTTTGCTATTAAGAATGCAAGAATGCTGTTAGTGGTTCATGAGATGGAGTCCCGTGTGGGGCTCCGTGCTGTCAGCGTGGGATTCTCTCTCTCTTTCTCTCTGCCCCCCGCCCTGCTGCTGTCTCACATGCTCTCTTGCTCTCTCTCTCTCAAAATAAGGAAACTTAAAAAAGAAAAAAAGAATGCTGTTAGCTGTAGGTGTTTCATAAATGCCCTTGGTCAGGCTGACAAAGTTCCCTTTTGTTCCCAGTTTGCTGATCATTCATATTATAAATTAAGGTAGGATTTTGTCAAACGTATTTTTGGCACCTATTGTGATGATCATATGGTTTTTCTTTTTTGGTTATTTAATATGGTGAATTACATTGACTGAAAAAAGAAGGTTTTGGTTTTGATTTCCTATAATGTTTTTCTGATTTCAATTTTGTAGATTTCTAATCTGTTCCTCATTACTTCCTTTCTTCTGCTGAGTTTGGGTGTAATGGCTTTTTAAAAAAAAGTTTCTTGGGGCGCCTGGGTGGCTCAGTCGGTTGAGCGTCTGACTTATGCTTGAGTCGTGATCTCGCGTTCATGAGCCCCACGTTGGGCTCTGTGTTGACAGCTCAGAGCCTGGAGTCTGCTTTCGATTCTGTGTCTCCCCGTGTCTCTGCCCCACCGCCCCCCGCTCACGCTCTTTCTCACAAAAATAAATAAAGATAAAAAAATTTTTTTTAAGCATCTGACTATTTATTTCAGCTCAGGTCATGATCTCAAGGGTTGTGAGATTGAGCCCCACGTTGGGCTCGCACTGATAGTGCCAGAACCTGCTTGGGAGTCTCTTACCTTCTCTCTCTGCCCCTCTCCCATTTGCACTCTCTCTGTCCCTCAAAATAAAGAAACTTTCAAAAAACGTTTTAAAAAACTTAAAAGTTTCTTCATATGGAAACCGAAATCATTAATTTGAAATCTTTGTTCTTTCAAACAGATGAGGAGTGTTACCGTTTCCCTCTTCCTAGCCTCCCCCCCCTCCCAATTTTTAATATGTTGTATTTTCATTTTTGTTCACCTCCAAATGCTTTCAAGTTTCCCTACCAATTCCTTCTTTGACCCAGGGGTTGTTGAAGAGTATGTTAGCTAATTTCCACATGTTTGGGGACTTCATAGGAACCTGTCAAACCATTTTCCAGAGTGGCTCTACTGTTTTGCATTTTCACCAGCGGTGTCCAAAAAGTTCTGGCTGATCTGCTTCCTTGCTAGCTTGGGTTTTTTATTTTAGCCATTCTGATAGGCATGTGGGCAGGGGTGTAGCATTGTAGTTGTAATTTGCATACTTCTGATGGCTCCTCATGTCGAGCAACTTTCCATGCACCGATTTGCCATCTGTCTCTGCCCTTTGATAACAATGTCTCTTCATGTCTTTTGCCCACTTTTAATTGCGTTGTTTGTTTTACTGTTGAGTTTATAGATCTTCATACATTCTTTAGGCATTCTAGACACTACCCTTCGTTGGATATGCGGTTTGCAAAGATTGTCTCCTGTTTTGTAGTTGGTCTTGTCATCCTCTTAATGAAGTATTTTGAAGAGTAAACGGTTTTAATTTTGACGAATTCCAATGTATAAGTTATTGCCTTTTAAAGATTTTGCTTTTGGTGTCATTTGTAAGAACTCTTCATCTAAACCCAGGTTGTGAATATTCTCCAAAAAATTTTAGTTTTATATTTTGTTTTTAATTTTTTTAACCTTTTTTATTTTTGACAGAGAGAGAGAGAGAGAGTGAGAGAGCACGAGTAGGGGAGTGGCAGAGAGAGAAGGAGACACAGAATGCGAAGCAGGCTCCAGGCTCCAAGCTGTCAGCACAGAACCTGACTCGGGGCTCAAACTCACAAACCACGAGGTCATGACCTGAGCCAAAGCCAGATGCTTAACCGATTGAGCCACCCAGGTGTCCCTTGTTTTCTATCTTTATCTAAATGATCTACATTACTTTTTAGTTAATCTTTTGTAAAGTGTGAGGTTTAGATCAAGATTTTTCTGTTTTGGGGTTTATGTTATTTATTTACTTACATTTTTACTTATGTATTTGGGGGAGTATAGGGATGACCAATTGTCACAGCACCATTTGTTGAAAAGACACCTTCCACCATTGAATTACTTTTGCATTTTTGTCAAATATGAAATGGTTGTATTTGTGTAAGCTTATTTCTGGGCTATTTTGTCCCATTAGTTCACATGTCTGAGCCACATTGTCTTGGTTATTGTAGCTTTATAGTCTTAAAATCAAGGTATGTGTTTCCTCCAACATTCTTCTTCATGTTCAAAGTTGTTTATTCCAGTTCATTTGCCTTTTCATAGAAATTTTAGAGTCAACTTCTCTATGTATACAAGAAAATTCTGTTTGGATTTTGATTGGCATTACATTAAATTAATAGATCACTTTGGGGTATATTGACCTCTTTACCCTATTGAGTCTTCCAATCCATGAACATGGTATATCTTTCCATTCACTTAGGTCTTTTTAAAATTTCTTTCAACAGCATTTTGTAGTTTTTGGCATACAGATGCTGTACATTTTATTATATTTGTACTTAGGTATTGCAATTTTCTTGGGGCTATCGTAAAATGGTATTGTGCTTTCATACATTTTCATTGGCTGTAGAATTATGGATTTACCATTTGTGTGTGTGTGTGTATGTGTGTTTCAATTATCTTTTAAAGAAATTTAAATAATAAAAAAAATCTTACTTTTCTGATGCTCTTTATTCCTTTGTGTAGATATGAATGTTCATCTGATATCATCTTCCTTCTGCCTGAAGGTCTATCTTTAATGTTTCTTGTGTTGAAGATCTTTATATGTCTGCAAAAGTTTTTATTTTACTTTCATTTTGAAAGACATTTTCACTGCTTAAAGAATTATAGGTTCACAGATCAGTTTTCTTCCTTTCAGTCCCTAAAGGCTGTTCCTCACTGTCTTGCTCTCATTGTTTCTGAAGAGAAATCCAGTGTCATTGTTATCTTTGTTTCTTTGAACTTAAACATTTCTTTATTCTCTGTTGACTTTTAAGAACTTCTCTTTATCATGGGCTTTAAGAAATTTGATTCTGGTGTGCTTTTCTTCTTGTTTCTTGTGTTTGGCACCTGTTGAGATTCTTTATCTCTGGGTTTAAAGACTTTATCAAATTTAGAAAAATTATTTCTTCAAGTATTTTTCTGCCCTCATGCCCTTTCTCCTCTCTCCTCTGGGGACTCAGATTGCATCTATATTCGTTTCCCTGTAGTTGTCTCACAGCTCATGGATGTTCTTTTTATTTTTGTAATTTTTTTTTCCTCTTTGTGTTTCATTTTGGATAGTTCCCATTGCTATGCCTTCAAGTTCACCCATCTTTTCTTTGGCAATTTCTAATCTACTAATCCCATCTGGTAAACTTTTCATCTCATTGTAGTCCTCATCTCTAAAATTTTGATGTGGCTCTTTTAAAAGATATTTCTCCATGTCTTAAATAACTTTTTGAACATATAGAATATAGTGATAATAAATGTTTTAACGTACTTGTCTGCAAATTCTTTTAAAATTTTTTAATGTTTATTTATTTTTGACAGAGAGAGAGAGAGAGAGAGAGAGAGCGTGCATGTGCAGGGGAGGGGCAGAGAGAGGGAGAGACACAGAATCTGAAGCAGGCTCCAGGCTCTGAGCTGTCAGCACAGAGCCCGATGCAGGGCTTGAACTCACAGACCGCGAGATCATGACCTGAGCTGAAGTTGGATGTTCAACCGACTGAGCCATCTAGGCACCCCTCCAAATTCTTTTTTTTTTTTTTAATTTTTTTTTAACGTTTATTTATTTTTGAGACAGAGAGAGACACAGCATGAACGGGGGAGTGGCAGAGAGAGAGGGAGACACAGAATCGGAAGCAGGCTCCAGGCTCTGAGCCATCAGCCCAGAGCCCAACGCGGGGCTCGAACTCGCGGACCGCGAGATGGTGACCTGAGCTGAAGTCGGACACCCAACCGACTGAGCCACCCAGGCCCCCCCCTTTTTTTTTTTTTTTAATTTTTTTTAACGTTTATTTATTTTTGAGACAGAGAGGGCACCCCTCCAAATTCTAACATTTCTGTCAGTTTAGGTTTTAATTACTCAATTTTCTCCTCTTTATGGGTCATAAACTCCTACTTTGTATGCCTAGTAATTTTTAATTGGATACCAGACATTCTTCATTTTGCCTTGTAAGATGATGGATATTTTTGTATCCTAATACATATTCTTGAGCTTTGTTCTGGGACCTACTTAAGTTGCTAAGAAAGAGTTTGATCCTTTTGGGTCTTGCTTTTAAGCATCCTTTGGTGGGACCAGAGCCGTGTTTAGCTTAGGGCTAATCCCCCCCCCCCCCCCCGCACTCCCCCACTGAGGTAAGAATCTTCTGAGTTCACTAGCCAGTGCTCTGTGAGTCGATCTATTTCCCAGTCTAGATGGTGGGAGCAGCCACCTTCCCAGGCCCGTGTGAGCACCGGACAACTTTCCCTCCAGTCCTCTCAGACGATTCTTTCCCAGGCCTCAAGTGCTCTCTTTACACATGTGTGCTGATTATATTCGGCTGAATACTCGAGGAGGACCCTTTGCATATTCCAGGGCTCCTTGTGCAGCTCTCCCCTCCATAGTAGGCTGCCGCCTTGTTCTCCCGGGACTCAGGGCCCATCTCCTCAATTCAGGGTGTCCACGGCTCCGCCCGAGGTCACCCTCCCTGTGCTGGAAACTCTCCCGTAAGCTGAAGCAACCATGGGTTCACCTCACTCATTTCCTGTCTCTCAGGGATCGCGATTCCTCATTGCCTGAAGCTCTTGAAAACTCTTGTTTCATATTTTTGTTTGTTCGGTCGGTTGGTTGGTCAGTCGCTTCAGGGAGGAAGGTGAAGTCCAGACCCTGGCTGGACACGGAAGTCTGGCACATGGGTTTTCCCGCCGCCACAGAGGGGCAAGGCAGATAGCTCTTTCCTCTTCGAAGACCAAACAAAGAAGACTCTCGGGCCTCTGTTAGTCTCTGGCCCAGACCCAGCTTTGCCTGGGGAGGGCAGGTGCAACACAGACAGTCTGTTCCTGAAAGTCGGTCCACCCGTGGGCCCCACACAGGAATGCACTTCTTTATTAATATCACAGCTCCCCAGGTCTCAGACGCTGTGGGTTTAGAGGCCCACCATCAATTTCATAATAATTTTTTCTTATTATAAACAAAGAGGCATGAACACTTTAAATATACTCTTCTGTTATGAGACACATTCCACTTTAAAAAAAATTTTTTTTTTTTTTACCGTTTATTTATTTTTGAGACAGAGAGAGACAGAGCATGAACAGGGGAGGGGCAGAGAGAGAGGGAGACACAGAATCCGAAACGGGCTCCAGACTCCGAGCTGTCAGCACAGAGCCCGACGCGGGGCTTGAACTCATGGACCGTGAGATCATGACCTGAGCCGAAGTCGGACGCCTAACCGACCGAGCCACCCAGGCGCCCCGACACATTCCACTTTTTAGAAACGTAAAAATAATAATTAAAAAAGGAAACAACTTGAAGGAAGCGCAGAATTGACAGGTAACGTGTTTGGAGCGTCCAATATGTACCAGGCCCCCGCTCAGGGCCTTGCAGGCATGACCTCATTTAATCCTCCCACGGGGACTGCGGTGTGGGCCACTATTACGGTGGCCATTTTACAGATGAGTAAACTGAGGCTCCGAGTGGTCGTGTCTCGTGCCCACGCTCACCCAGCTGCTAAGTGACGCAGCTGTGACTGGAACTCAGTCCTGGCGGGTTCCCCCAAAGCCCAAACACTCAGGCACTGGCCTGCGAGGCCGCTCAGTCAGCGCAGGCCCAGGGGCGGAGCGGAGACCCCGGAGCAGAAGCGGGTCCCGCTGGAGCGCGTGTGAGTCCCTCTCTCTTCAGGTAGCCCTCTCCGGGGGGCGCACAGCCCGGACTTGACCTTCAGGGCCACCGTCTTTTCCGGTTCGCGCCGTCCTGTGCGGAAGGGCAGATCTCCGCAGTCAACAGACCCCTGTTAGAATTGGAGAATGCAAACGAAACATGATGCAGTCTCTGAAAAAATGATGTTTTAGCGCTGTCTTCTTTTCCCTTGGGATGCAATTGTGGTTCTCTGAAATGCAGTGTTGTTTTTTTTTTTTTTCCCCACTTCAAATTCTGCATGGTTTTTGTAACTGTGTTGTAAATATTAGGAGCCCCGGCCCCCTGGGCCACCAGTCGGGGACACAGCGCTGTGCTGCAGGGTGTGGAGCGGGTCCAGAGGCAGCCTCCACTTGCTCGAGTCGCACCCCAGGGAGACGAAAGGAGCCCTGGCCTCTGGTGGGAGTGCGGGCGGCGACCCATGCAGGCTGCGGGCACCACTGTGAGCCTCCCCCTGTGCTAGGTCCTGGCAGTGTTGACTCAGATCTTCTACCCACTCTGTAAGGGACGTGCTGTTATTATTCCTGCTTCACCGATGGGGAAACTGAGGTACAGTTTCCTTGTCCAGGGTCAGAGCCACTATGCGTGGGGAAGGAGATGGAACCCAGGCTGGGCACAGCCGTGGCTCCTGTAGCGAAGGTGAAATCAGGCTTCAGCCAGTGGTCCGGTGTCCTGCCCCCAGGGCCTTGGGGTTCCTGGAAGGTCAGCCCCCGCTGGGGCCCCCCCGCAGGTCCTCTCGGGAGCAGCGTGTGTGTGTGTGTGTGTGTGTGTGGCTTTAGTCAGCACCTGGAGACCCTGGGCCTGGCTGGCCACATCCAGGCGGGGCAGGGGGGAGGGCAGAGGGGTCCACCCACCCTCCCTCCCCCAAGACAGGGATAAAACCTACCTCAGCAAGGCACTGGGCACACAGTAAGTGCTCAACAAGTGACACTTAGCAGGTGCTCAGGAAATAGTTGCTGAATGCCTCAGTCTGTTGGGGCTGCCGTAACCAACACCATAGACTGGGTAGTTTATACGCGACAGAAATTTCCTTCCCGGTTCTGGACTCGGAACGTCTGGCATCAGGAGGCCAGCATGGTCACGTCCTGGTGAGGCCCCTCTTCCGGGCTGCGGACGGTTGGACTTCCTGCTCTGGACTCACCTGCTGCAAAGACATGAGAGGGCTCTCTGGGTGGCTTTTCTAAGGCCACTCTAATCCCGTTGACGGGGGCCCCACGCTTACGACCCAATCGCCTCCCGAAGTCCCCCCTCACACCATCACGTTACAGGGTAGAGTTTGGACGTACGAATCTCGGGAGGACACCAACATTCGGTAGGGAACACCGAGTGAATAGACGAGTGGACAGCAGTGTGTTTTTATCAAGCACACGGAGGGGTGGGACCTCAGCCCCCTTGCCCGCCCTTCCCTGGCCCAGGGCTGGGTCTCCAGAGCCCGCCTGGGAGCCTCACCCCTGCGCTGGGCAGCTCAGTGGCTTTAAGGAGTGTGTCTGAGCTGCCCCGCCCTGTGTGCTATTACTGGGGCGCTGGCCCCCTCTTGCTGTCACCCCCCTCCCCGCCCCCCAGCTGGACGTGAGGCTAACGCCTGTCCTTTGCATCCTCCGGGGTTCCTGGCCTTGCGTGTGGGCAGAATCAGCGGCCAGGAGGCGCCAGGACCCCTTCTACCGTGATCCTCTCTCTTTGCTGCGGGAGACTCTTCGCGCTCATTTCTCGGGAAGCAGAAGACGCTGCCGCGGGCACCGGGCACCTGCTCCTCCCCCTCCTCAGCCCATCGCTCTGTAGTGAGAGGGGGTTTCGGGGTCTTTCCTGGGGGCAGTTTTGATGGGGGAGGGACAGAGAGCACAGGGGCTGGAGGGCAGGGGGCGACAGAATGTTCTGGAAGGGAAGTGGGAAGCCCCAGATGCCCCTTCTCCCTCTCTCACTGTCCCCCGCATGGCCACAGTGATTCATCAGGTGCCCTTTGGCACGGAGTCGCCAAAAGGCTCTGCTGAGGGGATCACGGCCCCCAGGGGTGTCTGCAGGGTTTCCCTCCTCCTGCACTGGCTCTTGTGCGATCCCTTCTTGCTCTGCACTCCCCGTATTCTTTAAGGGCATCTGGTCCAGACATTTCATTTCTCCCTTGGGAAGTGAGGCTCAGAGAGGGGTAGTGACCTGCCCAAAGTCACACAGCAGGTCCGAGCAGGTTCAGGATGACAGCCCAGGCCTCCTGACTCTGGTCTGGAACTTTCTCTGATGCCGGTGATCAGGACTGGGGGCTGGTGGGCAGCTGGTACTGGGCCACGGGGCCGTGGGGACCCGGTGTCAGTGCCGAGAGGTCGTCGCTGCCAAGTGGCTGCGTTTGTCTCAAGTCTGGCTTTTATTTCGCTCTCTGAGTGGTTCCAATTTCGGGACTTTTTTTTAATCTGTGGTTTTAGTCTCATCTTTCATTGTGCTTTCTCTCTGGGTAATCTGAAGCTTGCAGGCAGCTAAGTACGACGTGTACATTCAAATGAAATGCAATAAAAAAATAATCGAACGTGTTTCTTTCATGTCTGAGCCACGGATTAATTCTCTGGCACATCCTATTTCCTCTTCACTCCCTCTGCTTTTTGTCTGAGATTTTTCCTCCCGTTTTTAGAATCTCCAGGATTTGAATGACCCCATGGTCCCTGCTCACTGAAGAGACACAGATGGTCCCAACTTTACAGCCCAAGTCCCTGTGATCAATCGATGACACCGCTGGGGCAGAGAGGGACCTGCAGGTGTCCCATGGGCCTGGGAGGGGACTGCCTTGGGGGCAGACACACTTGTCCCTGCATGCACACTGGGAAAAGGCAGGTCCTTCTTTGTGGCTCTAGAACTAAGCCTGGATATTTGTGATCCTGATTTTCAGCCAAAGCAGCCGTCGTGGGTTCCCGGTGAGGGGCGGGATAGGCAGGGACACCGACATGGCCATGAAGCGTGGGCTTAGCCCAGGAGCAGAGCAAGAGGCATGGAACGGAGGCGGCAGGAAGGGTTCTCCTGCCTCAGTTTTCTCCCTGCAGGGCCTTGGGTGAGCATCCCAACCTCCCGAGCCTCGTGTCCCCATCTGGAATATGGGCACACATCCGTGCCCAGTATGAGGGGGGTGGGGGGTGGGGTGAAATGACACAACACTGTAAGCCATCAGCGCGGTGCTTGGGGCGCAGCAGGTCCCGAATAAACGGGGGCCAGTACTGGTCGTGGCCCATGCTCTCCCTCCCTCCCGCCCTCCCTCCCTGCCTCATCCATCCAGCTCTCTTTGTGAGCTGCTGTGTGCCAGGCCGAGTGCCAGGCGTCAGGGAGAGAGGAAGAAAACCTCCAGTCACCCCCAGTGGCTCAGGCTCCAGCAGTGACACTGAAACGAGCGCTGTCAGGGGACAGAAGCTTGGTTTTCCGGGGATGGAGGAGGGACAAGCAGAGCTGGCACCAAAGGGAAGCAAAGAAAGCCTCCTGGAGGAGGTGACACGTGAGCTGAGCCTGGAAGGGGACTTGAGTTTCAGGGGCAGAGGTGAGGGAGGGACCCTCCAGGAGAGGGGACACAGGGCAAAGGCCACAGAGCACGCAGAGTGTGGTGGGCTGGGGACCGGGTGCTGTTCTGGGGGCTACGGCTGGGAGGCCCGCAGACGACCCTCTCTGGCCCGGAGCTCACAGCCAGTGGGGGGCACAGACACTCACCCAACAACTGGCAAACTGCCTTGTGAGCAGTGAGCTGAGGACAAGTTTCCCAGGTCTTGACCTTGTCAGGAAGGTGAGGGCTTCCCTGCGGAGAGGATACTTGCACTGAGATTTGAGGGGTGGGGAGGGGAATCTCTGAGGAGATGAGGAGGAGGCGTGCTCCAGGTTGCAGGGATGGCTGCAAGGACAGCATGTGCAAAGGCCCTGTGGTAGGAGGGAGGGTGGTGAATTCAGGGCCCAAATGGTGGTTTCTGAGGCTGCGTGGAGACTTGAAGGTACAGAATAACCTGGAGGGGGTGACTGGAGTTGAGGGTGACCCCAGGGTTCCTGATAGAGGTGAAGCCTCCATTGTGGTCATGACCCAGGAGCCAGATTTGGGGGGAAGGTCGTGGTCACCCAGGTCACACCTCTGTGGTCTTTCCCTTCTGACCTCCCAGGTATAAGAGGTTTCTTCCTACTTTTTTGTCCAGCGTCTTCTCCACCCCTGCCCGGTCCCAAAGGGACGCACCCCTAAGGGGCAAGGAAGAGAGAGGCCCAGAGAGGGAGTGAGATTTCCCACGGCCACACAGCGAGCTTGGGCAGAGCTGGAGGCAGCTCCCGGAGCAGAGCCTTCCTCTGCGTCATCGCCCGCTGCCCCCTGGACATCGCAGCCGGGGTCGAGGTCCCCACTCTTCAGGCTTTGCCCTGCAGGCCGTGGCTAATGGCTCTGCCGCTCCCTGAATCCACAGTCAAAGAGCCACTGTGCCTACACCGTCGGTTTTTCAAATGGTTCAAAGAAGAAGTTGACAAATGGGTCCCGTCCTTTCCCAGGAGATTTTAGATTGCCTTTTCTTGATCACTTTTATTCATCTTCTATGGCTGTGTCTCTAACACACAGATTCCTCATCTCCCATGGCAGCTGGAGGTACCGGGAAAACGGCTCCTGCAGAGCTGAGGGCACCTGTCGGGAGGCGGCCCGGGGCTGCCCTGCCTCGTCCTCTCCCGTGAGCCCTGGGATTCTCCATCCCGTGCAGGGGGTGGTGAGCTCCCCGTCACTAGCGGGGTCCCCCAGAGCCTGGGCCACGCTTTGCAGGAACTGAGGCACAAAGTGCCGGGCTGGGGCCATGACCAGGACTTGAACTCTGCACGCCTCCCCCGCCCCGCCCTTCATTCCACCCCAAGGAGGCAAAAAAAAAAAAAAAAAAAAAAAAAAAAAAGCGGAGACAGAAGAGGGAGTGGGGAGGACAAGGGGGGGAGGGGGAGGGGGAGGGAACTTGTAGTTGTCCCAGGGCAGGGTGGCGCCTGGACTTGGTCCTTTTGGGTCTGATTTGTCCCCCCTGCCTCCAATTCTTCCCCTGGCTCTATCCCACCGGGGAGGCTGTGAGGACCCCGAGGCCAGGGACGTGGGACAAGCAGTCAATCTGGATGGGAACTCAGGTCCTTCTGACTCTCTCCCAAAGGCAGTGGTTTCCAAAAGAACACAGGCTGCTGGGAATACCTGGTGCCAGGCTCTGAGCTGAGTGCTTCCTTTGCCGCATGTTACTTAACGCACGGAAGGCCGATAGCCAGACATTAGGCGGGGACATGCACGCGGGTGGGCAGGTCTGGGGACACCTCTGTGTGTGGCTCTGTATCTCCAGCCCTGCTTTCTTCACCTGCTCTGGCCTCAGTCTGTGGGACCTTTGGGGAGGCCCCTCTGTCTTCGTCTGTGGGATGAGGGCCCTTCCCTGCCCCTAGTCAGAAATTCGAGGGATGGGGCTGACCCCCGAGGAGTCACGGGTGGCTCAGCACGGGGCGCGGTCAGGTCCTATTTCTTCGAACGCCCCACTCCCCGAGAGGACATCTTCTATTCCCTGTTTCTCAGGTGAGGACCCTGAGGTTCAGGGAGGTGAGGTGACCTTGCCAAAGTCACACAACAGGTGATGGGAGGTGAAGCCAGGAACAGAATGTCTGCTCTAAATTAAGAGCCCCCCTCAGCCTGGGCTAAGCCCCTGGACCCCTACCTGTGGCCCCGATCCCTGCCCCATCCTGAGGGTCGCGTTTCATCTCAACCCTGTCTGAACACATCACACCTTGATTTGCCTCTCTGGGTGGGGGCCTGACGTTAAGTCCCATTGCCTCCATACTTAGATTTATGCAAATGAGACCGTCTAGAAGCCTCTGGAAACCACCCGGTAGACAAGCTTAGGCAGACCCAGAGTACCTCCCCCGAGGTTCATGCTTCAGGATGCCCCCTTCTAGAAAGGCTTCTTTCCCACTTATGCAGCCACTCCCCACTGATGGGAGGAGGGGAGAGCGAGAGAGAGACCGCAGGGAACCAGCCCCCTTGGCCTCTCCCGACAGGTACTGTTCACTGAGTATTTGCCATGTGTCAACATTTCACATGCATCACCTCATTTGACCCTCACAACAGTCAGATGAGGTTAATAATATCTTAACCCTTATTTTACAGATGAGAAGCAGAGGCTCAGCGAGGTCGAACAACTTGCCTGACGCCACACGGCCAGTGAGCGGTAGAGCCAGGATTTAATCCGCTTCTGACACTCAGACCTCCCACAGACAAAATGATCGCCTCGTTTTGGCTCCATCAGATCTGGCTCTGTGTTCCCCATGCCCGGACATGACCCTGATCCCTGGGTCCCCGTGGGACGCAGTGAGCCTGTGCCCTCGCCGGACATCCTCCCTGACCTGCCCCTGCTCGGCTCTCCTCCCCCTCCTCAGACTGAGTTTCATCCATTTCCCCGGAGCCCCTCCCTCTGTCTGTCCTCCACGACTTGGCAACATCGGTTCCCTCTGGCTAGAGAGGCCGCTCCCTTCCTCTCTGCCTGGAAAATTCTTGTTCGCAACTCCTTTCGGGACTCAGGTGGGTGGGATAACACCTCCTCCGGGAAGCCCCCAGGATCTCCCCGGCTCAATCACGTGTCTCCCTCTGGGCTCACGGCCCCATCCTTACCTGCAGCCTGGAGCAGAGCCGCGTTCGGTTCGGGTGCTCCGTTCGCGTGTCTGTCTCCCGCCCGGACTGCCAGATTGCCGAGGGCTGGAGCCATCGCCCTGAGTTCCGCTGGCTGCTGGGGCCTGCCCAGAGCAGGTGTCAGTAAATCGACCCCCGTGGAGTGAGCGGACGATCCCGTGCAGGCCTGGGGACATCTGCACGGTCTCCCAGGGATGGAACTCGAGGGTGCCGACACCAGGCTCCCTGTCGCTCAGCGGACCTGGCAGGAGAGGGCCCGGGAGGCCATTGATGGCACCGGCAGGAGTCACGTGGCCCTTCAAGTCCCCGTGATGGGACCTGGAACAGCTCACTTGCTGCTCTCTGCCTCAGTCTCCTCATGTGTAAAATGGGTCAATAGCAGCCTGTCCCAGCCTGCATCTGAGGATTCAGGGAGGGAAAGATTCAGGGAGCAGGTACACAGTCGTAGCTTGGCTCCGTGGATACAGAGATGGACATGTGGCTTATCATCACCACCGTGGGTGTCCCCCCCACCGCGCTGTTCTCAGTAACTGTGCCCGTGTTGCTGACATCAGGAGGGTTTCAGAGCCTCTGGAGACCAGGCAGCGGGTGTTTCCTGTTTCTTTCCCTTCAGGGGACTTGGTGCGGGGCTGTGGCAAGAGCTAACATTGCAGGGAGATGCCCACAGTGGACTGAGACCTCGAGGCTGTGGGTCTGGCACCAGGCCCGAGACCTGCCTCTTGCCAGCGGGGACACCCGGGGTGGTTTGAGGGAGGCTCTGGGCACAGACACGGGGCCTGGCAGAGAACGAAGCCGCAGTAAACAGGGGCTTTGAGGCAAACCGGCGGGGGTTTGGAACCCCAGCTTGGCCGCATACGGGCCTGGGCACCCCTCTGAGCCTCAGTTTCCCACTCTGTCCGGGGCGGGGGGGGAGGATGAGGCAGAGGCCATGCCTGTGAGCGGCACAGAGAAGCCGCCTCCCTGGACCGGCCTGCTGCATCGTGGGGGGTTCTAGGGCCCGCCCTGACCACGGCTCTAATTTCCGCCTCCAGCCATCCTCCTCAAGACTGAAGACCACCTCCAGGGCCCTTCACGTGACCCTGATTCAGCCTTCAGCAAGCACCTCCTCTGGGCCCGTCGTGTGCTAGGCTCTGGGTGGGGATATACGGCTAGTGGGGAAGATACTCATTCATTTATTCATTCATTCATTCAACAGGCTCTGCAATGTGCCAGGTACTGTTCCAGGCACTGGGGAAACAGTCATGAGCAAAGCAGACCCCACACCCTCGTGGCGCTCACATTGATGCCTCCCGCTCCTGGAAGGAGGGGGGCAGACCTCAGGTGCGTGTAGCAGGCCTTGCTTCCTGGACATGGCGAGGCCCCCGGGCCCCAGGTGGCCCCAGCCTGTCATCCCTCCGACCTCCTCCCTGGTGGCCCCCTGTGGGTGTGCAGGGCCCGTGGCTACCCCCGCTCCTGGGCCCGTCTCTACTCGACAGAGCTCCAGGCTCGACACGTCCCCAGCGGCAGCCCGTGTCTGGCACCCGCCACCGTGAGAGCCCCATGTGGATAGACCACGTGGATTATCCACCGGTAAGTGGATAGACCCGCTTGTCGCTACTGACCCCTCAGGGCCACACAGCAAGGAGGGTGATGGGGGAAGAAACACCTGGTGGGGGAGCACTGTAGGATTATGGGGACAATGTGTGGGTGGGGACACAGGCACAGTGGGCTGAGCCCACGATCCTAGAGCCAGTCATCAGAAGCATCAGGACCTGGCCCAGCTCTGGCCAACTCCAGGGTCCCCGTGTTTAAGCGTTGACTCTACTGTCTACGGAGAAAGCAGCCGGGCTCCACACTCAGGCAGGTCCTGGGCTGTGCTCAGTCCTTTACCGACATGGTGACCCTGGGTGAATTGTTGGACCGCTCTGCGGCCCAGTTTCTTCATCTGTAAAATGAGGATAATACCACTTGCCTCTCAAGATGCCTGGGAAATTGAAGATCAACCCCTTTTAAAGGCTCTGGCACATCACGAAACGAACCCACCACGTCCTTGCTTCTTCCCTCTGTCCCTCCCTCTCTTCTTTCCTCACTCCCTCCCTCTCTTCCTTCCAGGAGGCAGGAAGGTGACAGGACCAGACCCCGCGCGTGTGCATCCGGGGTGTCCACAGACACGCTTATCGGGGCCCTGCGGCCGTGGGCAGGTGCACACCCGCTATGTGACATGCCATCACCTGGGCCCACGTCCACCCAGCGCCAGCCTCCCGGAGCCCCGAGCAGCCCAGCTTCCTTGGGGCTCCCAGGAAATGGAAGAAAACCAGAGACACCAAAACCGAGTCACAAACACTGGGTCAGAACTTAAATGTTTACGTTGTGCACACGTACCCTTTTATCAACCGCTGCGTGAAGTGCGACTCACCAAGTTTCTCGGGAAAAAGCACATTTGTCCCGCAGGCGAGGCCGGGGGAACAGGAACCAGGACACAAGTTGGAGGCTGTTAGAGACGCTCTCATTGTCTGTCCATCTGTCCCCTGTCCCTGGGGCTGTGAGGACCCTCTCTTAGAGACAGCATCAGAAGGTCACCTTGGAGACCTTGTGAGCATTCAGCCCTTCCCCTGCACACTCATATGCATGCACACGCACGTGTGTGTGCACATGCACGCCCTCGGTGGGGAGACAGGGCATCTGACATTTGCAGACATGCTGTTTTTAGAGATGGAGCCACTATGTGTCATTCTTGTCACTTCTGAAGACACAGAGAAATGACAGCGTTTGGGTCTGGGGACGGCCTGTCACCGAGGACTATCCCAGGGGCATCTCTGCACACTGTGGATCCGGAGTGGGCCCCAGACCCTCTCCCAGGGGTCTGGGGGGTGAGGCAGGCGGGGAGGAGACGTCTGGGCTCGCACGTGTGACTTGTGGCACCTGCGGCTGAGGTGAAAGTCACCAACAAGCCCACCAACAAGGTTAGGAGGTGGAGGTAATAGGCTAAAGCTGAATCTCCTGGTTTGCAACCTTTTTAAGGGTATGTTCGAAGGAGGATAGATATGGTCCCTATTCACCTCTTGCTGACTGCATCTCCGAGGGAAGCAGGGGCGCCAGGGCTGTGCGGGGCTGGGGCCCCAGACTGCGTCCATCCCATCCTGCAGACTCCTCTGGCACAGGACCTTCCCCAGGCCCCAGAAATACGAGGCATCGGTAGGAACAAATGACCACAACAAAACATTCATCAGTTTTGGCCAAAAAAAAAAAAAAAAAAAGAAAGAAAGAAAAAAACATCCTCCCTGAATAACCCACAATTATGTCGTGCGGTTAACAGAGTTCTCGCGATAGAATGGGTCTTACCCCACCCTTTGATCTTGGGTGCTGGAAAAATGAGTTCTGTCAAATCTCTTCAAGCCAACTGTCAAAGGAAAGCATGTGTGTGTGGGGGGGCGGGGGGAGGCGGATCTCTTACTCTGATGGCAAAATTCATTTAGATTTGATTCTTTAATCCCGTCTGCCTGCCGACCTTGGAGCTGAAATTTTCAAGCCGGTTTGCTGTGAATGGTTTGTTCTCATTTTCCCCCACCGCCTCCTCGTCGGGTGCCCTGTCCTCCAGCTCTCACAGGATAACGCAGCAAAGGAGCGCAGCTGGGGTAACGACGACCGCTTGGTTCCTCAGGACAGTTTTTAGGGGGAAAATGACAGAGCACAAAGCCGGCCTCGCAGGGTCTGCCTGGGGAGGGGCGCTCGCTGTCAGAGGCTCCAGCAGCCCGGGGGATGGAAGACAGGGCACCGGGTAGGCAGGGGGATTTACAGACCCGGTGTCGTGTGCCGTGCGGCAGGACGGAGAGACGGGGAGCTTCTGGGGGGATGGCGGTGCCTCACCCCTGATGTCGCTTTTCTGCTGACCCCTGCTCCCCACCCGGCCCCTCTTCCGTCCCCCATCGCCATGTAACTGCCAGAACCTTATTTTGTGTTTGCAATGCACTTTTACATCCCTTAGGTGCATTTAGTCATTAATTTACTCCTTTCCTCACTCGTGGTCCTCAGCTCCTGGCCGTCGGGGCTCACTGTGGGCTGTGATCCAGGCACAGCTCTGGGGCACAAATACATTAAGACACAACATTCACCTTCGGCAATCCAGGCCCGATATGGGAGACAGAGGTGTAGGCAAATAGCCGTGACTCTGTGTGTGGAGGGTTGTGAGAGACGTGAGCCGGGCACAGAGCAAGTGCTTCCATGAGTGAGGAAGGGCTGGGTACCCAGTGACGGAAAACCCAACAACAAATGGTCCACGCAACTGAGACATGCAATGATGGGGCACAAAAAGATGTCTGGAAGGAGTTTGGTGAGATGGTCAATGACACCAACAGCCAGGGTCTTTCCCTCTTTCCTATATATCATCTTCGACGGTATTGGCTGTGTTTCGTGGGGAAACAATACGTGCTTATGCAGAACATAAGCGTATGTTAACGATGGATGATTATACTCCATGTTTATAGATTTGCCAACATATGCAAAGCCGCTTCTGACAATTATACACCTACAGGCGCATCACGCTTTAATAACTGCACGGGAGGCTCCCGGCCAGCCCCACGACGTGAGCCGGGGCGCCCGGTGTGGGACAAATGTGCAGCCCAGCCCTGCACGCACTCGGGCCTGCGCCCGTCGCCACCTCTCCAGCCTTCCGGTCCTCCCGGCTTCCCAGAGACACGGAGCCCGTGGGGGATCGGCCTGGGAGAGACCCTGAAGACCACAGACGGGGACTTCCCTCTTTTCCAGCTGGGGAAACTGAGGCCCATTCACTCATTCCCTCTCCCAGCCAAAAGCGTGCCGAGTGTCTGACGTGCCCCAGGCTCTGGTCTAGACTAGGGGGACTCAGCTGCTGCTGTCTGGGGGGGACACAGAGGACAATGCCAGGTGGTGATGAGCACCGTGAGGAGGCCTCGAGTGAGTGTGGGAAGAAGAGTGGGACTGGAAGTCCAGGAAGCAGGTGACATCAGTCCAGAAGCGAAAAAGGTGAGGCAGAACCAAGCATCCCGGGACAATGTGTGCAAAGGCATGTGGGGTGGGGGACCGAGCCTGCCCAGGGAGGGCATCCCTGTCCCCACTCTTGGGTTCAGCAAACACTTATGGCTCTTGGTCCCACGCGAGGTACTGGGCTGAGGGTGAGGGGAGCACAAACACAGGGAGGGTCCTGTCTCCAGGGCCCCCCTCAGGGGCGGTCAGCGCGACGATGGGGGGATGTCCCAGGAGCTGAGAGACGCAGAGGCAGCACAGGGTGGACCCGGGACACGTCCAGGTTCAGTCCTGGTGCTGACCCTTCTTTCTTCGGCTCCCCAACCTCAGTTTCCCCATCTGTACAATGGGGAGCTTGGGTGTTCATCATTCTTCCCCATGGCAGTACAGACTCCCCTACTGGACCATGAGCTGGACGGGCCGCACGGGGTGGGCGTCTCATCCCTCCCGCCCTGACTCCCCTTCTTTGTGTGAACTGTCCCCCGATGCCAGCGTCTCCTCCTGAGTCACTCTTGTAGTGGCCCCCAGGGCGGGGGGTGGTGCTCAGTGATTGGAGGGGGCACCTTGGGTGTCCAAGCCCGGCTGGAATTCTTCCTGGGATTGTATGCTCTGGCACCGACAGAAAGCTGCTTTCTCTGCCTTCTGGGGGCAAAAAACTAAGAGGCCCCCCTCAGCCTCCTCCCTTCCCGCCCTCCCAGCCCCACCGCTGTTTAGAAGGAAATGGATTCACGGACAGGACCTTGAACCAGAGCTGGGCAGGGCGGGAGGCGGGAGGGAGGTCAGACAGCCCCTGCCGCCCCTGCGTTGCCCAGGTAGTCGAACCTCCAAATTCGGACTTCTGCTTACCTCTGAGCTCCCGTCATTTGCGACCACAATGTCTTCGTGACGTGTCCACAGTCTTAGCGGCAGCCATTGAAGGCACCCGCTTGCTTGAGGACATGGCGGGGGGTGGGGGGGCTCCTTTTACCATCTCAGCCCCACAGAGGGGTGGGTACTGTTATCCTCACCCCCCTCTTACAGAGGAGGACACAGAGGAGGCAGCAGAGCGAGGCGGGACTTGCCCCGGGTCTCCGCAGTCCGCAAGTGACAGCCGCGAGTGGGCCCTACGCAGCCCCTGACACATGCACCGGGGCCCTTGGTGAAAGCGTGTTGGCTTGACCAGGCAGCGCGTGGCGCGGCCAGGAGGCCTTGGGGGGTGTGAGAGGTGACCACAGGGATGGAGACACAGAGGAGTCAGAGCGTGTGTCCAGTGGAAGGCCGGCATGTGGTGCTTTGGGACACTGTCCTTTGGGAGGCCCAGCGCAGGGCTGGCTTTCCTAGCATCCACCTCGACCCCCGCAGAGTGCAGGGCGGGATCAGTGGCTCTATTTACTGATGAGGAAAGTACAGCTCAGGGAGAGACAGGGACTCCATGAAGGCCCCACATCCAGCAGGGTCAAGATCAGGATCGGAAGCCGGGGCTTTGGGCCCTTCAGTGGGGCCCTGGGGCCTCCCGATGCCTGCCCGGTGCCCCCACCCCCGGCTCTATGAGCATCCGGGTCTCTGGCTGCCCAGGGCCTGTGCCCAGGTTGCCCGGGGGTCTGGCTGCTCCGGAGGGAGGGCCTGAGACTAGCTGTGTGGACAGAGGGGCGGACAGGGAATGACCGGAAAGATGAGCTGTGCTGGGGAGGAGTGAGGGGTGGCTCCCGCCTCTGGGCAGAGAGCACTGTTTCGGGGTGTGGGGGGGTCAAAGGAGGTGGGAATGAGGGGCAAGGCGGGCTGCAGCTCTGCGTCACTGGAGAGAGTTCTCGCACGTTGGCCCCAGGCGGTCTCCTCCAGAATCACCTGCAAGCACCCTTCCTGGAGCGGCTGGGGTCTGGCTAGGTCAGCCAGCTGCGTCTCCATCGCGCGGCCCTAGGGTCTGCGGCTCCTGCACGTCCGGGGAGCAGGTTCAGGTCTCCAGGCCCGTCCTGCTCAGAGACGCCCCGGGGGCTCCCTACAGCCCGCTGGGGGAGCCCCAAGTCCTCTCGGCTCTGCGGTCGCTCCGTTTCAGGTCCCAGACCTGCCTCGACTCACCCGCCCCGCCATCTCCTCCACTCCCCGTGGGCACCCCTTCCCCGGGCGCAGGGCAGCGGGGACCAGCAGAGATGAAACAGAGGGTTCGCTTCAGAGCCACTCCGCACCAGGCCCGTGCCGGCTCGCCGTGGATTCAGTCCTCCCCGAGGCCGGCAGCCACCCTGGCCCCACCCCTGTCACAGCGGGTGAGACGGGGGGGCCCCAGAGGTCCCAGGGTGAGGATTTCAGCTGCCCTGTCTCTGCCCGGAGCCTCGTTCTTTAGGCATCTGTTCATGCATATTCAACAGTGTTTACTGTGCCTGGACTCAGAGCCAAGCGCAGTCCTGGGGGCCGAGGGCGCAGCGGCACCAGACCTGGCCTGGGGCCGCCAGGGGGTTCCCACAGGCAGACTGTCATCTATCTATTATCTATCTATTATCTATCTATCCATCTACCTATCCATCCATCCATTTATCTATCATCTATCTATCATCTCTCTATTATCTATCATCTATCTGTCTATCTGTCTATTATCTATCCATCTATCTATTATCTATCTGTTATCTACCTATCTATCTACCTATTATCTATCTACCTGTATTTATTATCTCTCTCTCTCCCTATTATCTATTATCTATCTAGTATCATCTATCTATCTATCTATCTATCTATCTATCTATCTATCTATTCATCTATCCATTATCTATCATCTATCTACCTATCATTTATCTGTCTACCTATTATCTATCTATCTATCTATCTATCTACCTATTATCTACCTATCTATCATCTATTATCTATCATCTATCTACCTATCATCTATCTGTCTACCTATTATCCATCTATTATGTACCTATTATCTATCTATCTATCTATCTATCTATCTATCTATCATCTATTATCTATCATCTATTATCTATCATCTATCTATTATCTATTTATCTCTCTCTATCTACCTATCTACCTATTATCTATTATCTATCATCTATTTATCTATTATCTATCTATTATCGATCTATCCATCTACCTATCCATCTATCCATTTATCTATCATCTATCTATCATCTATTATCTATCATCTATCTGTCTGTCTATCTGTCTGTCTATTATCTATCCATCTATCTATTATCTATCTGTTATCTATCTACTTATTATCTATCTATCATCTCTCTCTCTCTCTCTCTCTACCTATTATTTATTATCTATCTAGTATCATCTATCTATCTATCTATCTATCTATCTATCTATTCATCTATCCATCTATTATCTATCATCTATCTACCTATCATCTGTCTACCTATTATCTATCTACCTATTATCTATTATCTATCTATCTATCTATCTATCATCTATTATCTATTTATCTCTCTCTTTATATCTACCTATCTACCTATTATCTATCTATCTATCTATCTATCTATCTATCTATCATCTATTATCTATTTATCTCTCTCTTTATATCTACCTATCTACCTATTATCTATCTATCTATCTATCTATCTATCTATCTATCTATCCATCTATTATCTATCATCTATCTACCTGTCTATCATCTATCTATCTATCTATCTACCTATTATCTATCTACCTATTATCTATCTATCTATCTATCCATTATCTATCATCTCTATTATCTATCCATCTATCTATCATTTATTATCTATCTATCTATCTTCTATCTCCCCATCATCTCTCACCCCCACCCTCTCTCATCTATCCGTCTACATCGGTACCCACACCTATCACTTATAGTACACATTGTGCTCTCCACCACTCACCCACCACACCATTTAGGACTCACCTCCATGATGGAAGCCTCCAGTCTCCCGACTTTTGAGTTGACATGAGCGATGCCAGAGCTGATGAGCAGCACAGTAAGACTAAGGCCGGGCCTCTCCCCTGGGCTCCGTCTGTCACCGCTGCCGCCTCTGTGCCAGAGATGCTCCCACGCTGCCCCCTGGGCCCGGGGGTCCAGGAGCGCCCCCCTCTTACATCTGACTGTCTTGTTCTGTAACCCTTCCTTTATGCTTGTGACGATGATGTCGAGCTCCGCGTTGGTAATCTCCAATGATTTTAACACTCCATTATCCAATTTTGCTTAACAGGCTCTGATTCTAATCTTCTGTGAGTGCAGCCCTCCGTGAATCTGTGAAAAGCCACTCCGTCCCCGGCATGCACAGCCGGCCCCCACCCTGAGCCCTCCTGCTTCCCTTTGATCCACATCCAAGCCAT
Source organism: Panthera tigris (assembly GCF_018350195.1). NCBI lineage: Eukaryota > Metazoa > Chordata > Mammalia > Carnivora > Felidae > Panthera > Panthera tigris. Next base: position 22,375,439 of record NC_056667.1, read on the forward strand.
CTTCAGCCGTTCCCTTCTCCAGGGCCCACTTCAGACGTTCTGAGTTTATGGCTGTCACAAAATGTTATTGGCCATGATAATGGCAATTAGAACAACTACGCCGGGCCATAAACTAGCGCAGGATTTAGGACTGACAGTGACTTTCCTGAGCCCAGGCAGCCACCATCCCATCCGCCTGACAGGCCTCCACAGTCACAGAGTGACGCTGCTCCCACCACCAGGCGGGGCTTCGTTGGCTGTTTGGGTTCCAGGCTCCCTCTCCCTTCCCTACTGGAGCCTCCTGCTCTCTCCCCTCCCTGCTCTCAGGACAGCATCTCTGCTGGGGCCTCACCTGAGGGTGTTGTGACTTCAGATTCTAGACCCCCAACCGTAGAGGCTCAGTCTGTGTGAATGGGCCTGAGCCCCGGGCCTGGTGGAGGCAGGTGGTGTGGCCCAGTGGTTAGGCCACCGGCTCTGGATGACTGTAGTTTCCGGTCTGGGCTCTGCCACTGTCTGCCCGTGAGATGGAGGGCAAGTTACTTAACCTCTCTGAGCCTCCTTAGTTTTCCCCTCTGTAAAATGTGCACCGTTATACCGACACGTCTGATTCTTGTAAGGATTTGACAAAGCAACTGGAGACAGATTCCTGGGCTCGCGCGACGCCTGCGGGCAGCGCTCGGGGGGACACTCTGGGCACCCAGGGGGTCAGTGTCCCGGATCCTCCTCTGCCACGCGGGGACCGCGACCGTCCCTGGTGGCAGGATGGTGTGCAGTCCCCATGCCCTCACGTGCGGTAAATGTCCGCTGCCGGGTAAGCCCCTGATGCGCGTTAAAGGGCGTGGTCACCACGACTGTCGTCACCGTCCCTATTCAGCTGGCAGGGAAATGCCCCCGTGCTGTCTTTGGGCACGGAGCCCCCGGCACAGGCCCGGGCATAGAAAGACACCAATAGAGCAGGGAGAGCAGGGACTGGGGAGCAGGCCGCCCGGGCTCAAGGCCCAGCTCCACCACTTCTGAGCTGTGTGCCCTTGGACGAGTTTCTGAACCTCTCTGAGCTACAGTATCTGCATCTGTAAAAGCGGGGATAGCCACTGCGTCTCCACCGCAGGCCTGTTGGAGTAATCAAGTGGGTTAATGCAGGCAAAGCGCTCAACACAGCGGCTGGCACGCGGAATTAGCTCTTCTCACTCCGGGCCCCGAGGGAGTGCGGCGCCGAGCGGCCCCTAACGGGCTCCCTTCCTGCCACCGCCGCACCGAGAGATGAGAAAGCCAGGCCAAGGGACACGAGATGAAACGTCTGGGGACGAGACAGTAGACGCCGTGCTAAATTATGCGGGGCGGACGATTAGAGAACGAAACGATCTGTGATGAAGGGCTAATTGGGCAAGACAGAGGCTCGGGGCGCAGGAGCCAGGGGTGAGGGAGAGGCGCCCGCAGCCTGGCCTCGGTGGCCCTGCTCTCCTTAATGACAATGAGTTTTCTTTTAATACAAGTAATGAATACTTACTGTAAAACACTGGGTAAATGCAAAATGTATATAAAGCGCTGACCTCTCACCAGCAAAGATAGTAGCTAATGCCTTTCTTTATTCATTTTCGAGTTATAGACAAGTGCATATTTTTCTAATTGAGTTCCCACTGGTGGGACTGCGTTATGATCACTTACCGTTCATGTCACCGACGAGCTACCGATCTCCGGTCCCAGACAGCATGAAACAACACCTGTCACCGGCCAGACGCGACTGACTGTTGTATTGGTCACACTTGCTCACAGCCTGGGGGCGGAGCCTGTCTCCTGCCAGTCAGGGCCACAGGAGGCCTGCACTTCCGAGCCAGGGGACCAGCAGGGCCGGTGGAGGCAGGCTTTGCAGTAACAAGAGGGTGATGCCTCTGATTCTCGAGGGAGGGTGTTAAGTGGCTTGTGGGGGACAATTCCTCACTGGAGGGTGGCTGGAGCCCCTCAGCCGAGGTCCAGCTGGACAAGGCACCTTGTCCCTTGGGTTGGGTTGGTAGCTGGGTTGGGGGGCATATCTGGCAGAAGCAGGGGAACTCTCCACCAGGCCTTTGAGGTCCTGTGAGGTTCAGGGTTGTCAAGGTAACTCATGAAATCTGAGGGCTTACACCACAGGCTATCAGGATGAGCTGGTGTCTGATGGGTGACTTCCTCCCTCTCCTAAAACGATAAAGGTCAATGCTCGCTCCTGTCACACGTCCAACTGTGGTCAGCAGAGAGGATTCTGCTCACCACAAACACCCGGGGACCAGGCTGATGGAGTGCCACTGTCCTAGGGTGTCAGAATGTCCCCATGTTCTTCTCGGTCACAGTGATGGGGAAAAACAAGTAGGAGCACTGAGCTCTGACCCTTACATGCTCCCTCCTGGAAGGGTCTCTCCCCACCTCTATTCTCATTTCTTGGCCAAAGCAGGTCTCGGGGCCACTCAGGGCATGGGGACGTGTGGTTGTCCTGTGGGGGTGCCGGAAGGACAACTGAGTCTCAGCGAACCCCGGCCACGTCCTCTGCACGCCGCTCGCGCAGATTTGGGTCCTCACCCGACACTCCGGATTGACCAGTTTTCCGTCTTATTATGTATTTTTTTAAAATTAATTAATCGATTAATTAATTACTTTCATCGTCATAACTGCACGCCTTAATCCCCATCACCTATTTAATCCATTCCCCCCCCCACCACCCACTTCCCCTCTGGTAACATCAGGTTGTTCTGTAAAGTTAAGAGTCTGTTTCTTGGTTTGCCTCCTTTTTAAAAAAATTTTTTTAACTTAGCTCATTTGTTTTGTTTCTTAAATTCCACATATGAGAGAAATCATATAGTATTTGTTTTGCTCTGACTGACTTATTTCGTTTGGCCTCATACTCTCTAGCTCCAAACGGCAAGATTTCATTCTTTTTCATGGCCGAATAATGTTCCATTGTGTATATTATACATACCACTTCTTTATCCATTCATCTGTTGCCGGATACTTGGCTCTTTCCATAGTTTGGCTATTGTAGATATTGCTGCCATAAACATCGGGGTGCGCGTACCCCTTTGAGTTAGTGTTTTTGTGTTTTTTGGGTAAATACCCAGTGGTGCGATTAACGGATCGCAGGGTAGTTCTATTTTTAATTTTTGAGGCACCTCCGTGCTGTTTTCCACAGTGGCTGCACCAGTTTGCATTCCCACCAACAGTGCACGAGGGTCCCCTTTTCTCCACATCCTCGTCAACGCTTGTTGCTTCTTGGGTTGTTGATTTTAGCCATTCAGACGGGCGTGAGGTGTTTTGAATTGCATTTCCCTGGTGAAGAGTGATGCTGAGCATTTTTTCACGCGTCCGTTGGCCATCTGGATGTCTTCTTTGGAGAAATGTCTGTTCAGGTCTTTGCCCCGGTGTCACCTGCTCTGACGGCCTTTCCCTGACCCCTGTTTACAACTGCGACCCCTGTACCTCCGGCACCTTCTAGCACCCTCTCCTGCTGGCTTTTCCTCCGGCTCTGACCCCGACTCTCATTCTCTGCAGCTCACCGTTCATGCTTGGTGAGGCTCCTCCTTCCAGAATCGGGGCTTCTCCGCGTTGCCCAGGACGCACTGCCCACAGTGCCCCCCGCCCCGCCGCCCCGTGGACGTCGGAGCGTCCACGAGCCTAAGAAGCTGGCCGCGCCCCACGAGCCTAAGAAGCGCTCAGGCAGCTGCGCGAGTCGGGGGGCTGGGGGCGGTGCGCCTCCGTGTGGACCCCGAGGGGCGCCCCCTGGTGGTGCAGCTACTGGAAGGCGTCTGGTCCCCCGCTGATGGGACAAGGGCTGCATCGGTAAACGTTTTGTTTCCCAGCCTGTCTATACCAACTCTGCAGTACCCAGGGCTTCTCTGCCACATCCAGGCCAGGCCCCCGTCACTGCTCCCCTGCGCCTTGGGGTGCCTCTTTGCGGTCCTGCGGCTCCCACTCTCTTGCCCTCAACCACCCCTTCTCCACACGGCCGCGAGAGGGCGCCCTACAAGCATAAGTCAATGCTGTGTCTTGGGGTCCTATGGCACGTGTCCGGAAGTCCCTTCCTGGCCTGAAAGCCAAGGGCAGTCTGGCTGCGCCCGTCTCTACAGCATCACCACCCGCCACGTTCCCCCCATTCAAGGTGGTCAAGCCACACGGGCCTTTCTTCTGCCACTCGAACCTCTGAGCCTTTGCCTATGTTGTTCCCTCCGCCTGGAACGTCGTCCAGGGCATCTCACCTGGCTGGCTCCTATGTGGCGGTCATGTCTGTGCAAAGAAGTGTCACTTCCTCCGGGAAGCTCACTCAACAAGGTGGGTCCCCTGTGGCCCTCATCACATTGTAGCTGATTATTTATACAGTTACTGCTTTCACGTCAGCCTGTCCTTTATGACTGGAGACCCCGCAGGGCACGGACTGTGTCTGCCTTAGTCACCCCGCACCCCGGAACCTGGCTCCGTACTTGGTACACGGCAGGAGCGTGAGCGTACTGGGGTCCCAGCCTGTCCAGGGCCCCGGGAGGCAGGAGGACCTTGTGGGTGGAGGAAGGGAGTGATAAGGATAGGGGACGTGGGCCCGCGGGCCCCGAGGGATGCCAGCGGGGTCTCCCTGCTCTGCTCACAGCTGCCTGGGTGGTCGGGATGGAGCCAGAAGCCCCACATCTCCGTGGACAAGGTCCGGCATGCACAGTTGTGACTAATCAGGTCCCAAGCCCTGCTAACATGGCAGGGCGACTGGACCACTAGGAACGTCCCCCACAGATGCTCTGTTGGCTAAGGTGCGGAGTCACTGTGACCTCAGTCTCCTGCCCTTTCCCAGAGCATCTGGGACAGTCTGGCTCCAACCTCAGCCTGCCCACGACTTGCATCTCTGCTCACAGCCTGAATGGAAAGTGCCTCGTGAGCGTCCCTGGTTTTATACTAAGTGGTCTCTGATTTTTGGGGGGAGCTCTTGGCCCCTGTTCCTAGACAGATATCTTTGGGGCCTCGGTCCCCAGGGCTGGATGGTAAAATACCACGGAAAAAGCTCTCCTAGCAGAGAGTTAATGAAAATGGTCCATTACAAACTAAATGGAACTAACTGTTAGCTAAAAAATAATTCGGCTAAATGACTTTCATCTCATCTCCCTGTAATCACGCCCATGCACGTCTGCCTCTGCCTCCTTTCCTCTCCCTGCCTCCCCCCTTCACGATGCCGCTTTTCCTGCCTTTTTTTTTTTTTAGTTTTTTTTTAACGTTTTATTTATTTTTGAGACAGAGAGAGACAGAGCTTGAGCGGGGGAGGGGCAGAGAGAGAGGGAGACACAGAATCCGAGGCAGGCTCCAGGCTCCAGGCTCCGAGCTGTCAGCACAGAGCCTGACGCGGGGCTTGAACCCCCAAACCGCGAGATCATGACCGGAGCCAAAGTCGGTCGGTCAACCGACTGAGCCACCCAGGCGCCCCTGCTTTTCTTGTCTCTTATTCTTCTTTTCTGCCTAACAGGAGACGACATTTACAACAACATCATTTTCATGAAGATTTGCAGGGAAAGACGGGCACAAACCCCCGCAGAGCTGACCATGTGGCTTCTTTCACAGGAAGCAAAGAAACCATTTTGCAAATCGCAAAAAAAAAAAAAAAAAAGTCATTGGAGCCTAGAACACTGTTAAAGTCAGTTACCGCTGGGGATGGAGAAGAGGTGGCCTGGGGCCAAAGGGGGTCCAAACAAGGGGCCCGCCCCACGTCTCCCCAGCTGTCCGCCTCATTCCTTCCCTCCAGCCTCATATCCCGCAGTCTCCCCTCCCTGACCTGACCCTGAGCTGCACCCTGAACCTTAGAAAGCTCATAATCACAATACGTAATGTCTATTGAGAACACGGTATGTCCCAGATGCTGAATTGAGTACTTTAAATTAGAAGTGCCTTATGCATTCACCCCACATATCATTTACATATTCTCTTTTCCTCCGTTCACTGGGCATTTACCCAATGCCGCCGTAGTCAAGACACCGTGGTGAGAAGCGAACCAGTATTTACCGAGCCGCCATTATCTCAGTTTACCCCTCCAGTGATCCCTTCCGACGGTCAAGGAAGCGGGCTCATGGTTCGGGCTGAGGTTCACACCGCCTCTGTTCTGGGTCTTGTGGGCACCCAGCGAGGGTCGAGCAGAGAGCGAGCCCTCTCATCCGCGTCCGTCCTACCTGTATGGGGTTCCCGCTCTGCCCAGGGGACGGTATTGCTGTTGCCACGGCTGTGACTGTCATAACGACAGGCACAGCTACACCGCCTTGCAGAGCCCGCCCTGTGACTGGCACTGTGCACCTGCTCCCGTGATGACCTTTCGCCCGCAGTAACCTTGCGAGGCAAGACTCGATCCTGGAGACAGATATGAATCTTCCGTCTTCGAGGCTAAGGATTTGCCCAGGCCTCCAGCAGGCCGGCGGCCGGACCAGGAAGTGATCCCAACACCTTTGCCAGCCTCACACACCGGGATGTGCGATTTCAAGAAAGGCAGGAAGGCCACATCTGCCAGATGAATGGGGAAGCTGAGGAATCTGGCCGCAGGAGGAAGCATGAAACACAAGAGCAGGGAAGCCAAGATGAAACTTGACAGAGAGGGGGGCGGCCAGGGCAACCAGGTCAGTTTCAAGTTCCTTAAGTTCCGAAGGACCGCCTGGAGCCAGTCCCCGCCCCTGTTATTCTCTGCTTAAAGTGAACGGACAGTTTCCCTGTTACTTACAAGGAACCCTGACTCGATGCCAAGGAAACCTGTTTATTTTTAAAATCTGCATTAAAACAAAACAAAAAAAAGCTCAGAGAGCCCTCATAAATATCAGAAAGGAAGTTTTTGCAAACCTTTATGGAAAGAAAACTTGCAATCTGGACACACACTTGTTTAACAAGTGATAATTAACTGCTGACAATATAATTTCAGCCTGTTTTTCATAGAAAGGTAATCAAGACAGCCTGGGGAGTGCAGCCTCATGTGCGGAGCTCAGCCCCTCTGCCCACAGCTGCGGAGATGGCCTTGAGGGTCCCTGCTCCCTGCCAGGTGGGGTCTGGACCCCAGAGGTGGCACTGGTATTTCATACCCTGGGCTTTCTGGTCCTCACAGACCCCCAGGAAGGTCTCAGAAGGCGGCTGAAGCAGCTCTTCTCTCACCATGGGACTGTCCTCTCCTGTAGATGTCCTAGTCCCACGTATGCCTGGTACCGACCGCAATTTCGGGAGAGGGGGACACTCCTGTCCCTGCAGCTTCTGCCAGGCCTTGATCCGACAGGGCGCCGGGCCCATCCCCCAGTTGACAGAGAGGAAACCGGGGCTCCGAAAGGTGGAGTCACTTGCTCAAGGCCACACAGCTGGTGAGGAGCCAGAAGGTGATGTGAACTCTGACCTGCCTGACTCTCATCCCCGACTCCCTTTCTCTGGTGATCTCGACCGTTCTTGCTTGAGTTTCCTCATCTGTGAGTTGGGGGTAACACTAACACTCTCCTTATGAGGACATTTGAGGAGGAAATAAGCTGATACATACATCTATACGATGTGTATGTATATATATGTGTATGATGTATATGATGTATAGATATGTATAGATGTAGATATCGTATAGATGTATATATCGTATATATACACATCATATATATGTATATGCCATATATATATACACACATATCATATATATGTATATATCACATATATATGATATGTGTGTTGTGTATATATATATACATATATATATATATATACACAACACACATATATGTATTTATACACACAACTCTCAGAATAGTGCCTGGCCCTTAACACATGTTAACTATAATGCATATTAATTATTATTATTAATAATCATATAAAAATCATATCAACAAAATATTGATGTTATTATCAGTCCCTTATTATCATATAAATAATAGTAACCACAATATCAGCTGCGTACAGATATACTAGGTCAACTTCTTCCCTCCAACCAACCACAGGCCATTGGCTCCGACCCCTTTCATGGTCGCTGTATCCCTGTGGGACTCTGTCCAGATCCCCAGCACCCATTTATGAGGGCAACTGAAAGAAACGGCACGATGCTGAGTGTAGGGGAGGAATTGCTTCCCGGGCCCTGAAGGTCTGGGTCCTCTGAGGACAGACGTGTGCATCGTCTCCTGGCTGCCATGGTCAAGCCCCATGTCTCTGACCCGTACTCAGCTGTGCCTGCAGTGACTCACTGGGACGTTTGGACATTTCTGTACCCGTTTCTTTCCCCTGGGTCTTCCTTGTGATCCTCAGAATTTATGCCGCTTCCATTCTCCCCCATCATACCAGCTACCCGGAACCACTCACTGCTCCCAGAACATTCCATACCCTTTCGCATCTCTGGCTCCCCTGCCTGGAGAACCTTTCCCTCCATTTCCCACCTGAGTAAATTGGATGCTCCGAGGCCCGCCTTGAGCCCAGGTCTGTCTGCCCTGACTGAGCATGGATGGGACAGAGGCTCTGGACCCTCTTCCTCAGGCAGTACTACGTGCCCAGTTCAGCACGCCGGCCTGTGTGATCTCAGTCTTCACATCACCCTCAAGGTGGGCTTTATTATCTCTATTTTCCAGCTAGGGCCCAGGGAGGAGAACTGACTTGCTCTAAGTTACACATCTAGAAAGTGCCAGAGCCCAGGTGGAGACGCATGTCTGGCCAACCCCAAACCCTAGGCTACGGATACGGCCCCAGGCTGCCTCCTTTCCACTTTCGGGTCACGCGAATCCAGATGGTTCCTCCCCTAAAAGCAGCAGGGTATGGTGCCCGTGAATTCCCACTCTATTTGTCATTGATCCAGGCCTCGGGCCTGAAAGTTCACAGCTTTGCCACACAAGCCCAGGCACATGTGGACGTGGGAAGAAACTGCTCAAACACATCCTTGTGGACACTTGTGAGTTCCGCAAGAGGTTAGTGAGCACATCCATTGTACTCCAAATCTGTGTCCACACCCCAGGCCCACGTACTGAGTCCTGATCCATATATCCAGCTGCCTCCTGGACCCTTGCCCTTGGATGCCCCATGGGGTCCTCAGACTCAGTGAGCCCAGATGGGTCTGGGGTGAGTGGGGCAGGAGACGGACCCAACCTAGAGGCTGGGTTCTGACTCCTGCTTCTGAAAGCCTTTTCCCTACAAAATCTAGAAATATTTGATCAAAGCCAGGGACAAGCAAATATTTGAACAAGCAGGGACATCCCCAGGGAGTGGAGAAGAAACGACAAGCTGGGTGATAAGCAAGGGTCAACTGGGCTGGGAGCGAGGCTGTGGATTCCGGTGACCCTACGACTCGGGCGTCCCCCTCTCAACAGGGATAGATGAGGTCTTGTGCCCATGGGACCCCGTGAGTTGGGTATTCAGTCTCCAAACAGAGCTGGGATTTTTGAAGTGTTATGTCTCCAGCGGAAGAGTGTATTAGAAACAGATTCAACTGGGAGGATGTAGGGGATGGAAGGGAATCTTGTCTGTCTCTGGACTCCGGGTAGAGCTATAATAACACAGAGTTCTCCTGGGAATTTGTAAACACGGGCCGGCACCTTCCCTGGTCGTAATAGTTTTAATTCACTTTGCAAGTTTGATTTCTGGAAAGAGATGCCAAGGAACTAAGTCATGATTGGATCCAGCTTGATGGTACTTCTGGAGCGTCTGAAAAAGCCAATCCAGAATAATTCAGTATGCCCACGTCCTCCGCTCAGGCTATACGAGATTCCCGCAGAGAAGGCCCCGACGAAGAGGAGCTTGCAAACCTAAAGTCCAAAAGAAATGGAATATCCTACGTGAGAGGAAGCAGACAAAAATAGAAAGATTAATTCCAAGAACCTCAAGTAATAGAATGATTCCAGGGGGAGACTCTAATACGAACATGCTTAAAATAAAGATATGACAGAAAGAATCTACAGATGAGGTTTCCTCATCTGCAAACTGGAGACAATAGGGCAGTTTGCTAACGGGTTCTCTAGTGCATTCCATAGAGGGGCTGCCGGGGGGATCAGCACAGTGAGCCCCGTGGGGGAGGGGGCTGCTGTTACCATTGTCACAGCCCTCTGTGCCAGGCGCCCTCCCAGCCTTCGAGACAGGTGTCACTGCCATGTCACTTTACTGATGAGGACACAGGCCAAGCGGGGAGAACCTTCCTGGGGTCACGCGGCTGGGAACGGCCGAACCTGGACACAAACTCGGGTCCTCTGACCCTGAAGCCACTGGTGGATTGTGACTCTGCATAGCTGACCTCACCTTTCTGGGCCTCGATTTCCTGATCTGCACATTGTGGGTGCACAGGGGGGTCGTGGCTGGGATGAAGCACGGAAGCCCTCGACACTGTGCCCGCCACCGGGTGACCGGCCAGTGGGTGCTGTTATCGCCTGCGTCATACGGACAAGGAGCCTGAGGCTTAGACAGGCCAAGGGCTGGCAGGGCCTCACCGATCTGTGCGAACCTTGTAGACATCGGGTCCTGGGCTGGATCGTGAGCTCCGGGAGGGAGGACTTGTCTGTCTGTTTCACTGACTTCTATCTGGGGCCAGGCCTGGGGAATGAATGAACAAATAACGAATGAATGAATAAATGAATGAAGTATTTGTGAGTCCTACTCCCGTTATTCCCATAAGAATGTTCTTCATGCCCAGGGGTTTCCCCAACAGGAAGCGGCTCTGAGAAGCCTTGTGGCCACAGACACAGGCAAGCCTTCCTTCAGGACAAAGGAGGCCACCTGAAACCCAGCCCTATTCTTACCTTTCCCACTGATCGCTGCCTGACACATTCTATATCTTCATCCCTTATGATCTGTGTTCCCCAGCCCATCACCGTCTCCATGGGGTCAGGGACTTTGTTCATTGCTGGGTCTCATGGTTGGTGCTCAGTGACATCCGTTGGGCTGTTGAAGCGATGTCACTGCTCTGAGTCTCAATTTCCCCCGTGTGCCCAGCAGGGAGATAGCATCCCCTACAGTCACTGTGGGGACGTAATGAGACCGCCCGTCTGGTCCTTACTGTGGGGCGACGCATGGAGGACGAGTGACGGCCCTCCCCGCTTTGCAACCAGGGACCTCATGTAAGAAACGGATTCTACGGACAATGCGGGGTGAGCATCTTCTTTTTTTTTTTTTTTTTTTCTCTTTTCTTCTTTGGTGATAAAGCTTTCTGCAGTCAAGCTTTGTTTTGTCAGGAGAATAAGAGATTATCACACTGGCTGAAGCAGTCCACTGAGGACATTTCCAAGGGGACCAAGAGGCGAGAAGCGTCTCTCCCAGGACGCCCCCTGCTTTATCTCTGCTCCTCACACAGTCGATGACAGCGGCGACACGTCTGGGATGTTTCCAGGGCCCCACGCTGCACCCGCGTTCTTGCACTTACACCTGTGAGAGAGACGCCCCCTCCCGCTCCAGAGATGAGGAGTCGGAGGTCTGGTAGGTGAAGTGCAACCTACCCACGGATGTGGCCGAGCTCACACTCAAACCCAGGTCTGCTTGACTCTGAAGCCCTGTTCTTTGTTCCTTAAATACTCAGAACCCCCTACTCACTTAACTATTGAAGGATTGGCTCTAACCAGGGGTTAATGCATCATATGAAAAGGATATTTTAATGTCTATGTTTAATTATTGATCTTTTTCATAGGAGCCACCTCTATTTTCCTTCTCGTGTTAGAACTTCTTCCTTGATCTCTAAGAGTGGTTCGTTAATGCTTAGGGATGATTTGAAGAACGGAGCAAACCAGAAGCAAACCATGCAGCTGCCTGTCTGGTTGCTGGTGTCCTTGGGGGTGTCCTTGGCTGCCTTGGGAAGGTGAGCAGGGATCCCTCGATCCGGTTCCTGGTGACCCTGCTGGGGCTGCCCCCTGGGAGACTGGACTTGCTGTGGGAGAGCAGAGGGGGTGCAGACGAGTCTGAGCCAGGCTGGTCCCGCCGGGCAGAGCCGGGCAGGTGACCGGCAGGGATGGTCACTGGATCTCCCTGCCCGACACCATCAACTGAGATGGGAGGCAGGAAGGTCCTGGAACTGGTGGAGGGTCCTACGGTGATGGACCCCAAGCTAACTCATGGTCATGTGATTCCCTGGGCACCCCAAGGGTCACCTCCGGGTTCCTGAGCCCCTGGATAAGCCGACTCAACCTGGCTACACAGCACTGACTGTGGGCTCTCGTGTCTGCTCCTTGGTGCTTTGGGGATGGAGTCCACAATCTGCACGGTGCTCAGGCCCTTTGTGATCAGCTCCCACCGCCCTCTTAGGCTGGTCTTGCCCACCCCCCCCCCCCCGCCACGGCTAATTGGAGGAGGGGGTTGGCTGTTACCTACCCAAACGGTCGGAGGGTCAGACACAGACAAGGGCTTTCCTTTACATCTGAAGGTGGGACCCAGTTAGGTGTGGTTTCCAACGCCTTGGAGAGAAGACAGCCCGAGTGAGCCGGGCTACTTAGGAAGGCAGACTTCTGGAAGCAGGCAGAAATTCCCCGCTCACAGGTGCCGACAGCCCTCAGGCCACAGGAGCAGCAGGGTCAAAGTGAGTCTTCTGGCCGGGGGTCACCGTCCAGTTCTTCCAGACCCACGAGCTGACCCCGGTCACTGGCGGGTCGGGGCAGTGGAGACAGGAGACGAGATGCCCCCTCGGGCGCTCTTCCTTAGGGGAGAGCCCCTGGGCCCCTGGTCAGAGCCCTGGCGCTCGCGTCCCGCACAGTCACGCAGTTGTCCCATGCGGTCCCTCCGTCTCAGGCTCCGGATGTTAGAAGGAGAGGGGGCGCACGGGGGTGCGGGGTGGGGTAGAGGGGCTCAGATGCGAGACTGCGGAGAAGTAAAGGGAAGCAGTGATACCTGGAGAGACTCAGACAGGCTCCCTGAGGACAGCGGGGAGGGGCCGTCTGCTTATCAAACCTCCTTGTCCTGCAAGGGACTCCAGGCCGCTTGTAAAAGCCGCTGGCGCGGTGGGATCCGGCCGGCCCTCCCACCAGCGTTTGCTGAGCACCTGCTGTGTGCTGAGCACCTGCTGTGCACAGACGGGTCCCGTCTTCCGTCTGGTGGGGGAGAAGCGCAGGTCAGGAGGAGCCCCCGTTTCTCTGCTGAGGACGAGCCCTGCTGGGGATCGGGGGGGTGGGCAGTGACTGACTCTGACCCTGACCCGGGTCTCCGGTGAGAGCGCCCGGGCGCCCAGGAGGGTGGGGATTTGGAGAACCCTCTCCACCTCACGGGACAGGTAAGCGAGGCCCAGGTGGGGGCGTGACTTGACTGCCGTCCTGGACCCAGGTTCCCCCAAACCTGAGTCCACAGCATCACCGGCCCAGGGGTCTCAGGACCGTCACGGCACTGCCTCTCCTCATCCCCGGGCCGCTCAGCAAAGTCTCCCACGTCGACATTAACGACACCTCCCGGAGGTTAATTTGTAAGGAGACAGTGAAAATGTTATTTAAGTAGCGATTATTAAAGTCATGCCGGGGGGTTGCCACATAATAAGTACTTCTCTGTGACCTCATTGTGAGGACAGTGTAGCAGTTTCCATTTAGCCCTGGGCACCGAAGCCACTTAGTCCCAGGGAGTGGCCCGCCCCGCCCCGTGGCATCATCGATAATACTGGCTTAATAATGTTTTCATTAAACCCAAACCGAAGTCACTTTAGGACACTTCTGGAAGAGGAACGCGCTGGTTTCCCTGGCCCCAGTGCCTGAGTGGACACCCCTTCCTCAGCGCGGGGGGTTTTCTGCTCTCCAGACCACTCCCTCTCCCGTGCAGCTGGGACGCCTGGAGCCCCGTGTCCCCTGACACACGCAGACGCCTCATCTGCTTGTTTCTTTTATTTCCCATCACTCATCCCTTCGCTCGCCTTTCAGGGTTTTCTCGTTCATGTGTTGTGCTAATTCGTTCCTTGCTTCGCTCTGCGGTCCGCTCATCCCAACTGCCACCACGTGTCCTCTCCGTCCCTCCTTCCTTCCACCGCCCGCCCGCGCACTTAGCTCTTCAAGGTCCCAAGGGGCCTCCTTCCTCCTCCTCACCTGCCTCGTGTTGGGTCCTTCCTTCACTCGTTCCTGAACGTGCTCACTCGTGTGTCTGCTCCCCAGCTCATGTGGTTTCTACTCGACCCGTTCATCCATGCATCGTCTGACAAAACCAACTTCCCTGGTGGTGTGGTCTGTGTGTCGGGTGTCTGTCCGGTGTTCTTCCCACCTTGCCTCCCCCACCAGCATGCTCTGGGCATCGCAGTGAAAAGGGCCCTGTTCTTTGGGGGGGGGGCGCTTCTTACTCTGGCGTGATAGCGTAAAACACACACGGAAGGAGGCACACGCCTGCTGAGCAGAGCACCGAGAGCTCCCAATAGCTGAGCTCCCGGTGCCAGCACCCACCCCCGGGTGCCCCTGGGTCCGTCGCCATTTCTCAGGCATCGTTGGAGTTTGGGTCCCCTGTTGCCAGAACCTTCGACAAGGCTTTGATACCCGTGATTCAGCTGGGGGAGAAGGAAACACCCGAGGGCAGTGGGGAAGGGAGGCAGGGAGAGCAAGCCCTCCGATGAGGCCGTTATCAATTCAGTGACCATGGTGGGGCTCAAGACCAGATCAGATGGGGAACAGAAGACAGTGTCAACCACACAGGGCCCAGAGTTATCCACCAGAATGGCAGAAGATGAGTAATTTTTTTAAGTTTATTTTGAGAGTGAGAGAGAGAATGAACAGGGGAGGGACAGAGAGAGAGGGAGACAGAAAATCCCAAGCAGGCTCCGAGCCGTCAATGGGCAGAGCCCGATGCGGGGCTCGAACTCACAAAGCGTGAGATCACGACCTGAGCCGAAGGTGGACGCTTAACAGCCTGAGCCACCCAGGCGCCCCAAGGCATGTCTTTAAACCGGCACGTTCCTTGGGGCCACCCTTCCCAGCATTCTCCACTCCCCGCTCATTTAGGGTCCTCCTGCACACCCGGGCCTCACTCAGACTTACGTCACATTCCACCCAGAAGGATCCTTTGACGCCAGTTGGCCCAATGGCTGTGTTTTACATGTTGGGGGAAACTGAGGCCAGAGAGGGGGAAGCAACGGGTTCCAGATCACCCACTAGGCTGCGGGATGGCCCGACCCCCCACTCAGGGCCTGACTTCCTCTCTGAATCCAGAGAATTCTGCCAGAAACACTCTTGGAGAACAGAGTCAAGGAAGGGGAGCGTCTGCCTTTGAAAAGCCAGAGACTGATTTGCCCTGGGGCCATTTCTGCTGTTTAGGGTCTCCGTCCCCCAAACGTACACACTCAAGAGCCACGTTCGTGTTTCTAGGGTGGATGCAAGTCTCACTTCAGAAGAAACGCATGTGACTATAGCATGCTATTGATGAAACTATAGCCAGTGAGATTCCCGTCTGGAGAATATATTGCAGGAGGAAAGGGTTTGACCCGGGAGAATTCCATCACTTATCCATGTACTTTGCTGCCTGAAACATACTTCATCGAAATGGAGAAAGAGGACATTTGAACCTTTGAAGGCTACCCTTCCTTTTCAAAACGGTCTGGGTATGGGTCCCGTGGGCACACGCTGACCCTGTGAAAGGTGAGGGTTCGTCACTTGTTGAATCTGGCCCTCTTATCGCTCTCCATTGCTACCAAATCCTTACCCTCCCGCACAAGGGACATCCCGGCACAAGGGACTTACCTCCTTGCGCAAAAGACTCCTTCTTGCAACTTATCGTCTACAAATTTTCCTTGCAGCCTAGGAGTCTTTTTTCCTCTCCTTGGAGAGACTGGACACAGTTCCTGGGCCCGGAGACCGGAGGCTGGGCAACCAAGGATTCCGTTTCGGATACTCTGCTCTGCCCATGAACTACTAATAATAGTTACCATCTCCCGAGCTCCTGGCCTGTGCCAGGCGCTGTCCCCGGTGCTTTCCAGAAACACTCACGGCAGCCCTGCAAAGCGGAGGCTTCTTCACGTGCCCACTGTTATCTCCTCCCTGGGTCGTGGCCAAGTGGCCCCAGTGATCTCTCTGGTTCTGCGGCTCTGTCTGCCTATCAATCCCACCCGGCCGGTGCCTGTGTACATATGAAACTCGGCCAGTCTTGATTTCAGAGAGAAGATTGGCCACTGAGCAAGCAGGATGGGGGCAGAATGTGCTGCCCGCCCCCCCCCCCCGCCCCAGCTTCTGTTCTCTACCTTAGGAGCAGGGGCAGACAGAGAATTGTCGTGAAAGAAAGGAAGCGTCTCACGGCTGGCAGTGGCCTTGAGTGTCCATGGGGAGAGGGACGTGGGAATGTCCGCTGGTCAAGTCTTGGATCTTTGGGTTCGTGGTCATGAACACTGGCTCACCCGCCAGATGTATCTGGGACATCAGGAACATCTATTTATTCCTTGAATAAATAGAAGCCATCTGTTGAGCATCGATGGCACTCATTCAACAAACATCTATCGAGGGCCTACTAAGTGCTGGGCTCAGCGAGCCCCTCAGAGCTGGCAGCGATAGAGACCAGCCAGATGGACTCCCAGCTCTGTCCACTGTGGTTGGCATCTCGGTCACCACGTGAGAGCTCCTCTTTCGAACGCTGGCCCCTCCTGATGCTCAGTGTGAGGCACCTCCCCGCCTCGCCCCTCCATCATAAACTGGTCCTTGGTGTTTTCATGTCCTTGGAGCTGGGGCTGGGGCTGGGGGGAGGGGACCAAACGGCACACGGAGGGCACCTCACAGGGCCCGGTGGAGATCTTCTCCCTGTTTCTTCCTCGAAGAAATGAACAGTTTTATGCAAATTAATTTAAGCTCAGCCCATAACTAAAGAAGAAAAAGGAGCTGGTTAGATTTCATTTTCTTAGTCAGCTTGTTCAAGTCTAGGATTAATCTACTCATCAGCTTAGCTCATCAGGAGGAAACATGCTTCTTCAGGAGTTTTCTAACCGAAAATAATGCCTCATTAAGTTAAACATATTAACCTGAGAACAGTGTTGATGTCAGACAGACTAATGGATGTCATTACAGGGAACGCACCGTGTCCGCGGAGGGACCGACCAGCCGCTAGCAACTGTCTGCAGGTGCGCTCAGCTATCGTCGGGTGGACGGTGGACGGTGGATGTAGGGGGAGGGAGAGAAGAAGCTGGCCAGGAGCTGGGGGAGGCGTGCCCCGGGAGGGGCGCCCCGCGAATTCTGGCATCTTCGCATGTGGCGAAGGTTGTGTGGCTAAGGGAGGTGCCATGTGTGACATGACTCTTTGCTGGGTCCCAGGGGAGGGACACCGGGTTGAGCCTCTACTACAAGCTTGGATGGCTGGAGTTGGGGCATCAGAACACTGGGGTCTAGTCCCGGGTCTCGTCCCCGGCGCAGTGGGCCAGGTTTGGGTCCAGCCCCTCTTTACTAAGCACAGCGCTAGGCATTTCCGCGTGTGTTACACTTAGGCCACCCTCACAGACTCCCAGGGAGACAGGTGGTCTGGGCCCAGGATTACAGATGGGGAAATTGAGGCTCAGAGCAGTTAAGGGGCTGGGCCAAGGTCACCAGCGTGCGGGTGGGCGCGCTGAGGCTTCCTGACCCCGGTGGAGGTTTCCTCTCTCGGCCCCATGGCCTCTCCCTCCTGGTGGTCTGTGTTCAAAGCCCTCCTGACTCTATCCTCTGGGATTCTGTAATTCCTTATTACAGCCGTGGAAAGAAGAGATCTCTCTGAAGTCACAGAAGGAGCGTGGAGTGTGAAGCAAATCATAGGCTCAGGAGCTGGGCAGATCTTGATTTACATGCGTCCCAGGAACATCCCAGCCGTGAGCCCTGGGCCAAGTCAGTGCTCCGAACGGAAGTTTCCGGCACACCGTGGGTGCTCAGCTGGTGAGTGGGCTCCGGGTGCACCCAACTGGATTTGGCCGTTGGGGAAGGTCTGGGCAGGCGGCAAGCAGAGGGGCAGAGCCGCCTTTCCTACAGGGACAGTCCAGTCCCGAAGGCGGAGACAGCGCAGGGAGTTCTGTATAAAGGGCCAGTTCAGCTAGAGGCTTGGTCCAAGGTCAGGTAAGAGGGGAAAATGCAGCGATTCATATTTACAGACATCGCATCTCGTAGCCGACCCTCCTCATCTTCAGCACTGATTGACAAGGGAATGGACATAGGCCGGGCACGCATGGGAGCCAGCAGGTGGAAGACCTCATTTGATTCTAAAAATAAAACCATCCCTGGAGAAGGTCATTATTAGCACCTTGTGTCAGGGGAGGAAACTGGCCCGGAGATGTTGAGACACCGGCCAGGGTTACACAGCTCATAAGCGAGGGGTTTTACACCCAGGCCTTCCTGGCCCCAAGGACCACGTTTCCCCACTGGCCACAGCGCGGCTCACGCTCCTGCTAACTACAGACATCTGGTAAATGTCTCCTGCTGGCTCCCCTCCTTTCCTGTTTTGGCCCTAAGGCAGGAGACGTGAAGAATCGTGAGCTCTTCCCCATCTTGCCGGATTCAGAGCTGGTGTTCCCGCCTCGCAGAGAGGGCCCCGCTGTTCACCGATGGCTGAGAGTTCCCCTCGCTGTGAGCACCCGCTGTTTCAGACGGCTGTGGGCTCCGAACCTTCTGACTGAGCCCTGTGGCTGCAAACTTCAGGTGTTGAAAGGTGCGATGGTGCGTTTAATTTCACCGCCATCATTTCTGCAATTATGAGCTTGGCACCGTTCCCCCCCGCCCCGACCCCCCGCCATGCGTTCTTCCTTGGAGAAGTGCATCCAGCCTTGTCTGATAATGTAAAAGGAGACTACAAACTCAACCTCGATTGGGGGAGCACGCTTCCTGAAGGATGTATGATGAGGAACGCTGGAAAGGAATGGGGCTGTCGAACCTGGAGACGAACATCCCTGTGCAGACGAGACTTGTCTTCTGATACAGGAAGGGCTGCCACGTGGAAGAGGGTGTTAGTGTCCTCAGTGTGGCCCGAAGGACGGTCCACCGGTCAAAGCTGTCCTAAGATGGAGGTGAAACGGGCTACTCAGTAGGTGGTGAGCTCCCCATCCTTGGGGGTATGCAAGCAGGAGTTGGATGACTACTTGTCGGGAGGCATAATATGAGGACAGCCTAGGTTGGAAACATAAGACAGCCTTTGGGCACTTCAAAGCACATGACGTTACTTGGTTGAGACTCAGTTTCTTCTGTAACGTGGGGACAATAATGCTATTTACCACATTATTAGGTTATCGGGTTATGTGGTTTGAGTGAAGTGACACATGGAAAGCGTTTAGCCCAGAGCTGGGCTCATAAGAAGCTGCCAGTGGCTGGGAGCTGGTCTTATTCCTAAGGTCAATGTATAATTTTTATTGTGGGGATTCTGGTGTCATTTGAGGCTTTGGAACTTGGCCCATCCCAGCACACAGGATGTTTGGAAATTACCCCTTTTTGCAGATGTTCTAGCATTAGGGGATCGTCCCTCCCTCCTCTTACCCCTCTCCCCCACAGCCATCAGCAATGGTCTCTGCTGGTCCAGAGTCCCTGCCTGGCTTCCCTTTCCTGATGGACTGTGGGGTCGAGGTGGCATCTCGGGTGTCCTCTCTTCCCACGGCCCCCACGCATGGGACGGTGCACGGTGTCCAAATGTGGGGGGGCGGCGTGGGAACCAGAGGCTCTTCCCCGAGATTCCCAGGGTTTAAGGAACAGAGATCCCTCTGGGGGTGACCTGTGAGGGACCCCCCTGTGTCCCCTACACGGGGCTGTTTTGCTCTCTGACTCTTCCTTGATCGTCCTCTCCAGACTCAGAAATGAAGTTTCATTTCAGCCACAGGGAAAAACTAAAACGTTAAGACTCATAATAAAACCCCTGCGTGAATTCCACCCCAGGGCCTCGGGCAGAGCGCCAGTCTCATGTCTCCTCGCCTCGTCGTGGCTTCTCTGTGAGCCGCTGGCCACTGCTCACTTGTTAATAGATTTAATTTCCACAGGCTCTGGGTGTTTCCTTGCAATTGATCTGCCCGTGAAAAGTATGCTTTGGAGACATGAAATAACCGTCAGAGAGCCTTAAACCAATTACACTTCATCAAGAGGGGAAAACAATGTGCTTGAAACATGCGCTACAAGGAAACTGAGGGTTTCCTGGTCCCGGAGGCGAGGAGGGGACCGAGTGAGGCTCTTCCCAGGGGAGTGTGATGTCCCCGGTCATTTTCTTAGTCATAGGAGGAGGCTTTTTCTGATCCCGTCCCCACCCGGCTCTGCCCCCCACAGGGGGAGGGGTGTCTGAGTCACTCGCTCCCCTCGGGTGGGGGGTTCCAGCTTTGCCTGGAGAACGGAAGTGGGGATGGGTCTTACTCTCTCCTCAATCCCTCCTCCATCTATCTGCTGGGGAATGAACCCTGGAGACACCGGGAAGAGGGGAAGCCCAGTCCTCTAGGGATGTGGCCGTGTGGAGACGTCTCACCGGAGACGGGAGATTTGAGATCAGCCCCCCACGCCCGCCACCCCTTCCCGGACCAGGGCCCCAGGAGGGGGCTCTGTTCCCTTAGATGTGCGGTAAGCAGGTGCTTGCTGAGGGCCAGCCGGTGTCCTGCTCTGTGCCTGGGCTGGCGATCCGGGCTGGACGGGCCCTGGTCCCCACCCTCCCTCTGCACGCAGTGAGGCCACGTCAGCCTCCAACCAGCACGCCGTCACCTCTGTCCCCTCACCCTGCTTTGTGTCCCCTTAGCGCGTATCACCACCCGACCCAGATACAGCTGTGTCAGTTAATGTCTGTCACCCCTCCCAACGTCAGCTCCACGAGGATGGGGCTTTCTCTGTCCTGTACCTGGAACAGCTCCCGGCACATAGTGGACGCTGTTTTGTGAACGTCATTGGATGTGCTCTGATGGAGGGAACAGGGGGCACGGAGAGTCGCAGGTGTCCTCCGTGGGCAGCCTTCCTTGGTGTGTGAGGGTGACCAGCCGGGGACATGGGCGGGGCACCCACGGCATCTGCTACACTAAGACCTCCAGCGCACGGAGCGCCCGGGGATCAGAGCCAGCAAGCCCCACCCTCCATGACCAATGTCAGTGCAGCCCCCACCAGAGACAGAAGTGCCCTCGCACCGCTGCCAGGCCCTGTGGATCCTCTGGCCACGGCCAACCCCAGCCCCCTCTCCGCAGGGGGAGAGTGGAGCCGCTGGGGCTTCTGAATTGCGCTGGTCATTGACCCTCTGCTCTCTGCTCTGCGTGGGCCTTGGCCTTTGGGGCCGGCTGTCCCTGTTAGTAGACTTGGGCGGTCTGTGCCCTCTGACAAGGCAGCCCGGTAGGAGGGCTGGGAAGCTTGGCCTGGCCGTCCCTGCCTCTCAGGGGAGTTTCAGGAGCTGAGGGCCTTGAAGCCTCGTGAGGCACCTGCTCAGGAGGTTAACCAGGGTGGCCAGAATCACAGCGCTGGATCCCAGCAGGTACCTAAGGGAACACAGATGGGTCCCAAGCTCGGGTCAGCTGCAGTCTCAGGAGGTTGTCCCAAACTACAGGGACAGAGTTTGCTCAGCTGCAGAGGCCTTGGGTTGGGCTCGGTGAGAAAAGGCAGAGACTTTGGGAAATGACAGTGAGTCACTCCCACCGTCCAGACTAGGCTCCTAGAGAGATGTCTAAGCCTTGCCAGGGCTCCCTAGATCCAGGAGGGAGCAGGCCACGGCCAGAGCCCAGGCTCCACTGTCAAGAGCTTGGCCTCTACGGCCACCAAGACCTGAGTTTGATCCCTGCTCTGTCACTTCCTACCTGCAGGATCCTGGGCTTTCTGGGGACGTGACTCGATGTCTCTGAGACCCAGTGTTCTTATTCGCACGGTGGATTCCGGGTGCTTTCGGACCCAAGTCCGTTCCCTGTGTGGGGACAGGAGGTGAGGAAACCCATGCCGTCCTGACACAGGCTTACCCACCTGACCTTCCAAGAGACTTGGCCTGTGGGAAACCCTCATTTCTGACTTGCCCTGGGTGTGGAGGACCCCCAAGCCTTGGGCAGGGAGTCAGGAGGCTTTGGATCCTGCTTATGCTGGCATGTGGCCTTGGGATGGCATGCCCCCCTCCACCTGCTGTCCCCGGGGGGCTCTGTGAAGTCAAAAGGGCCTGGCCGGGGGCATGGGGAGCTGGGGGGACTTGGAGGTGATCCAACCCGCCCCCCACCACCGATTCTATAGGAGAGGAAACACCCAACGCGCTCCCCATTCCTGGGTGGTCCCCAGCCCCAGGGCAGAGTGTGTCAGTCCTGCCTGGAAGCCAGTCCCCACTGGAACCCAGTGACAGGAGGGCACAGGGGCAAGAAGGAGGGTGGGTGGCGTTGGCACGTTTATGGTCATCCTGTGACTTGCTAAGTGCCAGGAAGACAGCAGCTGAGCGTCCACGTCCTTGCCAAGCTTACAAATAATTGAACTGATTCCTCTAGCTGTTTGAGGGGAAAACTGGGTTCCGAAGAAGGTTAAGTCTCATCGCCTTCTTGTAGGTGAAGGAGTGGGATCCAGGGAGGCTGGGCGCCTTAAGTCTTACCTCTAGGGAGGGGCGGCTGGAGATGTAAAGCGATCTCCTGAGTCTGTACATCAACCAGCCTACAGTACAGTGGAGGCCCCCTCCCCAGGGAACAGGGGACAGAGGTTAATGGCGTTTAGTGCAGGACCTGCCATGAGGCCCCTATTGCCTTCCAGGGAGACACGATATTTTCAGCTACCAGAGGCAAGGCTCCTGTGTTCACCTGGGTTCTCTCCTTGAAGGCGATAATTAAAGCAGGTGGATGAGGAAGGACTAGCTTTGGCCTCTCTGGAGGGAAAGCAGGGAGGTGGGGCGGGGACCCAGAAGGGCCTGGCTGTCGGGGCAGGTCATGCTGAAGACTGGAGGCTCCCCTGTTGCACAAGCTGCCTCTCGCGGGGAAGAGGGGCCCCGTCTTATCTCTGCACTTTCCCTGAGGAGGGCTGGGAGTGGGGGGAGCAGAGGAGGGAGCCCTAGAGGAGGAGTCAGGCCCACAGGGCTCCCCTGCTTCCATGCTGTGTGACTTTGGGCAAGTTGCCTCCCCTCTCTGGGCCTCAGTTTCCTCATGTGTAGATAGGAGAGAGTGAGGCCATCAGCCTTACTGTCACAGGAGGGGGGGGGGGCGGTGCGGTGAACATGAGCTCTGAAAGCTCCACAGACGGACGCCCAGGACTGGAGCAGCCATGAGTGTGAAGGTCACGGCTGGGGGCTGGGGTCGGCTGCAGGTGCTGGGTGTAGGTCCAGCCTGTGAGCTCCGGCCAGTTCTTCAACGCTCAGCAGTCTTGCCACCGAGATCTTCATCCGAAGCTCTTCATTTCCACGAGTCATTTTTAATCACATGCCGCCCTGTAATTATTGCAGAACCTCGAGAGGAATAAGACGTACTTGGGACATAATGAACTAATTATTGTCGTAAGGAAGTCATAATCAGAGAGCAGGGCTGCAATGCACCGTCTTTGTCTGCTGCTGGGCAACCAGCCTCGGGCTCTGGGAAACCATCTCTGACGTGTATTCATGGGCTGCTTCTAAGCAAACGGGCAGGAGGGGCTTAGGAAAAGGGGGATCGCCGGTGGGGTGGTGCCTGGAGGGCACCGAAAACCACAGCCCCGCAGACAGGACAGTGGGAGGGCGGGGACGTGTGTGGGTCCCCCTCAGGGTTCCTCAGGGTCAGGTGGGTGACCTTGGGGCAGTGACTTAACCTCTCAGATCTCAGTTTCTCCACCCAGAAGCAGAGAAGATGAGCCCGCCCTGATAGGGGCCGCGAGGGTCACGGGGGAGGGGAAACTCTCAGCGGGGCAGGAGCACAGTAGGTGCTCAGGGAAGGAAGTGGATGTTGATGTGAGTTGGGGACGCAGATGATGTGCTGAGCTGGGTGTGGGGTGATGCGGGGCCCCGGCTTCCAGCCCTTACCGCCCATCCCTGATCACGTAAGGGGGCTCCGCTCCACAGCAGGAGGGTGGGGAGATCTTGAGACGGACCAGATTTGGAAGAACAAGGTTCTGGACGACGTGCAGAAAGTTTGGGGAGGTGGGGGGGGGGGGGGAAGCCCCGGGCACAGGGAATGTGAAATCGAACCCGGCATTTACAGAATCTGGTGACAGGTTCTCACTTGGCTGCCTGGGCCGGGCCGGGTGTCCAGCCATGGGTAGGACGCGGGTGTGCCTTGTAGATAGGAGCTGCTCCATCCGTCATGGGGGCCCCGGGGACTCCAGGGAGCGAGGCCCAGGATCAGCCTCCGGCCTCCGCCTGGGAAGGGGAGAGTTGGAGGTGAACGCTCCCCCTTCCTCAGCCCCGAGGGGGCAGCGCTGAGACACGTTTTGCATCACCTCACAGATGGCGCCCCTGGGACTGAGGCCCTGCTACCCGCAGCAGTCACCTGCTCAGTAAGGCCCTTTTTACGGGCTTCCTTCCCATCCCCGGTCCTCCTGATGCCGATCTTGACCTCCAAATAAGCGCCTCACCCTCCGTTTCTTGCCCCAGGGGAGGCCGGGATGGAGGTGTGAGGGCAGGATCGGACCCTGCAGGAGCAAGGCTGGGACCCGGGACTCCCGGTGCCAGGCAAAGTCTGCTGCGGGGGTTTGGTCTCAGGAGCGAGGCAGGAGTCCGTCCCTGCTCCGCAGCAGGGCGGTCGTGGTGATGGAGATGGACGTGGGAATAGCGCCAAGATGTCTCCGATGTCTCCTTAAGTGTCAGGCATGTTCCTTCCTAAGGAACTCATTTCATTGCACAACAGCCCTGTGAGTGGGTTCCATCGTTGTCCCATTCTACAGAGGAGAAAACTGAGGCACCCAGAAGTTAGGTAACTTGCTGAAGGGGAGAGGGACCAGAAGCCAGGCAGACTCGGGGCCTTGTCTCCTCAGTTACCAGCTGCATTAAAAGCTCTGAGAAGGCCTGCAGCAGAAAACCACGTGGTTTGCAGCTTTTCCCCAAACGTGTGCGGCAACGAACCCTCTGCTCAGAGCGCTCTCCGGACCAGCTTCGGGACACCCAATGCCATTGGCTCTAAGAGGCACAGCCCCGTCCTTGCACCAATCACAGAGGCCAAAGGGGTGGACTGGGCTGAGCGGCTTAAGCCAATCAGTGTTCATTCCTCGAGCTAGGGGTGGAGTTAACCCTATCCAAAGCATAATGGCTTGAGTGTTGGGGCAGTGGGATCCACACAGGAATTCCTGGGTATTATTTTACAGGTGAAAGGGCACAACGGATTGGGTGGCAAAACTTCACAGGTGTCTTCTTCTGAACTGGGGTAGGGGTAGGGGCAAGAAAAACAAATATAATTAGAAACCAAAGAGAAGAGGAGAAAATGCCCCATTAATACTTACAGAACACGGCAGATTTCATTTAATCTCCCAGTGTCTAATGATTTTGGAACTACTTTTATCCTAAGCCCGGAATCCTATAATTTTAGAGTTGGAAGCACCTTCTAAGTCCCTTGGTCGAGTGCCCAGATCTTGGTTTCTAATGCTTTTCTCCAGTAAAAGGAACCACAGCCCCCCTAGAGAAATGGCTGATTCTGGGGCCGAGGAAGGGAATGTACACGATGGGCCTAGAGCACCACGTAGGGCCAGAAAGCAAGAAAGTGCTCAAAAAATCAGGCTCACGGGGCCATGGCAAAGGGACTCGGGCGTCTGAAAGTGCTCCCAAAGACAGAACGATTTGAGTAACAAAATAACGCAGTGCTGGACTGTAACCCAGAGTATAAAAGAAATATCCATGAGTCCACACTGATATAAACCAATGAATGAATGAATGAATGAATAGGGGAATAGAGACGGATCTTCCTTACAGAAACATTCCTAATAGTTTATACGGTGGACTTTCAAACAATGCAGGGTTAAGAGTGCCACGCCCCGTGCAGTCGAAAATCCAGGTATAATTTTGACTCCCCCAAATCTCATCTCCCAATAGCCTACTGCTGACGGGAAGCCTTACAGATAACAGAAACTGTGTATTAACCACGTATTTTGTACGTGTGTTATATACTGTATTCTTACAATAGAATAAGCTAGAGAGGAGAGAATGTTAAGGAACTCATAAGGAAGAGGAACTACATTTACATGGGTGCACATATATTTGTTGAGAAAACCCCACATGTCGGTGGGCTGGCTGGGCCAGGATGGGTGTGGTGGTGGTGGCCGTGACGGTGGGCCTGGCCTCCGGAATGACAGTGCGTGGTGGCCCGATTGCTTCAGTGCAGCAGCCACTGCCCACGGGGACAATGACTCGGGGACACAGCTGCCCCATCTGCCTGGAAGTGCACCGGGGGCCCGTGGCCATCAGCAGCCACGGCTACATGTGTATGTGTAGGACTCCTCTGCGGAGCTGGGTGCCACCACGGGAGGGCTGCGAGACCTGTGGCCACCCCTGTGCAGCCCCAGCCCAACCCCAGATCTCCCTGAGCCTGCGTTGAGGACTCGGGACCCAGGGGGACCCAGGGCTCAGGGCTCATTGCACAATAGCATCCCTGCTTTCTGTGCTCATTCCCGCGCTCCAGCTCAGCCTCCTGCCCACCAGCCCCGGGCACTTGGCCGACCACCCCGTGGCACAGAGTGACCTGCATCCCTGCCACGTGCTCAGTGGGCACAACCTGTGCGCCAGGTGCCTTCCGCTGGGCCCCGGGGAGACCAGGGTGGGCAGGAGGGTGGAGGTCAGGGGGTATGAGGACTAAATGTAATGTATCCAGGCTGAGAGTCTGCAACAGCAAAAGGACATTGAGGGAAAAATCTAGTGAAAACGGAGTAACATCGAGAGTGTAGTTAATCGGGTCACGTCAATGTTAATATTGTCTATGTTTCCTTTTTTGAGTGTTCATTTAATTTTGAGAGAGAGAGAGACAGAGCACAAGTAGGGGTGGGGTGGAGAGAGGGGGGGACACAGAATCCGAAGCGGGCTCCAGGCTCCGAGCTGGCAGCACAGAGCCCGATGTGGGGCTCGAACCGATGAACCACGAGATCATGACCTGAGCCCAAGTCCGATGCTTGACTGACTGAGCCACCCAGGCACCCCGTCCAGGCAACACTTTAAAGTTAAACCGTAGTTAAAGCCAACCTGCTGTTGACTTGTCCCATTCCCTGTGCCACTGGTGGGGTGTTCTCTGAAGCAGCCTTTGGCGGGGGGGACGTTTGAACAGCATCTACACAATTCAAAGGCACCCAGCTTCTCATCCAGCAATTTCCCTTCTAGAAGTTGGTGATTCTGAACAGCTCAGGGATATGCATTTATGCAAGGGGGTTCTTTACAGCACCATTTGTAATAGCAAATAAAACATGGAGACAGCCTAAGTGTCCATCAGTAGGAGATTGGTTAAATAAATAATGGGGCATCCATACTGCTGAATACTAAGCAGCCATTAAAAAGATTGAGTCTGGTCTCTGTGCCCTGACACGGGAGGATCTTTACAACGTATTTTTTGAAAAAGGAAAACAAGTTGCTAAAATATAGCTGCAGAGTGCTGCTAAAATACTCTCTCCGTCTTGGTCTGCGCCCAGGTAAACGTGTGGAAAGATGTGCACCTTTGTTGGGAAATCCTTGGGCAAGCTCATCATGAATCCGAGACTCTCTGTCCCTCTCCAAGGTCACTTGTGCACTAGATCTCATCCTCCAGAACATCACCCCCCACCCTTCCTTCCCTCCTGCATTAGCAAAGTGCCTCTCTTCGCTGGATTGCTCACGTCGGTGTGCAAATATGCTGGTACCTGTTTCTACAACTACAAAGAATAAAACATACGGTAAATTAAAAAAAAAAGATTCTTGGGGCGCCTGGGTGGCTCAGTCGGTTGAGCATCCGACTTTGGGTCAGGTCGTGATCTCACGATCTGTGACTTTAAGCCCCGCGTCGGGCTCTGTGCTGATGGCTCAGAGCCTGGAGCCTGCTTTGGATTCTGTGTCTCCCTCTCTCTCTGCCCCTCCCCCGCTCATGCTCTGTCTCTCTCTCTCTCTCTCTCTCTCTCTGTCAAAATAAATAAACATTAAAAAATAATTTAAAATAAAAAAAAGATTCTCCTGCTACAAACACATTTATTTGCTTTATCTTTACAGTGAAATCCCTTAAAAAGATGACTTCTCGGGGCGCCTGGGTGGCGCAGTCGGTTAAGCGTCCGACTTCAGCCAGGTCACGATCTCGCGGTCCGTGAGTTCGAGCCCCGCATCAGGCTCTGGGCTGATGGCTCGGAGCCTGGAGCCTGTTTCCGATTCTGTGTCTCCCTCTCTCTCTGCCCCTCCCCCGTTCATGCTCTGTCTCTCTCTGTCCCAAAAATAAATAAAAAACGTTGAAAAAAAAATTAAAAAAAAAAAAAAAGATGACTTCTCTCCTCCAATTTCCTCTTAACACACTCCTATCTGGATTTCTTCCCCGCCCCTCCATCCGTAGCTGCTCTTGGGGACGTGACCAGTGACCTCTGACTGTCACATCGGTGTGTAGTTTTCAGCTGACATCACTGCCTCCTCCTTGAAACCCTCTCCCCCCTCCACTCCCACACTCCCTGGCTTCCCTCCTGCTTCTCGCTGTCCCTCTCTATCTCCTTTGCAGACTCCTCCTAAAACTAAACTAAAGACCAATATCTTTCACAAACATAGATGCAAAAATCCTCAACAAAATATAAACGAATAGAATCCAACGATATATAAAAAGAATCATACGCCATGACCAAGTGGGACTTATCCCAGGCACACAAGACTGGTTCAACTTAAAAATCAAATAATGTAATCCATCACGTCAATAGCCCATAGCAGAAAAATCCCATGATCATATCAATAGATGCAGAGAAAACTTCCCCCCTAAATATAGTCAATTGATCTTTGGCAAAGGAGCAAAGATAATATGATGGAGAAAAGATAGTTTTTTCAACATATGGTGCTGGAACAACTAACTGTACATCCACATGCAGAAAGATGAAGGATGAACCTAGACACAGACCTTACACCCTTCACCAAAATAAACTCAAGATGAATCACAGACTTAAGTGTAAAGTGTAAAACTATAAAACTCCTAGAAGGCAACATAGAAGAAAATCTAGATAATCTTAGGTTTGGTGATGATTTTTAGATATAATGTCAAAGGCATGATTCATGAAAGAAAGAACTAATAAACTGGAATTTATTTTTAGTGCTAACCATTTTGGGTAGCTTTCTTTCTTTCTTTCTTTCTTTCTTTCTTTCTTTCTTTCTTTCTTTCTTCTTTTGTTTTGGTTTATTTATATTTGACAGAGAGAGAGAGAGAGCACCAGTGGGGGAGAGGTAGGGAGGGGACAGACGATCTGAAACAGGCTCTGGGTTGACAGAAGAGAGCTTGATGTGGGTCTCGAACTCATGAACCGTGAGATCATGACCTGAGGCAAAGTCGGATGCTAAACCGACTGAGCCACCCAGGAGCCCCAACTAGAATTCTTTAAAATTAAAATTTTTTGATCTGTGAAAGACATTGTTAACAGAGTGAGAATACAGGCCATAGACTTGGCCAACATATTTGCAAAAGGCATATTTGATAAGGTACTGTTAGACAAATATCTAGAAACAGCTCTTAAAAATTCAACAATAAGAAAACAAGTAACCTGATTAAAAAATAGGCCAAAGACCTTACCAAAGAAGACATATAGATGCGAGTAAGTGTGTGAAAAGATCCTTCACATCATATGCCATCAGGGAGATAATGAGATACTATTATAGCAATGAGATACCACCACATACCTGTTAGAGTGGCCAAGATCCAGAACACTGACAACACCAAATGCTGATGAGACTGTGGATCAACAGGAACTCTCGTGCCCTGCTGGCGGAATGCAAATGGTACAGCCACCTTGGAAGACAGTTGGCGGTTTCTTGCGAAACTCAACATGCCCCTACCACGTGACCCAACGACCACACTCCTTGGTATTTACCCAAAGTAATTGAAAATTTATGTCCACATAAAAACCTGCACACAGATGTTTATAGCAGCGTTATCCACCATTGCCAAAACTTGGAAGCAACCAAGATATCCTTCAGTAAGTGAGCGGATAAATAAACTGCGGTGTTATTATGTAGCACTGAGAAGAAATGAGTTATCAAGCCATGAGAAGACATGGAGCAAACTTGAATCCATATTACTGAGTGAAAGAAGTCCGTGTGAAAAGCCTACGTACTCTATGGATCCAGCTATACGACGTTCCAGAAAGAGTAAAACTGTGGAGATAGTAAAAAGACCGGTGATTTCCAAGGTGGAAAAGAGAGGAAGGATGAATAAGGGGAACACAAAAGATTTTTGGAGCAGTAACATTGAAATGGTGGATACCATTTGTCCAAACTTATTGGATGTGTGAGACCAAGAGTGAACAGATACACCAATAAGGGGCTCTGGGTGATAATGATGTGTCAAAGCAGGCTCATCAGTTGTAAAAAATGTACCGCACTGGTGAGGGATGTTGATAATGGGGAGACTATGTGCATGTACAGATAGGGAATATATGAGAAATCTGTATGCCTTCTGCCCAGTTTTGCTGTGAATCTAAAACCTTTCTAAAAAATAAAGTTGCTTTTTTTTCCCTAAAAAACACTGCTGTAGCTAATAAGGGAGTTCAACAAGATCACAGTATATAAACAAGATCAACGCGCAAAACTCCATCACATTTCTATATACTGATGACAAAAATGTAGAAACCAAAATTAAAAACACAATACAACTTACAATTGCCCAAAAGGAAATCGAATTCTCAGGTAGCAATGTTAACGACACACGTGTATGCTCTGTGTCCTGACCATGAAAGATGCTGCTGCTGAAAGAAATCAAAGACCAAAATAAGATTCAACACAGTCAAGACGTCAGTTATCCTCAAATTGGTCTATAGGTTCAATGCAATTCTTATTAAACTCTCAAGAAGGAAAACAAATAATAAAATCAAATCTCAAGAAATCTTTTTGTAGGCATAGGCACGCTTACTCCAAACTTCGTATGGAAAAGCACGGGGCACAGTGTATGTAAAACAAGTTTTAAAAAGAATGAAGGAGGAAACACTCTCCCTAACATTAAAGCTTACCATACACCTACACTAATCACAGAAGTGTGATATTGGTAGACAGATGGACATTGTATCAGCGGGACAGAAGGGAGGACCCAGAAATAGACCCATGCGTATATGCCCAACTGGTTTTTGACAGAGGTGCGCAAGTGATTCAATGGAGAAAAGACAGTCTTTTCAATGAATTATACTAAAGCAATTGGACATCCATAAACCAAAAAAAGAAACAAAGAAAAGAAAGAACCTCAACCTCAAGTCTCAAAATTATCTGAAAAAAATGGAGCATCGACTTAAGTGTAAAACATGAAATGACAAGAGTTGTAGGAAAAAAACATGGAAGCAAACTTTGGGGCCCAAGGCTAAGTGAATGGTTCTTAGACTTTATACCAAAGCACAATCCATTGGGGCACCCAAAGTTTTCACTGCTTTGTGCATGTCCAGGAAGGACTACAAAAGCAACTTGAGTATTGATTTTGCGATTGTGAATAACTTTTGGCTAGTAGGTAAATTTTCAAATATGGGATCCATGAATAATGAGGATGACAGACAGGCAGATCGATCGATCGATCAATAGACAGATGGATAAATAGATGATAGATGGATGGATAGATAGAGATAGATAGATAGATAGACAAGTAGATATCCAGAAAGACAGAGAGAGAGAGAGAGAGAGAGAGAGAGAGAGAGAGAGAGAGACAGCAATGGGGGAGGTATTTGCGAGAGCTGCATCCAACTTCCAGAGTAAGAACTATCTGTAGAACAAAGAAATTCTGCACTTTACCAAAGGATTTGCCGAGGGCTTCCTTGAAGTGAAGTGCTCTCCAGAGGCCAACAGAAGGACTCGGGTTTACCAACAGTTTCTTTCCATGTTCCGAGGCCACCCTTGAGAGCTTGTTCAATTTCTGTTTCAAGTTCCGTCCAATTCAACTGGAGATTTTCTCCGTCCCCACTGGTGCTGTGCTTGGCACTGTGGGGGCACACGATGAATCAGGCAACGTCTGTGTCCAAAGGGAAACTGACCCTGTCAGCTAGCTCACAGAGGAGGCTTTTTTTAAAGAACTCCTCGGAAGCTTGGACAGGGGCAATTTGGCAAGCCCCTCCCCACTCTTGCCAAATCCACTTAGAAGCCAGATTGCAGACTCGTGGGGTGTCCGAAGAGGAGCAGGGGGTGGGGGAAGGAATATCTCCTCTGCCTCCCTCACCATCAGCATACACACTGCACAAAAGTATGTAACTTCTGATAAATGGTTTTTTAGGTTACATGTCAACAAGATGGTCTGAAACTATGATAAAAAGAGTTGGAAAAAGCTTGTGAAATCACACAGAGAAGGCCAACGAGGAGTGAGCGGCACCCTTTCAGTCTTGGTTCCCCGCCAACCAGGCATGCACCCGGTACCTCCCTCCACTCTCTGGGTCACCTACCCCATTTTGGAACCCCTAGTTGACTTGGGGAATGAGTCAGAGATGTATATCAGGGTTACAGGCACCCTGAGGAGGGAGGGGCCCACCTTGCCTGATGGCTGGGGGAAGGAAGGGGTCAGGGATTCACGAGGGCAGGGCTGTAGAGGAAGATCAGTAGAATTTCTGCCACAGAGCAGGGAGCTGGGCTCCCATTGGAGGGAAGAGTAGGGCCATCATCTATGTTGTAATTCACATGGGGAAAACTGTGCTATAAGTGTCAGTCGTGGGGACAGGGAGAAGAACCCCAGGCACTGGGCTCCCGCCTCCTCTCTCACCTCTCGCTCTACCCCTTGAACCCATCCTCTAACCGTTCCAGGCTAGGTGATCTTCCGTGAACAGGCCAAATGCTTCGAGCCTCTGGGCCACCTCACAGGCCGTTCCCCGCTGCCTGGAGTGCCCCTCCCACCATCCCCTCCTGACAAAATCCTCCTCCCCCTTCTCAGTTCCATGTCACCTCTTCTGGGAAGATTGCCACCCTCCCCGGGCAATGCAGACAAGCCCTGCTCAGAGCTCCCCCCACCCTGCATGTCCCCAGCCCCAGCCAGCCCCTCCCACTGTCCCTGCGTGGTCCTCACCCACCAGGCTTAGAGCTCCTGGGAGGCTAGGCCACAGCTTGTAAAGGGCTAAATAAATGCTCTTGGGCGCCCGAACGGATGAACGTATGAGTGCAGGTGCAGGGCCACGGAGGAGTGAGGGGGCCACCGCGGGACCTCCTGTCCTCCTGAAGCGTTGACATCAAAGGCCACCAAGCCTGCCGTCACAAGTAAGGGGTTTCTGGGACTGGAGATGGCAGGAAAAGGTCTTTCAGTCCATCCCTCCACCTCTAGACAGGAAGACAGTGTCACTGTGACTCTTCTAAAAATAGCTTTATTGAGACAGAAGTTGAGTACCGTAAAATTCACTCTTTTAACGGGTACATGTCAGTCGCTTCTAGCATTTCCATAGAGGGGTACGGCCACCCCTGCTATCTAATTCCAGAATTTTCCTCGCCTCAAAAGAAAGCGTGTGCCCGTAGCAGCCACTCCCCAGTACCTCCTCGGCCCCTGGCAACCACTCGGTCTATGCTTGATTTTGAGTTAAATTTTGTGCATGATGTGAGGTGAGTGTCCAACTTCATTCTCGTGTTTATCCAGTTGTAACAGTATCATTTGTCGCCATGACCATTCTTTGCCTACTGAATTGTCCCCGTGTTCTGTGGAAACCACTTGATACGATTTGTAGATATGTTATTGTTTTTGGTGTGGTTGTAAATGGAAACTTTTTCTTCTTTTTCTTTTTCTTAAAAAAAAGTTTATTTACTTATTTTGAGAGAGAGAGAGAGAGCGAGAGAGCAGGGGAGCGGCAGAGCGAGAGAGGGAGAGAGAGAATCCCAAGCAGTTTCCATGCTCGGCAAGGAGCCCGGCTCGGGGTTCAGTCTCATGATTGTGAGGTCGTGACCTGAGCCAAAATCAAGAGTCAGACACTTTCCTGAGTCACCCAGGCGCCCCTGGAATCCTTTTCTTAATTTCACTTTCAGATTTCATTTTCTCCTTCTATCCTGAAATCTTGACGAGCTCATTTATGAGTTTTAATAGTGTTTTTCTGAGAATTCCTTAAGATCTTCTATATTCCAGATAATGTGATTTGTAAAAACGGGTGGTTTTACTTCTCTGTTTCCCATATGGATGCCTTTTGTTTCTTTTTCCTGCTTAATCGCCTTGGCTAAAACCCCTGGGAGGGACAGCGATGGATAGAAGTGGAAAGAGTGGACAGCCTCGTCTCGTTCTTGACGTTAAGGGAGAAGCATTCAACCTTGCCCATTAAGGATGACGTCAGCTGTGGGTTTTTCCTTTATCACGTCCGTTACTAGGCTGAGGAAGTTTCCTGACATTCTAATGTCAGCGTTAAATTTGCCAAAACTGGAGAGGTAGAAACCCTTCCCCAAAGTCACACAGCAAACGTCCAGGACCCAAACCTTGATTTCCGACAGCCACAACCATCATCGTCCACAATGATTGGAGCAGCACGGTAGCCACAGGCATCGCGTGCACCGCACAAGCTCAGCTGTGTGCTGGGGACATTGCCTCATCTCCTCTCACACTCACTGCACCCCAGTGAGGCGCCCAACTTTATTTATTTATATTTCTTAATTTTACTTATTTATATTTCCATTGCATTTTATTTTCTCCTCTTAAAGGGAAATGTATGCTGATTTTAAAGAACTCAACAATTAAGAGAAATATAAATACCAGAAAGTGACAGTCTACATGCTCCCATTACCATAATTCCCATTTTCCAGACGAGGAAACTGAGGCTCGCCGCGCTTTCCATTCGATCAAGCCTTATTTGCAGTGAGCGCACAGCAGGACTCTGTGCTACCAGCAACTCACCGAGGGAAACCGAGGCCCCGGGGAGGGCTTGAGCCACTGGAGACAACTGGTTCCCATGAAAGGACCGCTTTTCTGCTGGTTAAGTGCCAGCAAATCAATATTCAATTGGGCCACCCGGTGTGGTGCCCCACCTCCCCACTCAGGGATGACCGAGAAGAAAACGGTCTTGATGTCATCTAAATAGAAGCGTCCCCAGAACCCTGGACAGAGACATGTGCGGGCGGCTCTCGAGGAGTCTATTAATCTGAGGCTGGTGAATTATGATGAATTACCTGGGCAGGTGCCTCGGCCGCCGGCATCCTCGCTGAGGAAAGGAGCCATGTAATTACTTCTCTGGTGCTGCGTGTCTGGAGCGAGCGGGTCCATTTTTTCCTTTTATTACCACTGCATTTCAGGCAAGTGTCTGCCGAAGTCCCCCGCCACACCCCCCTTTTCTAAATGTTGGATTTGATGACCCCCCCCAGGCTGGTGCCGAGGGCTGAGCGTGCCCTCATCGGAGGTACCAAAAGTTTGCCTTCCTTCCCTTTCCTCTGCTCTTCAGATATTTGTGCCCAAACCTCGAGGCCCAGACCTGTTTTAAGGTTGCGGGGTGGGGAATTCCCTGGGTTGTTGTCTAGAAGGGGGAGCCTTCAAAGGAGACCACAAATTCCCTGCGGGCCGAATATTTCTCAGCTGCCTAGTGAGGCTCCTGACCGGAAGAGGCGGGAAGGGGCAGCCCTCAGCCCTGGGCCCCGGGGTCACCGCCGGGAGGAAGGCTGTCTGCCCGGGGGGGCAATGTCAGAGGAGGGCTCTGGGTCCTGGGGCCTCCCGCAGGGGCACAGGGCACCTGTAGCTAACAGCAGGTAATTGCCACGTTACTACGTCCTGGTGCCCCTTCTTCCTCTGCCCTGGCACACAGCTGCCCCATGGCCCTTAACCTTCTGCCCCGGGAGGGAGGTTGGGCATGAGTGTGGCTGCTGGAGGCAGGTGAGGAAGGAGGCTCGGAGTCCTTGAGTGATGTCCCCGGGGTCACTCAGCAAGTCGGTGTCAGTGGGGCTTCTGGCTCCTTCCAGGCACCCTGTGATCACTGTGAGACCCTCCTCCCCAGGCGGTGTCCCCGAACAGCTGGGACTCACAGCGACCGGCCACATCACTGCTGACATCTTTCCTCCCGGGAACTGGGTGCTCCCTCCTCTCCACCGTCCCAGTGAGCATCGGGGCTGCTTTCATTAGGGGATGTCCTCCTGGGAGAGATGCAAACCATGTCTTTACAGAACGCACAGGGTCTGTTCTCTCCCGCGTCACCTGTCCTAAAGCATTCCCCTCTCGGTGGCGTCTTTCTGCTTGTTTTTGAATAAAACTTTTAAAACTTGCAGCATGGCGGGCCAGCTGGAAAGGCCATATTTCGAGCCCATGCCCTTCCTCAGCCCCCTCTTGTCCCCTCCCCACAGGGGGCGGGTCCCTGTCCCCCGGGAAAGCGGCTCCCACTAGTGGAAGGTCACTGAGGGCCAGGCCCTGCTCTGACCACTGTCCAGCAGGTGCCCCGACAGAGCCTCAGGCAGCCCCGTGAGCGGAGCCTCAGGACCCCACTTACAGACACACTGCCTGAGACTCGGGGTGATGGGACCTGCCTGGTCCACACAGCCGCTAAGGAACAAGGCCGGAATACGAACCCACGACTGCCCGGCCTCCTCACCGCCCTCCCCGCTCCCCTAGGACCTCGTGGCGATGTGCCGAGGCGAATGTGGTGGTGGTGTGGCTAAGCATGTGGGGTTGATGATGCTGACAACAAAGGGGTGCTGAGTGCGAGGGGCTGGCGGAGGTTGCTGGGGGGTCCACCAGACGGGACGTTTCCCAGCCCCCTTTGCGTCCGGGCGGGGCATGTGACCAGCTCTCAGCAGTGCGTTGGGAGAAGTGATGTGAGTGTCACTTCCTGGCCCAGGTGATTAAGAAGCAGGTGCGCTTCTCCC
The DNA here is from genome assembly GCF_018350195.1 of Panthera tigris. Lineage (NCBI taxonomy): Eukaryota > Metazoa > Chordata > Mammalia > Carnivora > Felidae > Panthera > Panthera tigris. Next base: position 22,412,006 of record NC_056667.1, read on the forward strand.
TGTCCCCTCCGCAGCAGGGCCATCTGAGGCCTTGGGGCGGGGGGAGTCGTGAGGCGGAAGGATCCTGGGGCCGCATCGTCGCAGGGAGGATGCCACCTGCCACGCGGTGTTGGAGGCGATGAAAGCCGGTGAGGGGTTTGATCTAAGGCAAGCCAGGCATGATGGGGAAAGGCAAGTCCTTCCTCAGAGCCCCGTGGGACTGAGGAGAAGGGCGTTGTCAGCCCGTGGCCCTCGTTGGCCATCGAGGGTCAGGGCCGTGGGGTTCCCGGGAACAGAATGCCTGCGGGACAGTGAGGAGGGGCGGTGATAGTGGCCCACACCACTGCACTGCAGACTGGCCCTGGACAGAATCTCCACTGCCTCCTGGAGCCGGGCCCTGCTTTTCCTCCGCAAACCACCGGGCGGGAAGACATACGCCTCTCGAGCTTGGTTTCCTTCTCTGACAAGGTCCGTTGTCCTCTGTGGAGAGCGTGGCCAGCTGGTCTGGGCCCCGAGGAGGCGGGCTGTGCCCTTGACATCTGCCAGACCCTCGGAGAGTCCCAGGCCTCGCTGACCCTGCCCTGTTCCTCTCGGGGGCCGCGGGGGGGGGGGGGGAGGACATGGTTCAGCTGGGCCTCCGGGGCTGGGCCGTGGGAACCTCAGGTGCTCCTGACGCATTGACGTGAGCCCGCGGGGACGCACTCCCTGCAGCCGGGCCTGCTGCTGGGAGCTGACAGCAGGCAGAGTGTTCGAGGCCAGGCCCCGGCTGCCTTTTGCCTGAAGTGAGCAGGATGCGCCAGAAAATATGAACCCAGAGGCAGCTTCGGAAGCTGGGCCGGTGGTCATCCACGAGCCACTGCCCTGCACCCACCTCTTGTTCCCGCAGCGTGAGCTGAGGGGCGGAGGGAACTGTACTGGGCATTTCACTTTCCTTCCCTACTGCTCTGCCAAGTACAGCCCTCCCTCGCTGCTGCCCGGCCACGCCCCCTGTCCCCCAGATCTGAGTCGTGTGGCTTCATCCCCCCAGACCTGAGACCCTGCTCCACCTCTCACTGGCCGGGTGACCTTAGACTTGTTACCCACCTGCCCCATTCACCTGGCATGCGCAGATGGGAAGGCCAACCTGGCAGGGTTCTTAAGTGCACGGAGTGTGGCAGCTTGTGAGAAGGGCCTGGTGCAGGGCGGGTGCCTAATAATTGCCGGTTGACACAATCCGTGCTGGGCTGACGAGCCAGCTCCACCCCCCCCCGGCACTTCCCCTCCAGGGGAACAGGCAGGAACCCCAGGGAAATCTCGCCCAGCAGTCCCGCTCTGGGAGAGAGAAATGGAAAATATTCTGATTCCAAAGAGTAAATGTCAGAGGCTTGGGAAGGATTCCGAGGTTCTGAAAATAAAGCTGGCAAAGAAGGGGGGAGGCGGGCGGCGGGGAGGGGTGGAGAGGAGGTGCCAAGCCTGGCAGGGACAGGGGGAGAGGGTGGGGGTGGGGCTGTTCCGCAAGGCGCCTCCTTGTGACCTTGGGGAGGGATTCAGCCAACCTCTGGGCACTCTTGGGGGTGGGGCGGTGGGCCTGCCCCTGATGAGAGGACTCTGGTGTCACTGAACAGAATGTGGGGATGTCGCGTCACCGTCTTCAAATCTCTCAGGACATCCCTGCTCAGAGGCCACGTTGCTGACCCCCTCCGATGCCTTTCCCAACCCCCATGCCCAATGTAACAGCCCCACACCCCTCTCCATCCCTCGTACCCTGTTTCATTTTCCCTCGTGGCACCTTTCAGTCTGCATAGTTCGTATTTGTTCATTTGCATATCGTCACCCCAAAGTACACCTCGGAAAGTCCACGTCCCGGGAGCAGCTGGGGCGCGCTCGGCCCGTTCCCCATCCCCGTGCTCCCAGGTACGGAGGGAAGACCCGACCTGGGAGCAGGGGGCACATATGAGGAGATAGAGCTCCCCTGGGATCTACCTGAAGGGCTGATCTGACCACACCAAGCCACGCGTGGCTCCCGCTTACTCTTGGGATGGACACAGCCAGCCTGGCTGGAGCCTGTGAGTCTTGTCCCTTCCTGTCCCTTGCATTCGACGCTCCAGTTCCTCTGGCTGTGCTCCGGCTCCCTGTCCTTGCCCTGCTTCTGCCTTCCCAGGACCTTTGCACATGCTCCCTCTCTGCCCTGGATGCTCCCCTCCCCCAGTCACGAGACCTACTCATCCTGCAGGTGGCTGCCCCTGGGAAGCCCTCCCTGACTTCTCCTCTATGCCAACTCCCCGCGTCTATGGGGAGGGTGCCTGATGGCTGCACAGAGTTCCCTCTAGCATCCCAGGTCATAAATGAAATCGCACGAGTGTTAGTGCAGGTCTGTAAGACCAGTTTCGCTCACTTCGCGGTGGCCAAGCCCTCCTTCACTGCCCTGTTATGTGCCTGGCGTGCTGCCTGGCACAGTTCGTACATATGGGATGAACGAACGAATAAGTGAGTGAAGGCACGCGGGTGTGTCCCCAAAATGCACAACATCCTGGGGCAGTGCCCGTGCAAAGACTCAGGGGAGGAGGGGACGGCAGGTGTGAGGAGGGTGGACCCGGCAGAGGACAGAGGGACAGGGATAACAGGTGCCGTGCTCTCAGCCCAGTGGGGCAAACCCCGCCTCTTCACTCTAGAAAAAGCACGCTAAGTGTGCCTCCCCCCGTCCCACCACCTGCCAACCCAGTGGTGGTTGGAGAAAAGCGGAAAGAGCCACGGGTAGGGAGGGAGGGGATCCCACCTCTGGCTTGACGCTGCCTCCTTCTCCCAGAAGCCTTCCCTGACTACCCCAACCTACGTGGAGCTCACCCCTTCCTCCTCCTCATCACCTGCGCCTTCCACACATTTTCCTTTTTTGCTCTTTCCCCGGTAAGTATCCAAATATAACTTATCACGGAACCCCTCCTCGACAGCTGGGAACTGCTCCAGGACAGAGGCCCTGTCTGACTCATTTCTGTGCCCCAACCCCCAGGGGTGGTTTGGCTCCGATAAAAAGCAAAATTCTACAGAGTACATTTGAAGATCTAATTGGCTCTATTAAGTGATCCGTGAATCGGGCCGCGCCCAATCCCGCAAGGGGAGAGCAGCTCCGAGGTGTACAAAATGGAAGGGATTTTAGAGGCGGGAGGGTGGGGCAGGAAAGAAACTAGCAAAAGGAAAGAAAGAATTGTTCCAGGCAAAGTCACTTTCCCTTGGGGAGAAAGGCGGGAGGTCTTTGGTGGGTGCCGCCGTGGGGATGTGCAGGACGCATGGGACCGACGAGTTAGGACTGCTTTCGTGAGGGAGGTTGAAAGTGCGATTAGATTAGGCATTAAACCCCCGTTTGCTGATTTGGGGCCCGTGGTTTTCTTTACAACAGCCCTTAGTAAGTGTTCTTGAGTGGCACCAGGCGCACAGTTCACTGTGAGTAAGCCTCTGCCCTCTGAGCCTCAGTTTCCCCCTCTGTGAAACGGCTGTGGGCTTGGAGGGAGGTTCTCCCAGGTCCTTCCCAATCTACGGTTCCTCTGAGCCTCAGTTTTTTCTTCTGGGAAAGGGGGTGGTAAGGATGCAGTGGGGAGGTGGCTGGGAGGGGCCGGTCCGGGTTACACACCAGCACAGGGGCGGGGTGGGTAGGGGGCCGCTGCAGTCCCAACCGTGGGGAGGCATTTCACTGATGAGAGCCACACAGGATGACGGGTGGCTGGCCGTCATTTCAGATGACAAGTTTGATGAGTGTGAAGGTGGAGAGGAGGAAGCGGCAGAGGACCTGTGGAGACCTGTGTGCGGGCGCAAGAAACACAAGAACCCAGGCTTGTGTCCCCACCCGCGTGTCACCTGCTGCTGCCCATCGAGTCCACTGGAAGCTGAAGGAGGTTGGGACTACGCTGCCTCACCTGTGCTCTCCTCCTCTGTGGACTCCGCTGTCTGAGATCGAGGGCCAGGTCCAGAAATGGTGCCCACCGCGCCGCGTCCTGGCATTTCCAGGCAGTGGCAGAGACAGGGACAGCAGCCTTATCACCCCTGCCTCACCTAACCAGGCCACCTGACTCCCCAGGGACTGATGTTGGCTGCTCATCTGTTCCCAGTGCAGCTCTTGGAGGAGTGGAAAGAGATCCCCCAGGTCCCCGCCTCTTCCCAGGCCAGGGGACAGCGGGAGAAAGCAGTCCCCGGGGAAGTCACTCTGGGAGACATCGGGCGGGTGCAGTCAGCACAAAGCTGTCTCCTACATCCGTAACCCGATGTCACAGGACCTAGGCTCATGCCTTCACTGGGCATCTGCTCTGTGCTGATGTCCCTGCTCCTCTGGCATCTTGATATTTGTCACCTGCAAAGGCAACTGTGACAAGAAGTGTGCTGCCTGGGAGACCAAGGCAGCTCACATGACCTCTCTGCGCCCAGCCTTCTGGTGTATGAAATGGGATTGGAGCCTGTGCTCCGACAATATATTCCATATTGTTTTTTCCCGACCCAAGGCCCCCGTGGCCATGGACTTGCTCCCCATGTTGTATTCTGCATCTCACCACCAGCCCCCGCCTTCCCCTGATTACTCAGGGGTCCCTTCTCTGCCAGCCAGCCTGTGACTCTCAGACCCTCCCCTTCCCCAACAGCCCCCCTGCAGGAGAAACCCAGGGCTGGTTCTTTCCTTCTCACGGGGCTCCGGGGTGCCTGCAGGCAGCATGGAGTGAAGTTGCCCTGAACAGTCACAGAGAGCATTGCACAAGCTCAGCCAGACTGGCAGGCTGGTGCCCCGGCCCTGTGAAGGCACAGCTATGAGGAACCGGGCTGGACATTGAGACGCTTGGCTTGACCAAGGTCACACAGCAAATTGTTGGCAGACTTGAGCCTGGAACCCGAGTGTCCTAATGTCCAGACAAGTTCCTGCCCCACCGCAGGCATCTGTAGATGTGGACCTGGCCCCACAGACCCTCCTGACCTGGTGGGGAGGATGGAACTTGAAATGGCCTTGACCTGCCGGGCCCTGAGTCCTGCTAAGCTGTGTGACCTTGGTCAAGCCACTTAACCTCTCTGGGCCTCGGTTTCTCCTTCTGTTAAGAGAAGGGCTAGCATCGTGCTTCCTTTCACCCTAGGGTTCTGTAGCTTATTATAAGAAGAACTCAAAAATATATTGATTACTTACTATGTGCCAGGTTTTATGTCATATATATATAGAGAGAGAGAGAGACATAAATAGATATAGATATAGATATTTATCAGAAATAAACTTTATGTCATAGGTAATATATATTATACATATGTGAAATAATTCTCCAGATGAGGACACAAGACTCCCGGAAGTGACCCAAGGTCACACGCTAACAGCAAAGTAGACTGTCCTATGCTCTGCCTCACCACCCACTCTGCACTTTATTTATTTATTTATTTTTTATTTAAAAAAAATTTTTTTTAACGTTTATTTATTTTTGAGACAGAGAGACAGAGCATGAACAGGGGAGGGGCAGAGAGAGAGGGAGACACAGAATCTGAAACAGGCTCCAGGCTCTGAGCTGTCAGCACAGAGCCCGACGCGGGGCTCGAACCCACGGACCGTGAGATCATGACCTGAGCCGAAGTCGGACGCTCAACTGACCAAGCCACCCAGGCGCCCCCCACTCTGCACTTTAATAAATCCAGAGCCTGCCTTCAAATAATTCCATCTCCCCAGGGAAGGAACCACTTCATTACAAAAGGTCCCTCTTCCCAAAGACAGAACAAGGAGACCAATTAAAGTCACTTGGTTGTAACATCACTTTGGAGATCGATGCTCTGTGACTGCGAACCCCGCCTCTGCGGGCAGCTGTCTAATTGTAGCCGGACCTTTCCAGGCTTCTTACCAGGCTCACCCACCTCTGTGGACCCGTACAGCGGTTCCGAGAGCATCACTGATCTTTTGACGACAGTGTCCTCATGAAATACAAATCTGCTGTTACTTGGAGAGCCATCTGCCATGGAGGCACAGAAGAAATGCTGCCAGGAAAGCAAGGACCACGACGGCATCGCAAACGCGCCCTCTTGCATTGTGGCCCCAGCCCCTTGGCCTATCTTGATGTTGGGCTCACAGATCAGATCTGGACATTGATGCCTTTTAGTGTCTCGACTTTGTCACAGAGCGGTGCAGGAGGAAGTCGGCGACAGGGTGTTAGAGATACTGGCAGTGATGTGCAAGCTCCTTATGAAGGGCCTTTTGGCCACTCGCAGTGAGTTGGCACCTGGTTATTTGCATGGAGGCGGTTCATGGGAGGGTGACCTGGTGCTCCTGTTCTGGAACCTTCCATCCGGTACCCGGTGTAAGTGGCTAAGGAGGCAGCAGTTGTGGGGGGGGGGGGCGAGCCTCAAAGAAAGAAAATGCCATCCTTGAATAGCAGTGGCCTCTCCTGGGCAAAGTGGGCAGGAAGAGTCAAGTGTTTTGTCTCACAACCGATCCCCGGGCAGTGGAACTTTCCAGAAAACCAGAGGGGAGGAGAGAGCCCGCTGCTTCAGGGCAGGTGTCTCTGTGGCTGGGCGGATAGCAGAACTGTGTGGGGAAGGCTCTGAGGGTCCAGCCTTCATTCAACAGATGGTCCCTGAGCCCTACAGGGGAAAAGGGGATTTATTCTAAGGCCACACAGACAGCTGGGGGCAGGAAGTGGACACTGATGTCCCTCACTAGATGGTGAGCTCCTTAAAGGCAGGTGCACAGCTATCATCAATGGCAACACCATCGTCCAACAGGGATCGGTGAATGAGTGAATGAATGAGGTAGTGAATATACACGTAAGCAATGATATAATGCATTCTCCACCATCAACCTGTTTACCTGTTTGCTTTATCCTAAGAAGCCACGAATCCAGAGATACCCATCAGTGGAACCACAGCTTTTGCGGGAGGAGGGAAACAGAGAGAGGGATGAAATAAAGTGTCTACGTCAATTGAAAGAGGCATCTTGCTTTGGAAAGTGTAAACCGTCTGTCCCGGAACTGAGGTGCAGGATGAATATCAAAGCTCCCAGGAACTGTCAAAGAAGAAGGATGGACACAGCACTCTTCAGGTGCTGAGCCCGTGTTCTCTTCTACCAACCGACCAAGTGACCAGGGTTGCCTAGGAAGCCCCCCCCCCCCCCCCCCCCCGCCGCCCCGGCCTCTCTTGCCTCAGTTTCCTGCCCCAGACAAAGAGCTAGCAGGTGGCAGGGGAGGAGTGAGGTCCTCTGCCTGGCTCTGATGCAAAGGTCCCGGGGTGTGTGTGTGTGGGGGGGGGGGGGGGGTGAGCGTGAGGCCTTCTTGCTCCATCCAGAGGAGGGGGCGTGGTCAGGCCCAGCCTCTCCTGGGACCTTGCAACTTCCCTCAGGCCCCTGAGTCAGGAGCAGGGAAGTACTCTGGGCCTGCCTCAGGGCAGCCCCCACCCAGTGTCCTATTCTCTGGAGGCTTCTACCCCCCCCCCCCCCCAGCTGCTGCAACTCCTTCCAGGTCACGCCCACCTCCCCCAGGCCATTCTAGACTTGCTGGCAGGATTTCTGAAGGCCGACCCTCCAGTTCGACCCTCCAGTTCGGGTGGAGGGGGGGCTTCCAGGGACCCTTGGAGGGGTGGGGAGAGGAGCAGGGGAGCCAGAGCCAGGGGGGGAGAAGGGAGAAGGGAGGGTGGATGGACTCCAAGTGGGTTTCTACTCCCATTTTCTCCAAGTGGCCTTTAAATAACACAAAATTATACTCTAATCCCCTTTACTCCACGCAGTGCGTCTAAAAAAAGAGCACCTTGGCATTTTTAGGAGGCAAAAAACAAGGAAAGCATGAGACAGGCAATATTCAGTGTAAACTGAGGATAGAGAAATTTCAGTGAACTCCTAGCCAAACCTCCTTACTGTGTTGAAAAATAAAACCGTGGCAGGGTTCGGTGGTGGGAGGGGAGGAGTATATCCCAGGAGGAAAGCCCAGCGCAGAGGTAGAAGGAAGGCCGGTGAGCAAGAGAGCGGGGACGGGTCGGCCCCCCTGGAACAGGGGCTGCGAGATGCGCAGCGGGGCTTCGAGGGCTGACGCGTGAACTCTGGGGCCCGGGATCTCCAAAAACCTCGCTTGGCAACCCCAGCCGCTTCCTAACCTTTTGCACACTGGCTCCTGGCCCACCTCACCTCTCCCCAAGACGAGGCCACATCAGCAAATCCTTGCCTGGGCCCTCGACTCCTGGGCCCTCCCCGCTCCCAGCCCTCTCCCTGGCCTTTGTAGCCTTGTGCTGCCTGGCCCCCTCTGTCCGCTCGGTCTCTGTTATTCCATTCCCATCACGGCTTCTTCTATGAAGATGGGTGTGTTCCGTAGTCCCTCTCCTTGACCTTCTAGCAGGTCTGGGCCTCAGGGACGTGGACAAGGACCCTTAGGAGCCCGTAGGTCAGGATCACAGGCAAGGACACAGGCACAGAAGCAAGTCAGACCAGGACAACGCCAACATTAAATGCTTTTCTTTCTTTCTTTCTTTCTTTCTTTCTTTCTTTCTTTCCTCCTTCCTTCCTTTTCTTTCTTTCTTTCTTTCTTTCTTTTCTTTCTTTCTTTCCTTCCTTTTCTCTTTCTTTCTTTCTTTCTTTCCTCCTTACTTCCTTTTCTTTCTTTCTTCCTTCCCTCCTTTCTTTTCCTTCTTTCTTTCTTTCCCCCTTCTTTTCTTTTCTTTCTTTCTTTCTTTCTTTCTTTCTTTCTTTCCTTCTCTCCTTTTCTCTTTCTTTCTTTCTTTCTTTCTTTCTCCCTTCCTTCATTTTCTTCCTTCCTTCCTTCCTTCCTTTTCTTCCTTCCTTCCTTCCTTTTCTTTCTTCCTTCCCTTTCTTTCTTTCTTTCTTTCTTTCTTTCTTTCTTTCCCCCTTCCTTCCTTCCTTTTCTTTCTTTCCTTCCTTTTCTCTTTCTTTCTTTCTTTCCTCCTTCCTTCCTTTTCTTTCTTTCTTCCTTCCCTCCTTCCTTTTCCTTCTTTCTTTCTTTCCCCCTTCCTTCCTTTCTTTTCTTTCTTTCTTTCTTTCTTTCTTTCCTTTTCTCTTTCTTTCTCCCTTCCTTCCTTTATTTTCTTCCTTCCTTTCTTCCTTTTCTTTCTTCCTTCCTTCTTTTTCTTTCTTCCTTCTCTTTCTTTCTTTCTTTCTCCCTTCCTTTCTTTCCTTCCTTCCTTCCTTCCTTCCTTTTCTTTCTTCCTTCCTTCCTTTTTTTCTTCCTTCCTTTTCTTTCTTCCTTTTCTTTCTTTCTTTCTTTCTTTCTTTCTTTCTTTCTTTCTTTCTTCCTTTCTTTCTTCTTTCTTTGTTTACTAATATGAAGCCTTAAAGAAAGACCTTAGGCAAGCTTCCAGGGTCGCAGTACTGGACTCAAAGAACTGGTAGGTGTTATACCTCCACGTCCACTCACAGCTCCAGCACGGCCATTCCAGTACCATCTCCTCTGTGCTTGCAGCTACAACAGATGGTCTGAGCCGGGGCCCGGACCCCTCCTGCCAACTTCCGGCAGAGGCGGCAGCCTGCGTGGCTCTTCTGGTCAGCACACGATGGTCTTCAGAATAACCTTCTCGCAGTAGACCTATCGCTCCCCCTCTTCTCCGGCCCTTGTCCCCTCTCACCGCTGCCCCCTCCCACGGTGCCGTGGTCCCGGTCGGTCTCTCGGCACATCCTGGCCCCCTGGCCTGTGGTGTGAGAGACACTCCCTTGTTCAACCTGCAAATAGCTTTTGCCTTGGTGTGAGTTTGCTCCACGAATGAGCTCACGGCTCCTCCAAGCCCCCATCCTGGGCTCGAAAACAGTCCCTTGACAGTTTTCATACACCTGCGTCCATCCCACAAGTACGGGTCCTGTCCCCTCCACACCCCAGTAAGAGCCCTTATGACAAGACAGCCAGGATTTATCATCACCGGTGCCTCCCTTACAGAAGGGATGGGAGGCTGGAGGCAGCACGTTCACGGAGGAAGAGGATGAACTTGGCAGCATCCTCTGGTTTCAGATCTTGGTCTTAGCATTTGCCAGTCACGTGACCTTGGGCAAGTCCAGCTCAGCCCCAGGATCACACATTTCTCCGTACCAGCCACCTGCCAGGGTGACCGTGAGGCCGAGCCCAGAGTCTGACACATGCCACAACAAACAGGGGTTCATCCCTGCCCCACCTCTTTTCTAGAATTTCTCCCTTTTTTAAAAAAAAATTTTAATATTTATTTTTTGAGAGAGAGACAGCGTGCGAATGCGGGAGGGGCAGAGAGAGAAGTTAGACACAGAATCCAAAGCAGGCTCCAGGCTCTGAGCTGTCAGCACAGAGCCCGACACGGGGCTCAAACCCACGAACCCACGAACTGCAAGATCATGGCCTGAGCCAAAGTCGAATGCTTAACCGACTCAGTCACGCTGGTGCCCCCAAAACAATGAGAATAACTTTAACACCTGTATTTTCTTGGGACCCCTGGGTGGCTCGGTGGGTCAAGCATCCGACTTTGGGTTTCCGCTCAGGTCATGATCTCGAAGTTTGTGAGTTCGAGCCTCGAGTCAGGCTCTGCGCTGACAGTGTGGAGCCTGCTTGGGATTGTCTTTCTCTCCCTCTCTCTGTCCCTCCCCAGCTTGCATGTTCTGTCTCTCTCTCAAAAAAAAAAAAAAAAAAAGCAAATAAACTTTAATAAAACCCAAAGACCTATATTTTCTTGATGACTTTAAGACCTAAGGGTTATTTCATCCAAAGACCGTCCAGAGAAAATGATATTGTCCGTAAAGGATCTGGAACATCTGCCTAAGGACCACTGCCCGTAGTTACTCGGGACCTTCGGGCCTCCCAGGTTGAGGCAGTGGTAAGATGGATCACTTCTCTGTGCCCCTAGGAAATGCTTTCCTCCTACGGCAAGCATCTTTGCCGCAGGTTAAGTGGTAAGCAGTGAGGGTCATGTGCGTGCCGTTAGCCCGATTTCTGGTACACGTGGGCTGCAATTTGACCGGAAGCTTTTACAAAGAGATCAATTAAACAAACAAACAAACAAACAAACCTACCCGTTTCTTTTGAAATGTCCTCTAAGAATTCCAGGGGCACCTGGGTGGCTCAGTCGGTTAAGCCTCCGACTTCAGCTCAGGTCACGATCTCGCGGTTCGCGAGTTTGAGCCCCATGTCGGGCTCTGGGCTGACGGCTCGGAGCCTGGAGCCTGCTTCCGATTCTGGGTCTCCCTCTCTCTCTGCCCGTCCCCCGTTCATGCTCTGTCTCTCTCAGTCTCAAAAATAAATAAACGTTAAAAAAAATTAAAAAAAAAAAAAGAATTCCATTAGTTTGGCAGCCAGACCGAGGCACGGAAATTCCAGAACCACAGAAAAAGCTGTGAAGTGCGTGTCCCGTGCCTCCATAGCTACGGAGACTCTTTTATCCATCGTGTGACCCTTACATAAACCTGCCACCAAGTGCTGCTGTAGCTATGAAATATTCTTTAAAAAAAAAAAAATTAAAAAAAAATCTTTTAAAAAGATTTTGTTTCTAAGTAATCGCTACACCCAATGTGGGGCTTGACCTCACAACCCCAAGATCAAGGGTTGCATGCTCCCACCGACTGAGTCAGCCAGGTGCCCCAGCTATGAAATATTCAGGTCAGTGGGTGAGGGGCCGTGAGTAAGTGTCGAAGTGACCCAAGCCAAAGCTGCAGAGGTGGGACCGGTCACACAGGTGAGGGCCTGAGCACGGTCACCTCGTTGCTGCACAGACGCGCCGGAAGTCCCTGGGCACCGCCGGGTGGGGGAGGGGACCGTCTACATTCATTTCCACAGCTGAGGTCTCTTCCATTTTGAGTGATTTCCTGAGGCTGATGTTCTGTGTCCCTGATGGCATTCCCATTCAAGCTTCCTCATTTTTATTGATTTCTGTGGCATTCATCTCGGTACCGTTTTCATCAATTCCCTCCCTCTCTTCCTTAAGGTAAACCCGCTCATTTTCCAACGGTCTCTGTTTGTAATTCTCATCGTAGCTATTCTTGGAGCCCTTGGCTCTTTGAGTGTTTTGCTTTGTGTTTCGTTAACCTAGCTTATCTGAACTTCTCTTCGGCATCTTGGGTAATTCTTTTTTTTTTTTTTAAGTAATCTTTTTAGTTTTTTTTAAATTTTATTTAAATCCAAGTAGGTAACGAATAGTGGACTAATGGTTTTGGGAGTAGAATTTAGCGATTCGTCACTTACGTGGGACACCCAGTGCTCATTCCTACAAGTGCCCTCCTTCATGCCCATCCCCCATTTACACCCCCCCCCCCATTTTGAATAAGAGTTGACCTATTGTGTTGGACTAGAAGAGGCCCCTTCGCTTCAATTTGGGTTTGTCATCTCAAACATCCTCCCATCCAGTATGTCACTTCCTTGGCCAAAGGCAGAATGTGACCTCCTCTCGGGTTTCAATGATCAAGAATTTAGCGTGGTTCTTGGCAAATCACAGCAAGTCACAGGCTCTCTGTGTGCTGTGACCCAGCGGTCCACCCCCACTCTCTCCATCTTGCTTGTGTCCAGGAGACCAGAGGACGGCGCCCATGGCTTGCCAGCCTGAGGTCTCTTTCACCCATTGCCTCTGCCGTGTTGAACTGGGGCACTAGGACCCTTGTCCACACCTCCACCCCAAACTGTTCCTAATAGAAGGTCACTGCCCAACCTTTCGAGGATATTTACATGCAGAAGTTAGCCTCCACATCTCAGTGAATGACGATTTAATCTTTCCAGCACTTGAAAGACACGCCTGACTCCTGTGTTCCTCTCATATCCCACAACGAACCCATCAATGGACCTTTCTGGCTCCGTTTTAACACATGTGTGGGATCAGTCACCTTCCACCTGCATTGCAACCACCGTGGTCCACACCACCACCACTTCTGGCCTAGATACCTATAAGAGATGTCAAACTGGTCTCCCTCCTCCTCTGTCCCCGACGCAGTAGGCAGGGTGATCCTGCTAAATAAGTCACCCGATGTCATCCCTCTGCATCAAAACTCTGGAAGGACACCCTGTCTCACTCAGGCCTGTGAGGCTCTGTCCGCTCTGGACCATTAGTGCCTCTCTGCCCTCCTCCCCCCTCCCCTCCCCTCCCTTCCCCAGCTCCCTCCGCTTCACCCATGGGGCCTCCCTGCTCTTCCCTGGCCTGGGCACCAGTTCTTCCTGGTCCCCAGGAAGGCATGTCCCCTCTCCGTACAGCTGACTTCCTTAACTTTTCACGTCTTTCCTTCCGTGTCACCTTCTTGTGAGGCCTACCTTTCCTACATCACTTAATACTGCGTCTCGCCCCCGGCCTGTGTATTCTCAACCCCCCTGACTTGGCTTTACTTTCCCCTTTTATCTGGTGCTTATAGACCGTTTACTTCCTCATTATGTTTGCTTCTGATCTGTCCCTCCCTCTTAGAACTTAAGCCTCAAAGAGACAGGAAAGCTGTTTTGTCTTTGGATATCACCGGGGCCTAGAACGAGCCTGTTACACAGTAGGCCCTCATTAACATCTGTGGAATAGACGAAGGAGCGACTACACGTGGGAGTGCAGAGACACCCAGGTCCTGCTCAAGGTCAGAGCCTGTTTTGAGCCCACCCTTGCACTGACTTCAGAGTACTGCAGGCTCCCGGCAGAGTGCGGAGGTCGGAGCTAAAGCATCCCCTTGTCTGATGGAAGACGCAGATTATTTCCTCCTGTTTTTTTCATCTCTGCAGTGTGTTTCCACACCCCCCTCCCCCGTCACGAACCAGACCAAAGTTCATTGTCCAGAGAGCTCAGGACAAACGTTTGCAGCCCAGAGCCTCTCTTGTCACAGGGCCTGTGTCCACCTGGACCCCACCCAGCTGATGAGGACCGTGCGGGATGGGCACGGGGCCCAAGTGCTCCTGGCTGAGGGGCTCAAGGAGGGAAGGCAGCACGACCGAAGATGCCATCCCTGAGTCCCAGCTCTAAGATGTCAGCACATCTACCGGGTCAACTTTGCACACTTCTTGTTCCTCCCGCCAACAATGGGGCCGGTCGGCCCAGTGGACATGTCTCCATCCCCTGGTACAGTAAGAGATGCCATTTCTCTGCCCCCAGCAGGCCCACTTGCAGCTGGGAGTCTGCGGCTGGTGTGGGCGGTGACCGGCAGCTGTGAGTTTGCTCATGTCTCTTGATCTCTGGGGCAGCCATGCCTCCCCGCCCCCCGCCTCCATATCTTCTCTGAGCTCCCAGGGCCTCTCTGTCTTCAGGGATCCTCAGTCACTCAGTTCCTTCCGGTTCCTTCCTTCCTTCCTTCCTTCCTTCCTTCCTTCCTTCCTTCCGGGGAGCAAGTCCGCTCCCAAGGCTGGGCACCCAATCAATCTCTCCAGAGCGTGATTACGTCACAGGCCCGGGGCCCGCCCCCGCCTCCCCATTGGCTCTTCCTCCTCTCTCCCAGGTGAGGCGCCGCCTCCAGTAACTAGTGATGAACCCAGGCAGCAAAAGGGAAGATGTGGGACTGGCCCCCAAAATCCAGGAAGAAAGACCAGAATCCAGCAACCAGTCCAGTGTGCGTTGTAGTGTAACAGACACTCTAGCGCGGATGGTCCCTGACTTATGATCGTTTGACGGGCAGTTTTTTTAACTTTACGATCTTGCAAAAGTGATGGGCGTTTGGTAGAAACCGTCCTGCGAGTTTTGCATGTGGCTTTCTTCCCGGCACTGGCCGTCTGCAGCGTGGGACCCTCCCGAAGCTGGGCGGCGGCAGCCAGCGATCACGAGGGTGGACAGACGGCGCTGTAATTCTGTCCTGCACCCACACACCCCTGCTGTCTCTCCCTCTCAGTGCAGCATCCGGCAAACTACATGCATTATTAAGCACTTTATTCTAAAACAGGCTTGCTGTGAGGTGATGCTGCCCAACTGTCGGCCAGTGTGAGTGTCGTGAGCACGTGTAAGGTCGGCCAGGCTAAGCCATGACGTTCGGTAGGTCAGGCGTAATAAGTGCATTTCGACCTAACGATATTTTCAGCTTAGGATGGGTTTATTGGGACATGACCCCGTCGTAAGTCAAGGAAGATCTGTGTACTTGGGTCATCAAACCTGAGGCTTCAACTCTCCTCCCCCAAGTCAGCACATACACAGTGTTCCTGACATCTGTCTGCCTCTGCCATCTGCATGGCCAACCGTCCATGCATCACCCTCTCTCTCCTCAAGCAGGAGACAACCTGGACAACCCAGCTGTGGTCCAGCTTCCTCCTCTGTCCCCTGTAGTCCATTCCCTGCACAGCAGCCAGAGTGGTCAGGCCCTTCCCTCACCTCTGAATCCCCTCCCCTTAGAAGCGGGTTCACATGTAGCTTTAGCTTCGCAGCCTGCCATGCGGCCTGGGCCCCTTCCAAGGTCTTGGCTGGGGGCAGCAATGTGGGTGATGCACATCATCAATTGAACATTCGTTGGGCTCCAATTTGCTCAAGAACATTCTCGTTTTGGTACCACGGTGTTCAAAAAACCCGCGTATATTTTACGCTCACATGTTACCGTTCAGGCCAGCCACGTGTCAGATGCCCAACAGGCACCTGTGACTAGTGGCTACCATATCAGAGAGCGCAGGACAGAGAATTTCTCAGACAGTTTAAAATATTGTACAGCTACGGAAAAACCTGTTTGAAAAATTATATTCAATCATACAGGGCAAAGCTCATAAAATGAAAGTGAAAAAGATCGTGTACAAAACCAAATTAAGTCTGAGCCCACTGTTGTTAGATATAAAAATATGCATATGTTTATTTGAGCGTGTAAATTGATGTGCCTACTGCAAAGAAATTGGAGCAAAATCCTAACAGGGACCATCTAAGGAAAAGGAATTATAGCAAACTTAATTTCTCCCCTTCATATTTGTTCAGTGTCAGCATGTGTTACTTTCAGAGTCAGCCGGGAAATTATGTTATTTTTAAAGAGTTCAAGGTGTGTTCTCCCATCTCTTGCCATGACCTGACTTCAGTGATCATTTGTGGGTGTGTGGTGCTGGGTTAGAGGACTGGTTCCAGTCCTGCACTCTGTATTCATGCACTTTCCATATGACAAGTTTCCTCCTACAGAAGGCAGAGCGAGCCTTGGCCTCTTGACTTTGGCGTCAGCCCACGTCTTTTGGTCAATGTGGAAGTGACAGTTGTCGGTTCTGAGTCAAGGGTGTAAGAAGGATCACATGGTCTTGTGTGCCCTCTTGCACCTCTGCCATTGCCATGGAAAGCTGATGCCCTGTCCAGCCCACTGGTCCCAGGAGGGCGGGCCTGACCTGCGCCCACTCTGCTGGTTAGAGCTGTCAACCGGTAGACATGTGAGAAATGCATGCTTGCTGCAGAACATCACATAGATTTGGGGATGTTTGTTACAAGGCTCTAGCTGACTAATGCAGTGTTGCTGCACTGCTTCACACGTGCTCAAATGTAATCAGGAAGGCAGAACTTGATCGGAATTATACATTAGAAAGCCGAAATCAATGACACTCTACAAAATTCAAAAACAAAACCAAACCAACACCTAAGGATCTCCAAGGCAAAAGAAGTCCAGGCCATACCCTCGGGAGACTTGGCTTCATTTCACACACTCCTGGTTACCAAGACCTAAAGTCACTGAATGAAAAGTCCTTATTCTTAGGGATCATAAATTCCTGGAGGTGCCAAAATGAAAACCTTTGAGATTCTCAGCATAAGAGTACATTTTTTTCCTCTTAGAAAAATTATAAGCATCCATTGTAGAAAATACAAAGGAAAGAGAAAAACACTCAATCCTCTCACCAAAGTATTGTCAAACCTCTGTCAAACACTGGTGTATATATGTTTTTCCCACGAAAAGGAGAGCATCCTGTATCTTCGGTTCTAAAATCTTCTGTTTGTAGCCACTGCATCATAAACATCTTCCCTTCCCATCTCATATCTTCTGCAGAATCATTTCTAATTGCCGAATTCTTGCCTAGTTGTCCGCGGAAGGGATGTGTCGTAAATAACTTCACCTAACTCCTGGGGTGGCTTGTGCAATTTATACCCAGTTGTTAACTATCACAAGCAACATCCTATATATTTGATATCCACGTACATCGCTGATTGTTGCTGAGGGTTAAATCCTTGGAGGTGGATCACGGGGCTGGGCTCTGCGTATTTATCAGCTCCTGAGCCGAAGTACCCCTTGAATCAGCATCCTCTAAAGTGCGGGTAGCTTGGCTATATCAGATCGTCTCAGCCCGAGACCAGGAGCCTGAGAGGAAGAAGCGGTGGGAAAGGAAAGTTATAAGGGTGTCAATGTGTGGAAAGCACCAGAGAAATGGATTAAGGCTTATGCATTTAGGGCTGGTGGGATGTGTAAAGGCACTTCCTTTATTCAATCCCTGAATAAAGGGATTCCAAGGGGGCCCTGAGGCCAACTCTACATCTGGACCAACTTCACAGCTAAACTCCCTGGAGCTGTGGCTCCCTGCCCCCCACTGATGATTCCTGCAAGGAGACCGAGACAACATGTTGACTGTTGGTAGTCTCCCTTCCCCTTGCTCGGGTAGGTCTTTGTCTCAGGTCCACTCCAGTGATTCTGTCTCACTCTAGTGTGACGTGTAGAGGGAAAAGCCAGGGGCCCAGGTGCACGCTCAGGAGCCTGAGTTTGGCTATTAACTCACTGGGTCTCCTGGGACATCATTTCACCTTTCCAGAGGTGGAAGAAACTGTCCACCTGTTCACCGAACATCGTTCTTCTTCTCCTTGGGTACAGGGCAAGACTCCATCTCCCAGACTCCTTTGCAGGGAGATGGGATCATGTGACTGCCTTCCGGCCAATAGAATTTGAGTGGAAGAGACATGTGCTGCTTCCATGCCAGGTCCTTGAGAGCCTTGTTCAAGCTTTTTACCTTTCTGCCAGCCTGACACAGATGAGCAGGAAGACCTCAGCTTCAAAAGCCAGGTGCTGAAAATGGCAGAGCCATAAGAGGACAGGGGCCTGGGTCCAGGATCACCCTCTGGGGTAGAGTCACCCACCAATCAGCGAGATTTATTCTTTACATGAGAAAGACATCAATTTGTGTCATGTTGGACCCTTATGTGCTAGGCTTTGGTTTTCAGAGCAGCAAACATTGTCCTTAATAATACCCAGGGCTTGGGGCACCTGGGTGGCTCAGTCGGTTAAGTGTCCGACTTCGGCTCAGGTCATGATCTCGCGGTCCGTGAGTTCGAGCCCCGCGTCGGGCTCTGTGCTGACAGCTCAGAGCCTGGAGCCTGTTTCAGATTCTGTGTCTCCCTCTCTCTCTGCCCCTCCCCTGCTCATGCTCTGTCTCTCTCTCTCTGTCTCAGAAATAAATAAACGTTAAAAAATTAAAAAAAAAAATACCCAGGGCTTTATTGCCTCATCCATAGGGAGGAGAAGGAAAGAAGGGGGGCAATATTCATTGAGGGTATGTTTTGCTGTGCGAGACCTTGTGATCCACATATGATGGACATTTGCCCTTTAATCCCCGACAACGAAACCATGACCTATTTCTATCCCCGTTTTCCTAGGGCCTTGAATGAGCCAGAATTCAAGCTCAGGTCTCCCAGATCCTGACATTCCCAGATCCTGCTGGTACGTGTCCCTCCAGGTGAGCAGAGAGGTGAGGTGTGTGTGGCTGGAGTCCTCAGGTTAGGGGGTTGGCTTACCACACTCCGGTTTCCTGGTCCGTCCCAGAGACAGGAGCCATCACATGGGGTCACCTGAGGACGCTTTTCTTGATTATATTCAAGAACAGCAGTTTCTTCGCCTCCACCGGGGCCCTCCAAAGCTCTGCCTTGCTGGGGGGAATTGGGACGCTGTCACCGTTTTTCATTGTTACCCAGGGAGCCAAACTGCCTTTGATGTTTTATTGACCTGACTTTCTTCTTCAAAGGTCCCCTATCAACTGCCGCTCTGGTTTCTACCAATTTGATGAGATGAGCTCCCTCCCAAAGGAGAAATGGGACTGGAAACTAAGAGAGCAGGAAAAAGGTTTGATTTTATTTGGGGCCACTTTGGAGGGGGGGGGGGCGGGTTCTGGCCCAAGGGAGTCCGTTCCCCAGAGGTTTGTGTGAGAATTCCCAGCAGAAGCAGGGAAGCAGCTGGAAGGTCCAGCTGTGGCTGGTACATCTGGCAGATAAAAAGAGCTGAGGGGGACAATGTCTCCAGGAGGACGGTCTGTGTCTTCTCTGCGGGACCCCTATGTGCGGGAGCCCTGGTGACTAGGGCTCCTATCTCCCCCACCAGCTCTGCTCTCTGTGACCTGCCCCCAACCTCCCCCAGGACTTCATGCACCTCTTTGTACAACTTCAACTCAAACAAGACTGTTAATTTTCGCCAAATAAAGTCAACGGCCGTTGCTGGCTTTGCCGGTTCATTTTAGAGCCGGAGGGGACTCCGGATGTTTATAGCGTCTGGCCCTTCAGAGACCATGCCTTGTTGACTGCTCAAACACTTCTGATGGGCCTGCCTTGTGTTTGGAGAGCGTTCCTGATGCCCTTAGCACACATTCGAGGTCAGCCGCATGCTGTGATCCCCAGGGCACCTCCAGGCTTGCCTCGGGCCTCTGTGCTGTGTAGACCCTCCCCCCTGATTGTAGTATGAATTGTCCTAATGCATGAGGCACCTCCCCACTTCTGGGAACTTCCACCAGTGTCTCCCATCTCTGCAGTCCCTGTCCTCCCTTCCCACCTGGTGAAATTCTCAGCCCTCACCGAAGACTAGCTTGGGCGTCACCTGCCTCCAGAAGCCTTCCCTGATCCCTCCAGGAAAAACAAACTCCTCCGTCTTTCGTGCTTCAAACACCCCTGTCAGAAAATAGGGAGTCTTGACTCGTGTCTTTGGTTTGCCACTCCTTCCCACAGAGAGAGTGAGCCGCTTTAAGTTAAGGGCTATCTGTTCATTATCATTGTGTTCTTAGCTCAAGTCTCTGTTGGAGGGACAGGCAGAAGAGCGTAGCATATAGAAGCATTGAGTAACAGTCTCATTAGGCAACTGAGAGGAATAGAGAAGAAGAGGAAGAGAATTTTAAAAATAGGAACTGGTATCACATGGAATCTTTTCAGTTTCTAGAAACACAAAAAAATAACACCGACTTCCCAAAATAATAGAGGGAGTCGGCTGGCTCACAGAACTAAAAAGTTCTGGATAAGGACTTCAGGAGTGGTTTGATCATGGTGTCGGGTTAAATTTTTTTTTTTTTTTAATAGTGCTCTCCATTGTAGCCACCTTCACATATTGATTTCGACCTCAGGCTAGCTTCATTCATGGTGACAAGGTGGCGACATCAGGTTTCACTTTTATGTTCCCATTCCAGCTATTCAAAAAGACAGAGAACATCCATGTCCCATAATTCTCAGGAAGAAAATCCTAAGCTTTACACTGATTTGAATACCTCTGAATCAACTGTTGTGGCAAGGAGAATGTGATTCCTGAGTGACCCAGCTCAATCATGTCCCACCTCAGTCCCTCAGGATGGTCAGTCCCACCCAGCCTGCACGCCTGCACACAATGGGGGATTTAAAAACGTGGATTTCACAGGGTGCCTGGGGGGCTCAGTGGGTTAAGCGTCCAACTCTTGATTTCAGCCTGCGTCATGATCTTGTGGTTCGTGGGTCTGAGCCCCGCATCAAGCCCTGTGCTGACAGTGCGGAGCCTGCCTAAGGTTCTCTCTCTCTCTCTCTCTCTCTCTCTCTCTGCCCCTCCCCCACATGCTCCCTTTCTCTTTCTCTCAAAATAAATAAACTTTAAAAAAAAGAACCCATGAATTTCAGTCTTCCTTTCTTCTTTCGTCCCGCAAACAAACAGCATACAGCTGTGATAATTCGGGTTCTGTGCTGGGTGTTGAAGGCACCTGTAAGATTGGAACAAGATGGGGACCTCAAGCTGCTGACAGTCCTACGGAAAGAGATTCGGAAAATTATTTTGCAGGCAATGAGGAGCCACGAGGGAATTTTGAGCCTCCGAATGGCTGTAATAGCTACCTACTGCCGTGTAACAAAAGACCTCAAAACCTGGCAGGTTAACACAGCAAACGTCGATTCTCTCATAGTTTCTGTGGGGCAAGAATCTGGGCACGGGTGACGGGCAGCCTCCAGCTCAAGGTCTCTGACGTGTCTGCGAGCCAGACGTTGGCCAGCGCTGTCCCATCTCAGAGCCGTTGAGGGGAGGGTCTGTTTCCAGACTCACTCTTGTGCACCGATGTCTCCACTTATGACACGGCAGCTGTTTCCCCCCACGATTAGCAATCTGAGGCAGAGTGAGAACGGGGTGGGGCCGTGCCTGGGTGGCTGAGTCGGTTAAGCATCCGATTCTCGGTTTCGGCTCAGGTCACGAGCTCACAGTGCATGGGATCGAGCCCCCGCATCAGACTCTGCGCTGTCAGCGGGGAGCCTGCTTGGGATTCTCTCTCCCCCCCTCTCTCGCTGCCCCTCCCTCCCTCCCTCTCTCTGTCTCTCTCGAAATAAAAAAAAAAAACTAAAAAAAATTTTTGTGAAAGAAAGAGTGAGAATGAGCCCCCCGAACCTGCTACTAGGAACGAATCCCATCCTTCCTGGCAGGTTCTGACAGGAGTGAAACGGTACGCTTAGTCCCCCCCCCCCCCCCCAAGGGGGAGTGGGTTACACAAAAGTGTGAATACCAGGAAGGGAGGGTCGTGGGGGAGCATCTAAAAGGCGGCTTACTCCAAGGACTGACCGGTGGCTCAGCATCCCAGGCAGCCACATTACATCATCCCACAAGAATAGTAATGAATAAAGGAGGAGTTAGAAGCTGGCAGGAGAAAATTACGTGGGACTGGATGGAATTGTTTAGTCATTCCAAAACCACTTACTGAGTGCCCGTTGTGAGCCAGGATTGTGGTGGGTGTCGGGGCCGTGGCTGTGCCCCCGTCTCCCCACCAGTATCTAGCAAGAAGTGTCCGGAAGTCTAGCGGGAGGTAGGTGGTGTCTAGAAGGAAGAAAAGTTGAACAAGACATTCACCTTGAGTGTTGCAGAAAAGGACGAGGGTCAAAACTCGGAACAATGCCCTCCACCTTGCCAAACCTGCTTGAGGAGTCAAGGAAGGCTTCCTGGAGGAAGAATCATTTCAAGTGAGCCCTGAGGGAGGAGGAGGGGAACGGGGGGGGGGGGTGGGTGGGAGGGTGCAGCGGGGAAGGGGTGGACAGAGGGCAGCACAGGGTGGCCTGGGTGTAGACCTGGGGTGTGGGCCTCTGTCTCCATCATTCCTGTCCCCTCCCCATATCTGTCACCTCATCCTTTAGGACTCAGCTCAAAGATCCCCTTCTCAGAGAGGCCCCTCTTGGCAGTCCAAGGTCATCACAGACAGACTCCATACATCTCCCTGTCGCACTTTCTTCCCCGCGCCTCTCTTGCCCAGCACACTCCTGTCCCGCGTTGTTCTCCTGTCCTTCCTGCCTCGCCACTCCGGGCTCCTGGGGGCACAGCCCTCTCTGTTCACTGCTGCGTCCCAGGCCCCGTGCAAGCCTGCACGTAGTAGGGCCTCAGTAAGCCTGGTGGTGGGAGCAGACCTGAGCTGGCCCTTCTCTAATGTCACATGTTTTCTCCCTGGGGACTGACCCCTCTCCTGAGCTGCCTGAACCCTGGCCCCTCCCTCGACTCTCCCCTGCAGCCCGAAGCAGCTCAGAGCCCGCGGGCCTGGCCCCTGGCATGTTTTATGGCTCCTCTCTGGACTCCTAATAGCAGCCACATTTTGCGAGTTTGGAGAAGGAGCGTTAAGGCCAGTCAAGTGGATAAATCACATCTCTTCAATGGGCCAAACACGGATTTACACAATAGCCTGTGACAAACGCGTCTTCGGGGGCGACCTGGCAGGAAACATCCCTTTTTCTGAAGGGCTCGTGGCTCAGGGAGAAACAAGAGGACTTTTGAAGGAGTCTAATTATTGCCTGTTTTGTAGGAGTCTAATTATTGCCTGTTTTGTAGGAGTCCAATTATTGTCTGTTTTGTAGGAGTCTAATTATTGCCTGTTTTGTAGGAGTCTAATTATTGTCTGTTTTGTAGGAGTCTAATTATTGTCTGTTTTGTAGGAGTCTAATTATTGCCTGTTTTGTAGGAGTTTAATTATTGCCTGTTTTGTAGGAGTCTAATTAGTGCCGCTGCTGACAGGCCGGAGTGCCAGCGTGGCCTCCCGCTCACGTTCACGTGCACTAACACACCAGGGGCAGCAAGGCGTTTGGAAGGATGGAAAGGGCGAGGATTATGGGCCCATCTCGTGCCCTAATGGCCCCTCAGGGAGCTACAGGACCGTGTGATTCCCTGACGTCCCTGCTCAACAACATCCCGAGGGGCCCCTGGCTCCCATTCCTGCCCCTCAACCTGTCCTACCTCCCTACACTCCGGAAGTCCCTGCCCAGATGTGGCCCTCCCTGCCCTGCTGGTCTCCTGTCATCCCATCCCTGGCTCAGCCTGGGTCCTATTCCTCATCCCCTGTCACCCTGGTGGGGGAATTCAGGACCCTGCACGGTTGTCCTGCCTCCACTTCGTCTCCACTGCCTCCGCTTTGGACCAAACCCCGTCACACTCCACCGGACCCGGCAGTAGCCCCCAGTGTGTCCCCCATCCAGGTTTGCCCCCATGTCCCACCCTCGCCCACGAAGACAGGGAGATCTTAGCAAAACACTGGATCGAAAATTAAGCCCTGCTGAGATCTTCCTGCCCGCCATGGGGGAGGGTGAAAGGGGTGCCCATATGCATGGGGGACACATTGAGGGTCACTGCAGGGTCCAGTAAGGGATTGTGCTCTGGACTGAAGGTTCGTGTCCCTGCCCTCCCCCCAGTTCATATGTTGAAGTTCTAACCCCTGATGTGATGGCTTTGGGAGGTGGGGCCTTTGGGAGGTAGTTAGGTTTAGCGAGGTCATCAGGGTGGGTAATGGGACTAGTGTCCTCAGGAGAAGAAGAAGAGAGACCGGAGTTCGCTCCCCTTGCTACACAAGAAGAGGTCATGTCAGCCCACGGCGAGACGGCGGCCGTCTCCAAGCCAGGAAGCGAGCCCTCAGCAGGAACCATGCTGCCGACACCTTGATCTTGGGCTTCTCGGCCTTCGGAACTTCAGCGGGCAGTAACTGTCCTAGCCACCCACTTGACGGTCTATTTCGTCCTGACGGCCCAGGCAGGCGAAGACACACCGTGAACCTGAATCGTCATCCAGGGTACCATTGAGAAGGCTGAGGTGCCAGTGGGCGGGTCCTCGTGCGAGGTAACCCGGCTGGCAAGGGCAGAGAAGGGGGTCACACCCAAGCAGCCTGGTGCCTGACCATGCTCCGGACTCTTGTGCCGAACCACTTCCCTGCCATCCACTAGGTCCGGGTGTAGCCAGATGGGGCTCTAAGCGTGGCTCTGCCCCTCGCCAGCTGAGTGTGAGTCTGCCCCTGGGTTTCCAGAAGGCTCAGCCGGGGAAAGCGGGAGGGCTGATTCAAGGTAGGGGCCCTGGGTGCACGGAGGCCTCATCCCTCTCCCTCCTCTTACCTCCCCCAGCTCTGCCTGCAGCCACCAAGGTCTGACTTGTGCTGAGACCACGGTCTGCACATCCAGGAGCGATGTGCACCTCGTACCCTCTCCCGACAGAGACCCTTGGCCCTCTTAGCTCCCCTCTTGGGGGAGCGACCAGAGGAAGTGTCCTGCGTGGGGTCTAGAATGGGTTTGGGGCCCTCAGGCCAGGAACTCTAGGAGCCTGGACCGGCAGGGCAGGGTGTGGGCGGAGAGCTGTGGGGTCAGAGCAGGGCTCTCCAACCTGGGGACTCACTCCGGGCCTACAAGTGGGTTACCTTAAACGTTGGTCCCCTTCCTCCCCCATCCCCCTCATCCCCAGGGCTTCCAGAAGCCACCCGTGCCCACCCCACCCCTGCCTCCGTCAGCTCAGCCCCACCCCTGCCTCCCTCGGCTCAGGCTGGCCCGTCTCGGCGCCCCCCCACCCCCGCCCCGGTCCGCTCAGCTCTGCTCATCACGGAGCGTGGCG
Organism: Panthera tigris; assembly: GCF_018350195.1. Taxonomy (NCBI): domain Eukaryota; kingdom Metazoa; phylum Chordata; class Mammalia; order Carnivora; family Felidae; genus Panthera; species Panthera tigris. Next base: position 22,436,826 of record NC_056667.1, read on the forward strand.
GATGGATCCTTATCAAAAAAAAAATCGCCGTGTGGGTTTTTCCCACGTGGCAATCCTTCAGCCGCTCACTGCACGACTCCCCGGGGCATTTCACAGCAAGGGGAAGGGACAGAAACAAGTCACCCTGGCATTTTATTGAGATACATCGTGAGAGTCCGCCGGGCTGAGCTGTTTAACGTGCCCCTTCGCCTGCCGCCAATGTCGTGGGTGCCGCTGACGAGTCAAGTGTCCCTTATCTTGTCGACGTGTCTGCGCGGAGAGAGGGGCTTCATTTCCACCTCCCCAGACTCTCCGGGATTCAGATCGCAGGGGAGTCTTCGTCCCCGGCTCCATCCTGGGACGACGGCCATCCTATGCGCTTCCGGCTCTCTCGGGAGCAGCGCCCTGGAAGGCTCGCGATGTATCTTTCCTTGCTGCCTCCTGTGGGCACGGACGAGGGAATGACGCGTGCTGACCGGCAGCTACATGCAGGCTCTATTGGTGAGCTGTCGTGGGTCACGCTCCCCCAACACGAAGAGGCCTCTAACAGGAAGCATCGACTTGGCTCGCAGAAGCTGTCTTTGGGGCCAGAAACGCAGGCTGGGGTCATGGGAAGCACACGGGGACAGGATCTGATCTGCTCCCTCCTGGGCTAGCTGGGTTGCCCCCTAGCAAAGCACTTGACCTCTCTGAGCCTTGCTTTCCTCGTGTCTGTGGGGAAGTCAGGGCGGTCCTCAGGGCCAGGGCAAGGAGGTATCAGCGCCTACGAAAGCTCGGAGCCCAGGGCCCGTCTCTGCTGTTGTCCTTCGTCCCACACAGCTTTCCTGTGTGTCCTGGGCCCCACGCCTGTCACCCTGATCCCCTCAAGCCTGGAGCCCCGGAGGACTACCCACTAGGTAGAACAGCACGGAAGCAGGAACCCGGCCCGTCCCCACCACCCTGCACCTGGGACACTGCCTCGCACATTCCAGGCACCCGGGACATATTTGTTGAATGAGCGAAATATTCCTGTTTTATAGACGAGGCAGCTGACAGCTGACAGTCAGGGCAGCTGAGATCCGTCCGGGTATGCAGGGCTCCGAATTCAGCAGGACACCTCAGTGGGTGTTTCTCGGGTGCTTTGGGAGGGACCTTCCGGCTGGGGAAACCTGGGACTTCCTGGCCTGCCCTGGCTCAGCTCTCACCCATAGATGGGCAAGGCGGGTCTGGGAGGGACAAGCAGGGGTCACACGGGGTGGGTCCCAGGAGCTCATGACCTGTGTTGAGGAGGGCACGGCTGGAGGTCCCTTTCCTTCCCGGGGCCTCAGCCCCAACCCCCTGCCTCGGCAGGAGTGGGCCAGACATGCAAAGCCAGCCTCGGGGCGGGGGCTCTGCTCCCTTCCAGGCGGAGGTGCTGGGATTTCTCTCCTGCCCTGGACATCTCAGACGCACTCAGCCTAGTGTGAAATGACCCTCATAAGAAACGCCTCGTTCCAGAAAGCTCTTCTGAGATGCAGACTCTGACCAGTTCTCCCGTCCCCACGGAGGCCCAGAGCAATTTGTACTTGATTAAAATGTTACAGGTCGCAGTGTGACCCATTTTCAGTCTTTCATCGGTTCTGCCTCCCTCACTTCTCACGACCTACGAGTTTCTGCCGCTTTTCTGCCTCCTGTCCTCACTCTGCGCTTACAGGGCAAAGTCCCTTTATGTCCCTCTCCTCCTACCCTCCCCGCCCCCCCCAGCCCAGATCCTCCTGTATGTCCCCCACTGTGCGAGGCCCCAGGAACACAACTGGTGCTTGAGACGACCACAGTCCTCGCCCACCCTCCTAGAATTTCTGGTCTGGAGGGGAACTGACAGGGAGGTGATTAAAACATGACCCCCTCCCGCCAACCTCTGGGGTCCAAGTCGGCCTCCCTCAAAGGACCCCGGCGGGGTGGTGCTGGGGGCCTGGCACCAGCCAAGCCTCCCCAGAGAGGCTCCCAGGCTGCTGTGGGAGCACAAGAGTGTGTGTGTGGCTTCATCCTGCAGGTGGGGGCAGCTTCCCCCGAGGAGATCACGCCTGAGCTGAGCGGGAGCCTGAATGGGTGTGACCACGGGTAAGAGGGCAAACGAACACCAGGGCAGAGCATGTCAGGGGGCTCACTCCAAAGTCATATGTATTCAGTGGATGAAGAAGCCTGTAACAAAGCTAACCACAACTCTCCTTTACTTGCGATGCTCCGAGGGCCCCGCCATTCTCGGGATAAAGACTCAAATCTTTAACCTGGCATTGGAGGCCACACGTGGTCTGGCCTGGGCCCCCCTTCTCCAGACACCCCCCCCCCCACCCACCCACTGCCTGCCCTTCAGCCACACAGGTCTTAAATCTCCTCGTGGTCTCCAAGGGCCACCCACCTCCGGCTGGCCTCAGGGCCTTTGCACATGCTGTTGTAATAGCCCTCCAACCACTCTTAAGGGTTCGCCTGCCTCAACTCACTTACTTTCTTTGAGATTCGCAGACCACCGACCTTGGGGAGGGAAGGACTCACCTTTCCGCTAAGATGAGGCCCGACTCCGTTCAGAAACAGCAGCCACAGATGCCAACAAGCCTGTTCGGGTTCGTGCCGACACACGACTAGCCACCTGGGTGCCCGCTTCTCCTGCACGGAGGCCCCTCCTCTTTCCTGTGCCGTCCCCTTGAGACTCCCTGGCTTCGCAGGGCGCCTGGGTGGCTCAGTCGGTTAAGCGTCCGACTTCGGCTCAGGTCGCGATCTCGCGATTCATGAGCTCGAGCCCCGAGTCAGGCTCTGTGCTGACGGCTCGGAGCCCGGAGCCCGCTTCGGATTCTGGGTCTCCCTTCGTTCTCTGCCCCTCCCCTGCTCACGCTCTGTCTCTCTCTCTCTCTTTCTCAAAAATGAATAAACTTAAAAGAATTTTTTTAAGCTCGCTGGCTTCGCCTGGACAGGGTAGGTGGTCTTTGAGACATCAGTCCACCATCTTCCTGAACAAAGCAACCTTTCCTTTCCCACAAGTGCCTGTCTTTTGAGTGCTGATTTCCCAGCAGACGGAGAACAGCCTTCGGGGCCGGTTCTGTCAGGTAACCCCATTCCCCTGACAGATATTTCCTCCTCTTCCCCCAGAAGAGGAGACATCTCGTCCTCAGGAAAGGGTTGTCCAGGCTTCCCTGACCCCCAATGTCTGTTACATACCCTTATGGCACGGAGACCCTGTTCTTTAGGCCCATGTCACTGTATTTAACTGTGTGGTTTTCGTTTTTTTTTTTTTTTTTTTTTTTTGTAAACCAGGCTCCACACCCAGAGTGGGGTTCGAACTCACCACCCCAAGATCAAGAGTCCCACGCTCCACCAACTGAGCCAGCCAGGCACCCCTAATTGTGTGGTTGTGGATTAACCTCATCTGCCCTTCTAGAGGGTAAGCTCCGTGGGGCAGCCACCAGGGTGGTTTGGCTCACTGTCAGTTTCCCTAACGCAGTGGCTGTCCCCTAGCAGGTGCCACACAAGTCGGCTGAGTAAATAAATGAATACTGTCCCTGCAGTCTCTCTCTGTCCCTGTACTTGTACCAAGGCAGGCTGTCCACGAAGGGCTGGAACCTGTCTAAGTCATCCCAATGGCCTGGTCTGCGCCTAACTGGGATCCATAAATATCTTTTGAAGGAAAAGATGAAGGGAGGAGGGGAGGGGGGATTTGGGGTTTGAAGACTGGCTGACTCAACTTCCGGTCCAGTCTGGAAAGTCGGGGTGGGGGGGCAGGGAGGGGACACAGCCCACACACACAGGCATCTGCCCTCAAAATAGCTGCTTCTCTGGCTCCGCCCACTCACCCAGAGTCCTCACAGCCCCTCCCCTGGAGCATCCACCTGCTGTGTGTTTTCCTGCCTGGTGGGGGTTTACTTCTATAGGCTCATTACCCGGAAGTGGGGTTCAGGGGCAGAGCAGGGAGGCAAAGGGACCCCTATCCCCGACTGGGGACATAATGAGGGGGGTTCTTACCTCCGTGGCGTGCTGCTCCCTCGGGAGATTTGCAAGGGAAATGGCAGGGCCCCAGGCAGTGCAGGTGCCCTGCGAGGAGACGCTGCGGGATTGGGGCGCACAGCGTGTGGGGCTGACGCGCTGACGGAACGTGGTCTGATGGCTTCCTCGGGACGCGGGTGAGACCGCTGTCCCCGCACTGCAGACGGGCAAGGACGCTGCCCTCCTCGCTCCCGTTCAGCAGCACCTGGGACAGAAGCCAAGAGAACAGAGGTCCCAGGAGCTCCTGCTCTGCCCTGCCCACCACCCCCTACCTGGGAGCCGCCTCCAACCTGGGAGGGACTCAACTCCACCTGCTCTGGGGAGAGGTTCCTGGGGCACCTGCTCCAGAAGACCTTGAACCTCCTCATGGAGAATTCCAGAGCCAGAGGCCTAAAGAACTGGGGGCAGCAAACTAGGAGCTGCTTGATCCCCCCATGTGCTCTTCTCTGGTCTGTCCTTCAGGGCCCAGCCTGGTCTCCCCCTCCTCCAGGAAGCCCTCCCTGATGCCTCCAGCCCATGCTGCCCTCTTCCTTTCCTACTTCCTCTCCCATGTTCTGTGGGGCAGGGTAGGGTCAGGGGGAGGAGCCTGGGCCTTAGTGGTGGACGCCTGGGCTTTGGACCTGCTCCGCCATCCCGAGCTGTGCGACCTTGGCCAAATCATTTGACTTCCCTGGGACCCCATCTCCTCCATGTAAAATGGGGGCACTAATAGCAGAGAAAACTATCATGCTGTTTCCCCTTTGTTTCCAGGTCCGCCTCCTTCATGGGCTAACGAGGTTGTCTATAGTAGGGACTGTATTTCCTGGATCAAACCACACTTTCTCTTTCCAGAGAGCTGCTCACTTTCTTTTTCAGAGATTTCACTGGTAGTAGTTCCTGACAGCTGGCCTGAGACATCAGAAATGAGAGGAGATGTGGTTTCAGGAGGATCAAAGACAGACCTCGCTGGCCGCCCCCGGATTAATCCGCGCAGCCCGCACGGGCACCTACTGTGGGCTGGGCCCTGGGCTTGCGGCTTTGCCGAGGATGCTGGTGCCCAGCAGGCTTATAATTCTTGGCTGTTCTTCTGCCGCCCTTGCCGCTGCTGCTGGTGACACTCCCTGTCCCGTCCCGTGTCCCCTCTCCCGCCATCAGGTTTCTCTCCTGACCCGCCGTTGGCCCGTCTCCCCCAAGGCTCTGTCCTCCAGGAGGGGCTTCACTCCTTGTCACTGGCTCAGTTCATCCTAAGACCCCCATCTCTGGGGAGGGACATATTTTTTGTTCCTTTGTTTGTTGTTTGCTCAGGGCTTTATCTTGCTCAGCGCCCCCTGGGGGTGAAGGCTCCCTGCAGCCAGGAAACCGTGATGGGCTTGTGACTGGGGGTCTTCCGGTTTCTGGTGATGGCGTTCACGGTTCAAAAGCAGGACAATGTCCTTCGTCATCCTGCGAGGAGAGACGACTGTCAGGGTAGGGCTTGTGCCGTTTCCCACAAACATCTGAGCAAGACCTTCCTGCCCAGAGGCAGATTCGGGGACCCCTGGGGAGGAGGCCCCAGGAGATCATTCGGTCCCACCCTTCATGGCACAGTTGGGGAAACTGAGGCCCAGAGTGTGGATGTGACCTACCCCAGGTCACTCAGTGAATGGCCGGCAGAGCAGGGACCAGGACTCCTGTTGCGGACCCATGGCTGATGCTGTCTCCGCTCCTTTAGCGATGCGAATCCCAAGTCTGGAGCAGAGGAGGGGGTGCTGGAGAAAAGGCATGGACTTGGGTGGAGGGGACGGAATTAAGCCCATGGGGTGAATGCCTCATGCTGCCCCCCCCCCCTCCCGGGCTCTGGAGGAGACAGTGACTGAATGGTCCTGATTGAAGCCAGTGCATAGACTTGAACCCAATGTCATGGCGGCCCCGGGTGAGATGGTTCCAGGCACCTGATAAAAGGAGGGGGGATAATGGCCAATGTTGTCTGTTGCCAAAACACGTTGCCAACTATTTTTTTTTTTTTGGAAGGGTCTGTCTTTTACGATGAAATCATGTCATTCTTACTCTTTTGCAGGGAAACTTTCTTTTAGGAAAGGAATTTGAGAGTCAACGTTAGTTTCTCCTTTGAACTTTCTCTGTAGCTGTGGGAGAGTTTTGTACCCGCAGGACCTCGTCAGGCCTGCAGTCCAGTAACGTGTGTCTTGTCTAACGTCCCTGCACCCTGACGGGGCAGGGCCTGAGGTGCCGGTGACCAGCTCAGCTGTGGGGAGCCGGGCTTAGGCCTGGGCAGGGCTGGAGGCGGGGGTGGGCAGCGGGCTGTAGCAACCGCCTGGTCTAGGGCAGCATGCATGGGAGTCGAGGTAAGTGGGCAGATTTGAGAAAAGGATCTGTCCGGACACACCCACACCTCCAGGGCATCCCGAAGGCTCTGACGTGGGGGGTGTTGGTGCCTGAGCCCAAAGGGCGGGGGCTTGTCGGCTGGGGAGGAGCGGCTCAGGGGAGGAAACGCCGTCCTGCTTGGGACAGCAAGGTTTAAGACGCCGGCCAGGCCTCCGTGAAAATGCAGAGCGGGCAGAGGGGGACCCGGTTAGGAGCTCAGAGAACTTGGGGCTGGCACGACCAACCCGCACTCACCGGCTTCCAGAACACAGAAGAACCCGAGCATGTCGGTCACATCAGCAGAATGAGGGCTGGATCCCCGGGTGCCCGTGCTGGCATGTAGCCCCCTGGCACCCAGCGAGGGGGATCGTGGGGGAAATTTAAAGGGTTTACAACCTGTTTGCAGGCTTTTAGAGCAATTCCCTGATGTTGGACAAGATACTCAACCTCTCCGTGCCTCAGTTTCCTCATCTGTGAAGAGGGTCGTGAGAGCCCCCCTCCCCGGCTGGGGGTGGGGATGAACCCGTGTCAAGCACTTCAGGTGATGCCTGGTGCCCACGCTGTCATGAGGGTGTTTGCTGGGACTGATGCTCCTTCCGGTCCCCATGCCCGGGGGCTTCCTCCTGTCCTGAAAACTTCTAGGCGGTGGGTGGTCAGGACCATCCCTCCCGTTGAAGAGGCTGAATCCAAGGAGGTGAAGTGGCTTCTTCAAGGTCACGTGGCTGAGCTGGTGCGTGAGATCTGGGATCTCAGACAGAAGTCTGACTTCAGAGCTCACCTGGTGCCCAGTGCTGTGTCTGACCCGTGGTGGGGCTGCCCTAGAGCACCGGCCTGAGTGAGCCCAGGCCCAGGGGTCCACGGGAGACCCCAGATGCTGGGCAGAGAACAGCCCCACCTGCGCCCACATGGCCAAGGCTAACTGGGAGGGGTGCCCTCCGTCCCACCTCTTCCTACCTCGGCCTGAAGGCTCGGCTCACAAAGGCCCTTCTCGGTCCCTTCTGCCTCTGCTGGGCTCGCAGCGGCCCCATCATTAGCCCTGCCTTGCAGTGAGTGGGGGATTGGCACCCTGTGTTAAAATCCATGTCTGGATGAGCCCTTGGCTGGAGGAATTAACTCATGTACACACAGAAAATCTCTGCAGACTTGTCTTCTAATATTTATTCTGGAAACTGGAACATGCAGATGAGGCCAGCGCCTAACTCTGAAGCTGCAACAAAAACTGGCATTCTCCATGCCACAAAGAGCCACATATACATCCACTTCGTGAGTCAGGGGGAAACTCACGTCCAGTGGATGGAGGGTTCCGGCAGGTGCTTCCCAGCAGCAAAGACCACCACACTGGAATGCCTGCCTCTAAGGACCTGAATGACAGCTTTCAAATCCCACAGTCTTAAATTCCCAAGTCTTAATAGAATCTTAAAACTACAAAAGCATGAGTCAGAATCCCAGAATCTTAGGTTCTCAAGTCTTAAATCTTTTACTTTAATGGATTTTTTGCAGTGTAAAATATTGAGTGAGAATCATAGAATCTGAACTTCATGTCACATCAAGGAATCTTGGGATTTCCAGGACTGTAATTATCAGCTTGCTGAGGTGCCCAACCCACAGGCAAATCCCCTCTCCAGTGCTCCAACATGTGGCCTTGAAGCCTCAGATCATACTCTAGTGTTACTTTCTCCAGGAAGCCCTCCCCCACTGGATGGGAGCTCCATCACAGGGTCTCATGGTTCCATCTGTGTTGCTCTGTCCGCCCTGCCACAGGTGCTATTTTGCATTTATTTTCATGCTTATATCACTGAGTTTGTCTCCCCCTTTTTCCCATACTGTAAACCCCATGAGAGTGTGGTTGGTCTGTGTTGCTCATTGCAGGATCCCGAGCACAGGGCATGACACATAGCAGATGCCCACTCAATATCTGCTTAATGAGTGACTAAACTAGTGAATGATTTGGATGGATGATGATGGATGATGAATGGATGGATGGATGGATGGATGAATGGATGGATGGATGATGGAAGATGGAGGATGGTTGGATAGATGAATGGATGGATGGATGGGTGGATGGATGGTTGGATGGATCGATGATGGATGATGGTTGGATGGATGGATGATGGTTGGATGGATGGTTGGATGGATGGATGGATGGATGGATGGATGAATGGATGGATGATGGATGATGAATGGCTGGATGGATGGTGGATGATGGTTGGATGGATGGATGGTTGGATGGTTGGATGGATGGAAGGGTGGATGGATGAATGGATGATGGTTGGATGGATGGATGGGTGGATGGATGGATGGGTGGATGAATGGATGGATGGATGGATGGTTGGATGGATGGATGATGGATGATGGTTGGATGGATGGTTGGATGGATGGATGGGTGGATGGATGGATGGGTGGATGGATGATGAATGGATGGTTGGTTGGATGGATGGGTGGATGATGGATGATGGGTGATGAATGGATGGATGGATGATGGTTGGCTCCCAGAGCCCTTGCTCTTCCCACAAGTATACACGGATACCCACTTCCCTGCCCCCAGTTGCAACAAAGCTGCCACAAAGGCTGGTCAGGAGACATATGCTATGTGGGCTCAGTCAGGCTTCTGAGCTTCTCTGACCCTTGGTTTTCTCATCTGTAGGCCGGGGACATAAGGCTGCTCTAAGGGCCAAATGCAGGATGTAAATCAAGGGCACGTGTGGAGTGGCATCCACCCACCAGGCTGCTTCGTTTGGAGAAAGGACTTCCATTCTCTCTTTGAGCCCAGAGACTTTTCTGTCTTCTCAATGTGCCATGGGATAGGAAGAACAGTAGGGCCAGGAGCCAAAGTTGCCCGTGCCTGGATGCTCTCCTCTGCCGCAGCCTCACTGTGCATTTTGGGTGAATCACTGCACCTCTCTGACCCTCTCTCTCTCTGTGTCTATAAGACAGAGACAATTATACTTGTCTCTAAATGAGAGCTGGGCAGCCACACTGAAATGGTGCCTCAAAGTCCTTCTAGGACGCAGAGTGTAAAACACGGGAGGGAGTGTGAAAAATAAGGCCAGAGAGAGCTGTCTTTGCCATGCTGTGTGAGAGGCCCAGATTGACATGTGGGCACGGTGTCCCAGTTGGAAGAAAACACTTCATTACCGAACAAATTTTCCTAAAATTGATTGCATGGCCTGTTCTCTGCGGTTTTTAATTGCAAAACCAATTAGCATTTTGGCAACAGGGAAGGAAGACAGCACTCAGATTGGCTTTACAAACTCTGCCTTTTATGGTGGCCACAGCAGGCACCCAAAGCAGGTCCATGGAGCACAGCCACGGCAGGGAGGCCACTCCCATCCTCAGGGCAAGAAGAACTCCTGAGACTCAGGGAGACTGGGGTGGACAGACCCCTCAGAGCAGGCGAGTTGAGCAGCCATAGGTCAGCCAAAGGAGCGGACAGTCCCCAGTGGTGGCCAGAAGTGGCCCAACATCAATGCCCTTCTCCCCCAGTTTCCATGGCTGTTTCCCACATCTGACCCCATGTATATGTCTTCAAACCAAGCCTGCTCCATGAAAGCACATCCACTTTGTTTGCTGCCGTGTCCCTGGGCCTGGGGTGGACACATTATCTGCGTTAACATGAATGATGAAAACATGAAGAAGCGAAGGAGGGAAACTCAGCTTATTGGAAGGAATTTTAAAAACCAAGCTGATCCTGGTGGGGGGCAGCCTCAGGAGGAGGGGGGCTTTGCTCTCTCATCAGGAGTGTTTTGAAGGACCCCAGAAGATCCATGAAGGAAGGAGATGGAAGAGACGTGGGTGTTGGCTGGGGGTTAGAATATGTTTGTCCTTGTGACCTTGGGCCTTCCCCACTCATGACCCCCCTCATCCTCCTGTGCTCAGAGATTCTGGACTCCTCTGTCTCTCTGATGGAGGCCGTGATTGTTTTTTTACCACTCCAACCTAAGTTCAAGTCCACCTGCCACACTGATTGCTGGAAACTCGGAGGAGACAGCTTGCCTCCCTGTGCCTTCTCCGTGACATTCGTAAAATGAGACTAGTAATTCCTTCAGCCTCTGTGGGCTATGGAGAATGGATAGGAAAGAAGTGCTTTGTAGAAGATTTTACACACACGCACACACACTCACATGGAGTTCATTAACGTTCTCAGAGCGTTCCGATCTACCCCATGAATGCACATGCTATGGATTGTATCAGAAATTCTGCTGGGAAAGAGCCCAGGCAGCCAGACTCCAAGGGCCAGAGTGCAGCACGGCCCCCATTAAAGCTTCCTGCTTAAGTCACCCATGGAGGGGAGCGGGAGGCACAGGGGGCAAGAGAGGGAGGGGATAGAGATAGGGGGATGGGTTCTACTCCCTTTTTCCCGGAAACCTCACTCCCTTGCTTGGGTTGATGCATCATATTCAGGGAAGAGCATCGTGTCCCCTCAGCATAAGCCGTGGGTGACAGGATAAAGCCCAGGGCCAGCCGGGGGCGCAGGGACCCATCACAGTTCATCACTGGTGTGCCAGTAAGCACACGGGCCCGAGAGCCTCTGGCTGGGCAGGGGCTGGTGCCAGTGGCCAGAGAGGGACAGCAGGTGAGTCAGGAGAGGCCCTGCATTCGAGGAGTCTTTGAGGAGCCGTTCCTCCTGCCTGGTGTTTGCCCTTCCCAGATGCTGGAGGCAGAAGCAGGCAAGTGCACATGGGCTGGGGTCCTAGCAGCCTCTCAGCTGTCTGTCCTTGGCCAGGTAGCTTCGGCTTTAGGAGACATAGATCTGAAGACTCTTACTGGGGCAGGATCCAGTGGAATGGAGTCACTGGGACTTCCTGCAGGAGGGCCCCGGGTGGGGAACGCTTCATGGGGTTCACTCAGCAGTGGGGTAGGAGTCTCCTGTCCTCTCCAGAGGCAGGCATGTGGAATCTTCAGGGCCTTAGGAAGGATTTTTCAGGGGGACGGTCAATGGCCTAAGTCCATGCCTGCTGTCCTACCCCACCCCATCCCAGCCGCTCACAGAAGAGGCAAGTGTGGATGGAGAGCCAGCACACCTGGGTCCAAGCTCTACCTCCTCTATTTACCTTGAATACCTACCAAGACTGCCTCAGCCTTCTTACCTGTACAATGGCGCTGATGCGGTTACCAACCTCAGAGAGGTGACCTACAAAGCTCTTGGGGCTCCCTTGACAACCAGACAAATAACCCTGAACCCAGAGACTAAAAGCCCCAGCCTCAGGCCAGACTCAGCTCCCTCAGTTCAGCGCATATGAAGGGCTTGAGTCAGCCAGATCTGGGTTCAAATCCTGGCTCAGTGTCTTAGCTTTGTGACATCGGACGTGTCACTCAATCAAGGCCAATGGTCTAGGGGAGGCCTCTCCTCCTTCCCCCTCCTCCTCCGCCTCTTCCCTCCTCTCCTTCTCCTTCCCGCCTCCTCCCCCATCCTTCTTATCATTCCCTCTGCACATACTGAATTTTATGTAATTGGAGTCATACAATTTATTCAGCTATTCAGGGTTTTTTTTTTTAACTCCCCATACATCATCAGCATTTTCCCCCATCACTGAAAGTTCCTCAAAAGCATGATGTTAACAGCCTCATAATTGCACCTGATTTAGATGCGCCAGCAATGACCTCGCCATCATCACCCATCAGGTGCGTGGAGGATGGAGGTCTTTCTTCGTGCACATCAGGCAGTGATGGCTGTTCTGGGCCCTGTGTCCTTGGGGCCCTGACCCCGACCTCAGCACGGTTCCTGCAGGTGGAATCAGGACATCGAGGAAAGCGATGTTTCTCAGGTTCGGGGGCTTTGTCACCCAATTGCCTTCCTGAAAGTTGCCCGGATATCACCTCCCACCCAAGTCCATCAGCCCATGAAGGTGGTGTCTCCCCACCCACAGCCCCGGCCTGTGGCACCTGTTTCCCAGCCACAGAAGCCTCAGATATTCGGGTATCTGGAAGCCTCAGGACAAGGATGAGAGGCAGCTGGGGCCGGACACCTTTGCAGGAGTCTCAGGTGCTGGTCCCATCCCAGCTGACAGGTCACTACCCGGGCTTCCGTCCAAGTTGCTCCCTGGGCCCCGTGTGGTACCATGGACAGCGCACGGCTTTTGGTATCAGTCCCCTGGGTTGTAGCCCCCAGTCAAGTCCCTGTGAGAGCTGGGCAAGCTCTCTGAACACCTGTCTCTTCTGTAAAATGGAGGCAAACTCATCCACCTTACGAGATGCCCTGGAGAGCTGTATAGACACTGTTTAGAGGGCCTGGCCCAGAGCGGGTGCTTGGTTAAGAGTGAACTCTCATCTTCCCATGAAGAGGAAACTCTCTGCAGCTACTCCCCTCTCTCTACTCACTGCTCCTCAAGGATCAGAGCCACATGGCAGCTGAGGGTGGTGCTGGGCCCTGGGCTCCCTCCCCACTTGCCCCTCACAGGGTTTACCATTGCTAATCCCTTGCAGGTATTATCCCATCTCCACGCATGTTTCTTGGAAGGTTCTGACTAACAGAGTGTGGTCCGAGGAGGGAGGGGGAGCGGCCCAAGGAAACCGGTGGTGGGGCTGGCTCCCCGCCCTGTGCAGGGTAGAGGTCACCATCCTGGCGGGAAGGTTAGGCACAGACAGTGCTTGGCGTAAAATGGTGCCTCAGTGGTTAAAGATGTTATCTGTGGCTAGCTGGGAGATCGCCGCAGGGGAGGATGTCCTGTGGCAAGGGGTGACAGCGCAGACACGGATCACACAGATCACGCGGGCATGGAGGAGGGTAGGTGTGACCGCAGAGGGTGGCCTGAGGGAGAGCTCTGCGGGGACGGAGCGGTTCTGGTCTCAAGCGTCGTATGGATTCTGCACATGTGACCAAATGCCATAGAACTCACACCGGTGTCAATCTCCTGGTTGTTTTCTTTTTTTAAGTTTATTTATTTATTTAGAGAGAAAGAGAGATTTGGGGAGGGGCAGAGACAGAGAAAAGAGAGAGAATCCCAGGCAGGCTCTGTGCTGTCAGTGCAGAGCCCGACGTAGGACTCGTGAACCGTGAGAACACGTGAACCGCGAGATCATGACCTGAGCCGAAGCGTGTCGCTTAACCGACAGGCACCCAGGCGCCCCCTTCTCCTGGTTTTGACTTTGTGCTGTCGTTACGTGGGTGTAACCACCGAGGGAAACTGGCGGAAGGCTACGTGTATTACTTCTGCGACTTCGTGAGAATCTATAATTATCATAAGATTAAAAGTTAAAAAAGACAGGAACGGAGGTGGCGGCTGCGGCAGCCCCTCAGTAAAATAACACATAACGATCGCTTGCTCGGTCATCACGCCTGAGTCAGTGTTCAGCCTGGGGCCCACTGACGGAAGGTAGAGATGGCCACGGCCCCAGGAAGAAGGGTCCTCAACGGCACGGCAAGCATATTCCATAAGGATTCCCCCAGCCCTTCCCCCAAAGGGACCAATGGCTATTCATTCAGGTGACCACGCACTGGGGAAAGGCAATAACCAGCCAGGTGGACGACTATGGGGCAGAAGGTCTGAGCTCACACGGGCACCTGGAGACGCAGTTGGGTGTCCCAGCACTCAGTTGTCAGAGTGGGGGCCCGTAGGATCCAGGCACGCGCTGGCATCCTGGCTAGAGTCTGGCTGTAAGCAGGCCCACTGGTGCTGTGGGCCTATCCGGTGGCCCTTTCCCCAGTCCCAGAATAGATAACTTGGAATAGAACAGGTGGCAGAGGCCTCAGGTGGCTGGTGCGTGGCATGGACTTAGGGGATGTGTTCCTTCCCGTTCCTGTTAGGAAAGGGCGTGAGGAACGGCTCACATCCACGCGGCATAGACAGTATTTGTTGGCAATCCTACAACTTTGGAGGTTCTTGTCCCCAGAGAGGTATGCCCTTGCCAGGATGCACAGCAAGGGTCCAGACAGTCCTCTCTTGGGTTTCCCATCGGGGGTTGGGGGGAGGCCCAGAGCAGGTGCTTCTCCCAAACCCACAGGGGCAGGTGGGACTTCACAGCCTGAGGGTGGGGGGTGTTGTGCAGCTGTGGAAAGTCCCCTGGTTCTCCAGCTACAGGCGATAATGACCACGGGCCCATCTGCTGCACCAGGAGGGCCGCCAAAGGCCCGGCTTGGCCAGAGGGGCTGGGCCGTCCCTGTGAAGGAGGGAGAGGGGGAAGAAAAGCAGGCCCTGAGATGCAGAGACGGACGGAATCCATCATGGGCTTCCTGACAGCCATAGCCAGACCCTCATCCGGTGACTTGCTGTGTGACCTCGTCCAAATTCCAGCCTCTCTGGGCCCAGCTTCTCTATCTTGGTTGTTCTTGCATCTGTTGTAGGGATTCACTGGGCGAATGTGTCTAAAGTGCCCAGAACACGACGATGAGAGCTCAGAAAACATCAGCGGTTGTAACTCAGGCCCATTGTCAGGCTGCCTGAGCCGGGGGTGGGGGGGTCTCCGTCCCGGGAAACCCACTCCCCAGCCCCAGTGTGCTGCTGTTCGTTCCCACCGCGTCTCCTCCCCGCCCCTCCCTTTTCTTCTCCCGCTTAACAAACAGCTTCACTTAAAAAGCCATCTGGGAGGATGGATGGCACAGACACATTTTTGCGGAATAAGTTTTCAGGGAGAAACGCCAGGAAATTAAAGGCACAGCACTTAGGATTCTACTCTTATGAGGCCCCATAACTCTTGATTGTTGGAGGACTGTTTCTGTATTATACGTTCATCCCTCACCCCCCACCCAGCCTGGTGCTCTGGGCTTTGTTCTCTCCCGTGTTTGGGGGGACCTGCTCCCCCCCGCCTGGCTCTGCTGACTCCCTCCCTCAGGTGAACCCCGCTCTCTCTCACCAGGGAGGGGCTCTCTTCCCTGACACCCTTCCTGTGCGATCGCTGCCCCACCTCGGGGAGCTGCCCGCCCCCAGGGGTCCCGGGTGAAGGTTTGTCTACTTGTGGGGTCTCCCAGGGCGGATGGGGAGACAACAGGTGGACGCCCTGCGAAGGAGAGACGCGGCCACTGTTGGGATGCGTGGATGGCCCTGGGGAGCGGTAATGAACTCCCCGTCTCTGGAGGTGTGCACAGAGGACAGGTGAGCGCCCAGCAGAGAGGCCTTACAGGAGGCAAACTAGCCGAGAGGCTGAGAAGCTGGGGCTTCGGAGGCCGAGAGCTCCGGGCCGGGTCCTGACTGCATCGATTACAAGGCGTCCGACCTTCAGCAACAACTTACACTCACGGAGCCTCGGTTTCTTCATCTGGAAAATCAGGCAAAATAATAGTTCGCACTCTCCGGGGTTGTCATGGAGACTGAGTGACATAATGTGTGCGCAGCACCGAAGGCAGAGTGCATGCTGTCCTTACCAGGCCAGGGGAGGCGGGGGCTGGGTTGTGACACCTTGTGTCCGATGGACAAGCAGTGTTGATCTCTGTCCCTCGCCTGACTTCAAATCTGTCTTTATTCCCACCGGCCCTTCTATGCTGCTGGGTTCCACTGGTATTCAGTCTGGCCTCACCTTCCCGTGTCCTTCGTTCCAGACACACCAGACCCCTCAGCATTCGCGAGCCCTCTGCGCCCCTGCGCTTCCTTCGCGGCCCCCAGACCTGATCCCCATATCTACCCCCCCTGAAATCTCACCTTCAGGACCAAGGTTGCAAGTAGATCTTCCCTGAGGCTTAGTTCTCTTCCCAAATGAAGTCAATAGTGTCCTGCTTAGCGTTCCCAGCGTGCTGTGTTTAAACCACTAACTACTACAGCAACTGTCACGGTCCGAGTCGTTACTGTCGGTAAGGAGAGGACTTCGGACTTGCGCCCCATGGGACACCCACCACTGGTGTCCTTCTGGGACCCTGGCACACTCCTTGAGGAAGGGAGCTGCGTGGGTCTGACTGCTCTGAGGCAGGATGCTGGCCGGCCAGGCTCACCCCGTGCAGGGTGGCAGGAAGCAGAAGGTACTGGACCTGCTCCCCCCTGGCCCCCCTCTCCCCCTGCCCACAGCCAGCAGGCCGGTCAGCTCTGCGGACCCCACTGGTGAAGGTAGGAAGGGGGGAAGCAGGAGGTCTCCCTCAAGCCTCCCTTTGCCCTCCAGGCCTATCCCAGGCATGGTCTCTAGAATCCACCCTAGAGATTCAGACAAGCCGCTCTCAGCGGGGAACTGGTAACACGGGCCACAGAGGAGCCGAGCCCAACGGCCCCCAGCTGTCCAAAGTGCGGTCAGCTGGCCAGCAGCATGGGTATCACCTGTGTGCTCGTTGGAGCCGCGAGATCTCACCCTGCCAGGTCCGCTAGATGGGGAATCTGCATGCTAACCAGATCCCCAGGCGATCAGGTGCCCGTGGCAGTTGGGTGGAGGGCCGGCGGGAAGCAGGGGTTCCCCACTGGCCGCGTGTCAGAATCGCCTGCCCCATCCCGAACCGCGTGGAGCACATCTGAAGTGAGTTTTTAAATGCTTGCAGGTGACGCCCGTGTGTCTCCCGGGTGAGAACGCGTCTCTAAGGGCGCCCAGATCCCCCCAGGGCCCTGGTGGTGTATACTTGATGGGAGAGTCAGTGAGCGTCTCCTGCTGGGGCGTCAGGGGAGATGGCATATTTATACCCTGCAAAGCTGGTGTTGGAGGGAAAAGCAAATACAAGCTTTCCTCTCTGATGATGCCGCGTAACCTTTTCTGTAATAAGAACGATGGATCTGTGGGTAGGGAGACCCTTTTGTGCTGTGACAGCCTGAGAGGCTTGGGGCCCGGCTCTGGGGACAGGAGTGGGAGGAAGCATCCCAAGAAGCCTGTGGGTGCTCGGTGAGGGGGTGGGGTGCAGTGGAAGGCCACCCGTAGGGTCGCAGGAGGCTTAGAGATCCCACATGGCCCCTTGGCATCCCCAAACAGACCCCCGGCATGGGGCCAAGGGCGGGCAGGTGTTTGCGACCCAACATAGCCGGCCCCCTAGGTGGACACCCGGCCTGTCGCATCTGGGAGCCGAGGCTGGCAGAGCAGGAGGGGAGGTCGTGGGTCCGCTGCCTTTTCTTCGCTCTGTACTGTACCCGTCAATAGGCCCTGCCTCAAGTGCAGTGATTGGAGGGGGCAGGGCCCCCACCGTTGCCATCAGCAAGCCCTCACGTGATTCCCATGGGCAGCCAAATGTCGCTGTTCTGAAGCCAGGGTTTGAGCTCCCTTCCTCCACTGGGTCAGGGGCTCCTGCTAGGAAGTCACTGGAATCCCCCACTTCTCCCAGCACGATATGCCATTTAGGCTCTTCAGAAGTCATTTGCCAGGTGTCCCTTAAAAGGGGCCTCCGTGTGTGTGTGTGTGTGTGTGTGTGTGTGTATGTGTATAAAAAAGAGAGAGAGAGATTGATTCTTATCTCACTGGCTTGTAATGGAAAACTCTAGACGTAGCAGACGTCTTAGCTGCATCTGGATCCAGCACTCAACTGACGCTGTGGCCAACGTCTCCCCGCCGTGGTCCTCCGAGCCTCACCCCCAACCAATCTAGCTCCCCCAAAACACCCAGGGGCCTCGTCCATCACCGTGGAGTGGAAATCTCAGAGGTGATTTTCACTGGTTCAGCTTGGGACGCAGGCCCATCCCCGATCAGTCCACTTCATCAGGAGAGAAGGGCCTGCCTGGCCTTGGGTGCCCAGCCCCACAAAACCACACAAACTAAGTGGGTTTGGGACAGACGGGCCTGAGAAAGATGGGATTCTGACACCGGGGAGGACGGTGTTTGGGTCGGCGACACAGCCTTGCCCTCGATGGCAGGCTACTGTGGTTCTGCAAGGTCAGTTTGTACAGAAGAACCAACAGCAGGACGCATGGGTCTCCCCTCGGCTACTGCTCAGTGTCAAGGGTGACACATCTGGCCTGGAGCCCACCTGCTGGGGAGGAGGTGGGAGGAGGCCGAGGCACCAGAAGGCTTGGCCAGGATTCAGGGGCTGTGCATATCAGAGAGAAGCAGCGGCGGGAAGTTGGGGCTCACGCCCCGTTGTGGGGACACTGCCCAACCCCCAGGGCCACCTCTCCCATCCAGGAAAGGAACAGGCCAAGCCAAGGCCTCCGGGGGCTTTTTCACCCCCAAGTCCTGGGCCCCCCCCCCCCCCCCCGGCCCACCCCCAGCAGCCCCAGCTGCCCTGGTCTCTAAGCCCAAAGGCAGCCAACACAGCTTTGCACTTCACCTCTCTGCTGGCAGGCCCTGGGGGCACAGACGAAGCTGATCCAGAAGGAGCCCGGGTCATCTGATCTGCGCTGGGGGTTCTGACTCGGGAAGGGACCCGCTCCCACCTGCACTGCAGGGGGCTGAGGGCCAGACCAGGCCTGGGCCCGGGGACACCTGGCTCTGGAGGCCTGAGCCTGACTCAGGGCCTCTGCCTCAGGGCCAGCCTTCCCAGCCACCCCGTTTCCATGGCAACCAGAGCCCTCAGGCTGGGCTGAGCCCCACCCCACCCCACCCCTGCCACTGGGAAGGGAGCCTGTCCTTGTGCCGATGCCGGTGGGAGGACACAGTCTTTTCAGGGGGAACTGGGTGGACGGCAGGCGGGCTGTGATACTCAAGACTGGTGATGCGTCGGGGTGATTACAGATCTAGGCGCCCTCTGCCCCTGCGTGTTTTTGAGACAAATCAGGACGGTCTTACAGCAGGGAGGCAGGTGGTTCTGCTTTTCCTTGGCCTGTGAAGCTGGATGTACTGTCCCCTCCGAGACGGCAGAACAGGCCTCCCGGGCAGGTGGGGCCCAGAGTTGGGAGCGGCACCCAGTGGGGGCCTGGAGGCTGCTGGACGGGCGGGGCTGGGACGGGAGCCCCTTGGGGAGTCCTGGGGCCTGAGCACAGCTGGGGGGCGGGGAGGCCTGGCTCCTCCCGGGGCTCACCTGCTTCTGGGCTGACCCTGCCCTGGTTCTGCCCCACGGTGACCATGGACCCCTCCGAGTGGGCAGCTGGGTTGCTGGGAGGGGCCCAGGTAAGATCCGGGTTTGGAGGCAGCCGCCACGAGTTCCGATCTCCATTCTGGCCCCAGGCCTTGCACCAGCCTCCTCCCTCCCATCCAGCCTCAGTTTCCCCAGTGGTAGAGCGGGATGATGAGGCCCGCCACTCAGGGTGGCCGTGAGGCCCCAGTGGGCACAGTGGGTAACTCAAGGCACAAGGATGGCATGGTGAGGGGCAGGACAGGGCGCGGTCCGGGCACAGGCTCTCAGCGGCTGCGGGCCTCTGCCACCTGACACAGCGTCTCCTCGCCGTGTGACCTCAGGTGGGTCACTCCCCTCCCCGATCCCTTCTCTGCGAGGGGGTCCTGAGGACACGGGGACACAGGCGGGTGGAGTGCCGGGCGCTGGCCTGCGGTGCTCACGCTGTCTGAGGCCTGAGGGGGCCCGTCCCCAGGACACTCGCGAGCCTGGGACATGGGACGGGGGCAGGGAGGGGTGGTTTAGGGGGCTCGTGGGCTCAGTGCACATTATGGAGGCTTCAGAAATTACCTGCGGTCGGTGCAGCCTCCCCCCTGCCCCCCTGTCGCCATCTGAGAGCCAGGCGGCCACCAACCTCCGACCCTCGGGTCTGAGCCCGGGGGACCTGAGCTGCTCGCTGGCCTCGGTTCTTGGCTGGAAGGAGCTCCACCCTGGGGCGCCAGGCCGGGAGGCACAGTGGCCACAGTGACAGGAGGGTAACCGGCTCATCTCAGGAGCGGCCGCCAGGCCAGAGCTCCCACGGTGCACCGGGCCCTGCGGCAAGAGCTTCCCAGCATCCCCCGGGTGCTCTTGGCATCCCTGCGGTACACGTGAGGACCCAGGGCTCAGAGAGGGCCAGCACTTCTCCCCAACAAGCACAGGAAGGGGCAGAGGCAGGAACCACCTCGTGTCTACCCGCAGGCTCAGCCCCGGAGAAGAGCCTCGTTCCCGCTTCCCGCTTCCCGGCACAGTCCTGGGCTCAGCTCCTGTCCTCACCCGTGTGCCCGCGCCGACCGATGCGGGCTTGGCTGGGAATGCGTCCCCCGTCTGGACGGGCTGTCTCCATGTGGACTGATTGGCTCCTGTGGCCGGGCCAGCTCTCAGAGGAGCCCTGACGGGACGTCTACGCCGACAGCCGTCGACAGGGACGTGCTGCCACCTGGGAGCAGAGCCCCTCTGGAGGCCCAGGAACTGCTAGATGGAAAGGAAAAGAGGCTGCACCTTGGAACCCTGAGAAGTCGTCAGCAAGGCCGGGCCCCGCGCTTGGCAGGAGGCTGGGGCAGGGCCGGTCTGGCCGTAGAGCGGGAGCAGGCCTCCAGCCTGGCGCCGTCCTTCCCGGCCCCACGTGCCTGGCGGGTGGAAGCAGTGGGGCACGGCCACTGTAGGGCAGGTGGGCGCGGCAGTGAGGACTGAGTCACCCTGGCCCCGTCACTGGGCCTGAGGTCCTGTCCTGGGAGCGTCCCCTCCCCAGAAGCCCCCTCGTGGGCTGGGTCCCTGCCAGCTGTCTGTGACCTTCTCTCCAGGGCAGGTCCCCAGCACACAGCCTCGGGTCTCTCCCTCTCTGTCTCTCTCTCTCGCATAGCTTTGAAATGTTGGCCTTGCTGTGCTCCAGTCTGAGCTGGGGATGGGGGTGAGGGGGTGCAGGCAGAGGGTCCCACAGCCTGAGCATCAGGTCTCTACCGCCCCCCCACCGACCCGCAATGGGCAGCCCCTCTTCCTTCCCTGTCCCTCTGCAGAGACACTGAGGCTCTTTGCTCCCCTGCCCCTCACCTCCCCTGCCCTTGTCCTAGTTCACCAGGGTCCTGCTCTTTCTCCCCGGGACCTGCTGTGTGACCTGGATGTCCCCAGCCCCCCCCAGCACGGCCAGGCTCCCTCTGAACGTCTCTGTCCCCTTGAGCTTGCTCTGATTTCTCAGCCCCCAACACCAGCATCTGGGACATTTGCTCACGCCGCCCCCTTCAACTCCCCACTGCCCAAGGCCAGGCAGGCACCGAGATCCCCCGGGGTCCCCATATCCCCTCCCCTTCTGGCCTCTCTGCGACCTCTGCCCTGGTCCAGACCTATGAGCTCACATCCCAAGGGTAACACAGCCTCCTCTCTGCCCCCAGCCTCTAGGCTCCTATAATTCAGAGGGAAGATCTTCCTAAATCAGACCTTTTCACTTCCCTCCTCAAAAATCCTCTGCCCTAAGGATGAGCCCGCCTCTGCGTAAAACTTTTAAGGTTATTTGTTCATTCGTTGAACAAATGTTAATTGAATCACCACTATATTTGGGAATCATCCTTGGTGCTGGTCTATCACTGAACACAACATATAGAAATCTCTGCCCTTGTGAAACTTAAGTTCTCGCCGAGGGAACAGACGGTGAAGAGGCGTGATGTTCCGGGTGGCCAACTCCTACTCATTCTTTAGGTCTCAGGGCAAGAGTGCCTCCTCCAGGCAGCTCTCCCTGAACACTCCTCCCCCCTCCCCCAGAAAGGAATGGAGATTTTGCTTTGCTCCAAAACCTTCCTGTGCCTCCTCCGTCAGGCAGGCCTTGGAATTTCTAGTCATTGCTGTCCCTCAGATTTTCCTGAGTGTGTTTCCACCACAGGGACTTTGCCCTTGCCGTTCCCTCTGCCCGTACCTCTGAGATACGCTCAGGACTCACACTCTCCCTCTCTTCGTGTCTCTGCTTCAATGTCACCTCCTCCGAGAGGTCCTCCGGGCAGCCAGGGGTTCCCCCTGGCCATTGCCTGTCTGTGGCTGGTGGGGATAGGGACTGAGGATGGCGTTCTCACTCTGTGCTGGCCCTTCTCCCCACTCTGCTCTCTCTCCCCAGGAGGAATGCTGCTGTCCCCAGCGCAGCCCTCTCCCCTGCACCCTGCCGCCTGGACGCCTGGCTGCCTTCTACCCCTTCCTCTGTGCAGCTCAGAGCCGCATGGCCCCGCCCACTCCTTGCCCTTCTCACTCAGCTCTATCCACCGGATCCTTCAGTCAGAAACGGGGGTATCCTCTCCACAAACCCCTCAGCCCACACCCACCCATCCCCAAGGGGGGGGTGTTGCTTCCTTCAAATCTCCTGATCTGCCCAGTGCTGTCCATTCCCTCAGCACGGCTCTGTCCCAGTCACCATGGACTCCTGCCTGGACGTCCCCCTCAGCCTCCTCACTGGCCCCTCTCCTGCTCCAGCCTCCAGGGAGGAGGGGGAGGATCTTTTGCAATCCTCAAACTGATCAGGCCGCTCACTCCCTTGCTTAACACCCGTCCATGCCACTCAGAAAGCCCGGAGTAAACCCAGCCCTGTTGGCCAGACAGTGAGGCCCCCGAAAGGTCTGGCTGCTCCCTGCCCCTCCTTGTGCCCTCTCCTCACCCCGCTCTGCCTCCGACACTCCTTCCCACCCCAGGGCCTTTGCACATGCTCCTCCCACTCCCTAGATCATGCTGATCCCCGCTCTTTAGATAACCAGCTCCTTCAGGTCTCTGCTGAAATGTCAGGCTCCCGATTCCCCTGAGTTAGTCCTCCTCACCGTCCTCCCACGTTGGCTCCTGTACGCACGCACGGCCCCATCCAGAGGTGTAGCTGTCGGCATGACTTTTCTTCGAAAGGCCATGCCCCCCTCTGGACTGTGGGTCCCCGGGAGGCCGGCACGTGGCCTCACTTGTTGATTCCCATCCCTGGCCCAGTGTCCACCGACACACAGTAGGCACTTCGGAAATGACCTGATGGACGCTGGGGCCGTGAGACTCTAAAGGGAGCAAAGACGAAAAAGTCTGTGTCCCTTTAAAGGGAGCAGAAAGAACCGCGGGTGTTGTTAATTGTTTTTATTTGGAGGATGTTGGTTTTCATTTTATTTTATCTTTTCATAACTCACACTGCATAATCAGCCGGTAATTACAGCTTCCATCTCTGGCTTGTGCCTCCCTGACTTTGGCTCAGAGGACGGGAACCGTTTCATATTTAATCAGTATTTGAGCCGGAACGCTCTCAAGGGAGCGGGCTCATGTCGGGGTAGAGAGTCGAATTCTCAGTGACGTTAATTAGAACAGGAAAACTACCTGAGCTGGGAGCGGGGCTGCTGTGGGGCCTCCCAGGGACAAAAAAAAAAAAAAGAGAGAGAGAGAGAGAGAGAGAGAGGCCACACCCCGCTCGCATCACCCCAGCCCAGCACAGGTGAGCCAAGCCGCTGGCAGCTGTCATCCCCGCCAGGGACAGGACAGAGCCAATGGTCCCGCTGAGGCCTCGGTGCCTTTGTCAAACTGAACGGCTACTGGCGGTCTGCGGAAGAGTCAGCCACCCTCTCCTGCAGGTCCCGTCAGGGGCTTTCTGGAAGGATCCAGGAGCAAAGGGAGCAGGAAGGATCACAGTGGCAGATTAGGGGCATTTCCAGACTGCCAAGAGAATGCCTTCTGCAGCAGGGACAGGACCTCTCCTTAATCGGCCACCACCTCCCTCTCTCTGTTCTCAGCCTGCCGGCCCGAGCCTGCCACGTCCAGCAGAGGGAGAGGAAGGACCCGGCCTGCTGGCCGGAGTCACCCTCACACGCACATTTTAACTTCCTGGAACATCATGTTCTCTCCCTCCTGGAATGCGTCGCGGCCCCAGTCCGCGTGCGTTTGTGTGACTTGCCGGTGAGCTTGGGAAGGCAAAGTCTGTTCTTCCTGACCTGTCCGTCCCAGCACCTAGCGCGGGGCCCAGCACGCAGCAGGTGTTTGCAGAATGAACAAGCGAACCGAGAGCCGAGCGAGTGACAGGCAGCAGGGAGAGGGCCGTCCTCAGGCCAGGGCCACACCAGTGCAGGCAGCAGGTTAAGAGGTGCAACGCTGGCAAACCCACCCGGCCGAGACATGTCTCACAGTGACTTCCGGGAGGAGGGCCCTCACCCGGCTTGCTGAAATCCAACACGGTCAGTGCTGACGCATCCGAAGTGTGTGCCACATCAGTGAGAGCAAGGAACACGGGATTTGGGACACGGAACGTGTCTTGTGGGAGCTGGGAGGGGCCATGGAGGGCTCACCCTTCTAGCTTCAGGGCCGTCACCTCTTTGCCACACTAATCCGGGTTTCTCAGAAGAGCTGAGCATCTACTGAGCACTTGCTGTGTGCCCAGAGCTGGGACCTGGACCGCACGTATATCAACTCCTTTTAACCTTCACATCAGCCCTTCGAAGGAAGAACGTGCTATTCTATCATCCCATTTTACAGATGGGGAGGTTGAGGCACAAGAGGGGCTGCGGGGAGCCTCACAGGTGGCGAATGTGCTCCAGAGCAGCTCCAGCCTGGTTTCAGCATCCGCCTGGTGCCTCTGGGTCTCTGTCTGGGCCTCGCCTCCCTCATCCGGAGATGGGGTAATAGGGACACGCGGTGGCAGGACCGTCCTGCAAACCGATGGAGACAGCATTTGGTGAGGACTTAGCCTTGTCCTGGCAGGTAGTTGCTGCTCGCTAGAAGGTGGGGCCCGTCCTCTCTCAAGCACGGGCTTCATGGCGGTCCACAGTCATGGCGAGGCTTCCCCAGGTCCGGGTAGGAGCCATAATACTAGAATCCATTCGGATTCATATGTCACGGAGCCCAGAGTCCCCATTAGAGAACAGAAGCCAGAGGCCCCGCCTTGGGAACGCAAGAGCTCACTGAGGAGCAGGGATTGGAACCCACCAGTGAGCCTCCCTCCCTGCCCCCCATACCTGGGGTTCAGATGCTTCCTTTTAGAAATAATTGTAAAGTTATTCAAGCAAAGCAGGAACCAGGACCCCAAGAGGCTCCTGGGGACTTGGGTCACGGGGCTCACCTGCCTGCCCTTCCAGAGAGAAGAGGGGCGGGACTCTTTGCCAGGCCTGGGGGCTGGCACCTGGGGATTAACCAGCAGCCACCTTCTCTATCCCAGAACCACCTGCGGTGAAAGGCAGGGTGGGGGCTGGGACAGGCGGGTCAGCTTGGGGATGGCGGGGGGAACCACCAAAGGGTGGAAGGCGGAGAGGAGATGGGGAGGCAGTAAGGGCTGGACCCCGAAGGACCTCACGAGCCCTGTGGAGGAGTTTGGCCTTGACTCTGAGGGCAGTGGGGAGCCCCGGGGGATAGGAAGCCGCGGGGAGACTTGGTGGGATGTACACTCTGGAAAGATCCCGCTGTGTCTGAGGGCGGGTGGCAGCCGCACAGCTGAAGCCACGGCCAGGGGGAGGAGGGGGCCATTCATTCACACCAGAGGTAGCAGTCCCCTGGACCGAGGTCCGGACGGAGGGAGGGGCCTCGTTTGGAGACAAAACTCAGGAAGGCCGAGGAGGGATTCGGTTCGCACTGGGCATGGGCAAGCGACGGGGTCACCCACATTCAGTGGGGGTGTGGGGATGTGAGGGGCAGTCTCAAGCCTTGGGGGGGGACAGCGGGGCCACTGACAGATAGAGCCACCTGGTGGCCCCTCAACTGGAGAACTGTTCATCTTCTCCCGTGGTCTGGTCTGGAGGCCTGGAGCCAGAGCGCGCTCCGGCTGTCCCCAGGTGGCTATGCTAAGGTCCCGGCAGGCCATCCTAAAGAATGAGGTGGACAGGGGCTCCTGGGGGGCTCAGTCGGTGGAAGGTGCAACTCTTGATCTTGGGGTTGCGAGTTCGAGCCCCCCCCTGGGTGTAGAGTTTACTTAAAAAAAGGAAGAAAGGTGGGGCGCCTGGGTGGCTCAGTCGGTTGAGCGTCCAACTTCGGCTCAGGTCATGATCTCGCGGTCTGTGAGTTCGAGCCCCGCGTCGGGCTCTGGGCCAGCAGCTTGGAGCCTGGAGCCCGTTTCGGATTCTGCGTCTCCCTCTCTCTCTGCCCCTCCCCCACTCACACTGTGTCGCTCTCTCTCGAAAATAAATAAACATTAAAAAAAAAAAAGAATGAGGTGGACAATGGCCGCAGAGGCCTGGAGACTGTCCCGGGTCCCCTGAGAGCCCTTCTTCCTCCCGCCCCCTCATGGCAAAGAAAAATTCCTTTGAAACTGAAGGTTTAGCTTGAAGTAAACAGATTAGTAATGGTGATGCACCAGCACTTTGTTAATTACATGTCCTCAATCTATTCAAACCTAGGCCTTTAATTCAGATTTATAGAAATAACTTGGATTTATAAGAATAGTTATTATGCATTAAGTACAGAAAATGCCGATTGGTTTTCATGGGCAATATTTATTGAAGTATAAAAGGGAAAATATGTAAAATCTAATTGCCCTTGAGTTTCGCTTCAGAGCTGACAGGGGAGTCAGGGAGCGGGCTGGATACACCCCGGCTCGCAAAGGCATTCTCGTCTCTCCTGGGTCATAATTTCGTCCTCCCCGTGCCGTTCATTTAAATAAAACCCAGACATCACACCACGACTGAGACACACACCTGCCCATGGCGGAAGATGCCGTCTGGGGCTGTTGTCTACACCAGCGTCAGAGTGAAGGACAAATAGGGGGCAGGAAGGCATGGTGGAAGGAGCACTGGATGGGGAGTCCAGAGCCCCCGGCTCCAGTCCTGGCTCTGACACTGACTTCTTCTGGCAGATCCAGGAAGGCTGGGGCCGGGCGTCCGCAGTTAGACCGATGTGGAAAGTGGTCTCACGTCCCAACTGGGATGGTCACTGGGTTCCCGCCAGCTGTTGGGTGCCACGGCTGTGGCTGCCCTACCAGCTCTCTCCCACACACCCAGCCCTGTATTCTTTTTCTTTTTAATGTTTATTTGATTTGAGAGAGAGAGAGAGAGAATGTGAGTGGGGGAGGAGCAGAGAGAGAAGGGGGACAGAGGATCCAAAGCAGGCTCTGAGCTGACAGCCCAAGCCCGATGGGGGCTCGAACTCACCAACCATGAGATCATGAGATCATGACCTAAGGTGACGTCAGACGCTCAACCGACTGAGCCACCCAGGCACCCCAACCCAGCCCTGCCTTCCCGGAACTACAGCGCTTATGAACTTGAGGAGCCCCCCTGCATGGCCCGTGGCCCCATGGGCACTGTTTTGGGCAGGCCTCCCTCCAAGTGGGGTCAAGTCCAGGATACAGGGACTGTGAAGGAAAGAAAAACAGGAAGGCCAGGCTCTGGGCTGGGGGCACTCACGGCCCAGTTGGTGAAGAAGACACCTGCCTCCCAGTGGCTGGATTTGGGGGAGCCTGGGAGGACGTGAAGGGCACCTGGAAGCTGCTAGTAAAACATGTTTTGAGGGTCACCTGCTCCAAGCCCCTGATTTTCCAGAGGAGACCCTCACAAGGTCCCACGGCCAGTTAGTGACAGGCGGAGAGGCCGGGCATCTCTTGCCTGCTCTGCTTCCTGACGACAACATGACAAAGCACCTAAGGGTGGGACGTTTTACTGCTACCAACAACTCCCCCCCCCTGAAGTCTCTCCTGAGTCCCAGGACGGTTGTGCAAACCACTCCTGCTCCTTCCTTCTTTGGTCTCCAGGAGCCAGCTCTTCCGCTCTGTCCGCGTCTCAGGCTTCACGGTCACGGCGTCTGGAAGCCACACGTGGGGCGGTCTGCCTCCCAGGGTGGTTTCCACGATGATGACAATAAGAGCCGCAGCCAGTTTTCATGCTCACCGAGAGCCAAACATTTGAATGTCCCAGCTCATCGAATCCTCCTGGCAGATCTCAGAGGAGGGTCCTGTGATCCCTGCCGGACTGATGAGGAAGGCCATGGTGGTTAAGTGCCTGCTCAAGGTCACACAGCTAGAAGGAGGCAGGGCAGGGGCGGACAACCCAAGCTCCTGTTCCCGCCGCAGGCTGCCTTCCTAACCGGCGTCCCTTCCGCCCTTAGCTCCATTCTGTAGCTAGAATGACCTTCCCTAAATATCCCCTACTCCACAGCCCGCAGTGGCTCTCCACTACCCCCAGAATGAGTCTTGCCTTGACCTTCGGGTGCGGAAGGCCCTTCCCAGTCTGGCTCTGACGCTTTGGCGTCCTCACCTGCCTCACCTCTCGCTGCACACTAATCACAGAGCGTCCCAGACCAGCTGCGGGGTTTCAGAGCCCTTGGCCTTGAAAGTGGACCCTTCCTTCTATGCTCCAGCAGGGCTCACCTCACACACACACACACACACACACACACACACACACACACACACATGTCTGGGGCTCTCGACTTGCATCTCTGCTTCCCCCCCCGTCTCATTCTCTGGGTTGGGGATCAGCAAACGTTTTCTGTAAAGGGCCAGATAGTAAATATTTTAGGCTTTAAACCATATTGTCTCTGTTGCAGCTTCTCAACTCTGCCAGCACGGGCTGCGTTCCAAACACTATTTATGGATGCTGGAATATAAACTGCATATAATTCTCTTATGTTACAAAATATTCTCCTGTTGATTTTTTTGGTCAACAATTTATAAACTTAAAAATAACTCTCAGCTTGCCAGCCATGCGAAAACATGGTAGGCTGGATCTGGCTCACGGACCATATAGTTTAGCTGCTCCTTCTCTAAGATGTGAGCTCCGGAAGGGCAGAAATTCTGTTTCATTGTTTTGTATCTGGGTAAGTACTTGTTGAGTGAATGAATGAATTTACTATCCATCTGCCAGGAACACACCTGCTGAGCCCATAGTCTTCCTTTGCTGCAGAGAAGCCACTGGAACCAGAGAGAGCAGAATAGCTTTGCTCCTCCTTCCGCCCGCCACTCTCCCACCAATGCCTCCCGTTGGCTGAATGTAACAGGAAGGCTGCTAGCAAAGGATTCTGGGCAATGTAGTTTTCAAGTCTCCAGCCTTAGACTATGGGCTAGAGGAGGGCAGGAAGTTCCCTGTTTGTCACCCTTCCTGCTCAGCCTAAATTCGCACCTTTCTACCCATATCCATGAACGACGGCTCCTGTGCATAACAGCCACAGCATCATGCTTCCATCCAGTATGAAAGGTCATATCCTTTACTCTTCCTCAGAGAGAGGGCACACCAAATTCGATCAGCCCTTTCCTCCAACTCTGGGTGATGAGGATTCTTATTGCGGCCTCATCCCAGTCTCACCTGGATATTGTGGTAACTGGAAAACTGCAGTTGTCTGGACCCTTATCAGTAGATCGTTATTAGATCCTTATCATCTAGATCCTAACACAAAATAGCGGTAGAGAAAGAGAATGGGAAAACTATAAGTGGCGTCTTTGTCCTTTTAGGCGGTTGTGGCAAGATTACGATAGACGGGGGGAGCCTATAAGCAACAGAAATGCATTTCTCATGGTTCTGGAAACAGGGAAGTCTAAGCGTAAGGCACTGACAGATTCCGTGTCTGGGGAGGGTCTGCTTCCTGGGTCATAAATGGCTGTCTCTCTGTGTCCTCACCTCACATGGCAGAGGGGTGATGGAGCTCTTTGGGGTCGTCAATACCACTCATGAAGACTCCATCCTCTTGACCTAGTCACCTCCCAGAGGCCCCCACCTCTTAATACCATCATGTCAAGGATTAGGTATCACTATGGGGATTTTGAGGGAACACCTTCAGTCTACAGCAAATGGTTTCTATATCTATATCCAAATCTCTATCTATCTATCTATCTATCTATCTCTATATCTCAAGCCCAGAAATAAAATTATTCTTAACTGCTATCATCCCTATTACTGTAACTGGCCAACAGGCTATAGTCAATATTTGTAATTTTCTTCTACTACCCTTTGCCTCTTCTTGTGGCCCTCTAATCAGTGCTGTTCACCTTGTGGGTAATTTAAACCTTTTTCCTAAAAGGTTTGAGTCTCTTATGGACCTGTCTTTATGGAACTGATATGTAGCCTTCCATTACAGTTTACTACTAGAGACAACCCAGAGAATCCCCTGGGTTTCTTTTTTTTTTTTTTTAATGTTTTTCTTTTTTTTTTGAGAGAGAGAGAAAGAGAGAGAGTGAGAGCCAGCGGGGGAGGGGCAGAGACAGCAGGAGACACAGAATCGGAAGCAGGCTCCAGGCTCCGAGCTGTCAGCACAGAGTCTGAAGTGGGGCTTGAACTCACGAACCATGAGATCATGACCTAAACCAAAGTCAGACGCTTAACTGACTGAGCCAGCCGGCTGCCACCCAAAATCCTCTGGGTTTCAGACAGAGGTGCCCTGCCCTCCTTCTTGTAGCTGCAACTCGGTTTGCTTGTGATAATCAGGAGCAATCATCCAGCCGGTTCAGAACCCTCCTCCTTGCCTGGGGAGTCAGAGGCAGGAGGTGCCCAGATTGGCTGAGTGACCATCTCAAGCTCCTCATTCAAAGGAACGATTGTTGCGATTCCTGAGGGGAAACATTCTCTCCTTGGGAATCACTATATTTTAACCATCAAAGCTGACATTGTAGGGACAGGAAGCAAAGGTTCTATGACTGGGCTATTAGGTCTAATAACGAAAAGAAACACTCCTGCTTCTATCCCTCGATTCCTGGACCTAAGAGCCATATATTTGTGGTTGATTCACAGACTGTACCCGTCCTGTAGGACCCCACCCAGAATTGGCAAGGAGACCCTCCTCGAATCACCAGTAGGCCGTTCTCCCATTTAATCAGGGTAGCTGCTTCAGGGGGAAGTAAGGGACATACTATGAATTCCACAGATATGGGCCCCTCGTTCATGTCTTGTTCTAAAAAATCAATTCCTTACATCGAGGCCATGCTGCCTAGGACATCATGATAGTAAGGCACGTATTCGGAAGATCCACAGTTAAAGGAGCTGACGGAAACAGTCAGTTCTATTTTATCCCTTCTCGTGGAAGAGATAAAAAGTAATCAGCCTGCCACCAGGTGGCCGGCCGGTCATCCCAGGTAATGTTCAGGGCTCGGTGTCAGGTTCTGATATTGAAGATTGGTCTCTCGGTGACTGCAGCTAGGTGAGGCTGGGGTAAGAGGAGTCCATATTGTTAAGCCCACGCATGGCATCTGTCCTTGCCACCATAACCACAGCACCTGGGAGCATGACGGGCACTTGAGAGCCTGAGGACACAGGCCAGGTCACATCCGCAAGATGGCCATCTCGTCAGCTGCTCATTGGTTGCATCTTCTGTATTAGTTCCTTTTGTACATGCTGCCACCTCCCCCAAAGAGCCCCCAGTGTAGCTCTTCACCCATTCCCCTTGTTGTCAGTGCTCCCATCTGGTGATTGCCCGAATCACCAGGCCGAATTCTAGAGGGAGCCCGTGGGTCAAGGGAGATCTTTGCCTCTAACCCTCTCTCCACTCAAGCCGAGTGAAAAGAAGGAGGTGCTGTCTGAAGCTCTCTTCCCTGACGGAGTGTCCCTTCATTTCTGCCTTGCAAGGACACTCCTGGGTGGGGCTGTTGCAGCCATCCCTGTTTGTCATATAAACTTCAGTTACCGTGACGTCTCCCGGATCAAAGGTCCAGATGGTCAAGCATCTTGCACCACAGCCTGGACCCACTGCAGACCCTTTTCTTGCTGTGCACCCCACTCATAATGGGCAGCTTTACCTGCTGTTGAGTAATTTTGAGTGGAGGCGGTTGGTGCAAGGCACAGAGACTTTTCTGTCTTTATGGATGGCGTATCCCCCAATTCCCCACGCCACTGGACTCCGGAACCTTCTCCAAGGTGACAAGCCACTGAACGTGCATAGGCTTATCTCCCACCCACCGGACATGCATGTACCTTACTTAGTAAGGCACGTACAGTACTTTCTACTTCCTGATTAATGTATCCAGTCAGCGGGATGGCATCTTTGAGCTGATGTTTTAAAGCCCTGGGTGGTGAATTTCCATCTGGAAGCTTGATGGTACAGTCATCGGTCATGGGTAACCATTGCACCCCACATTCCTTGTCGACGATCATGGACACCACTGCAACCGTCAAGTTTAGCAGCCATGGGGTCTACTTAAGATTTTGCATCCCGCACAACCACACAATTTAATTTTGATAATTTAGGTCACTTCGATGCCACTGCATCTGGAGAGTCCCAGGACCCCATTTTTCACTGGTAATGAGGTCATCAGCACTCCCCAGGCAACCAACACTGAAGTCCCATTCTTGATGGGCTGTTTCCTGCAACCATTCCTGCGGCCAAGTGCTGGAACCTTCAGGGTTCATTTTGGGAAACCGCAGGAGAAATTTCAAGTGTAGGAGATCTGATTCAGGGAACTGCCTATAACGGTCTTAAAAGAGTGGGTGGGGTAAAAGGAGAAGATGAGGCAGCCTGAGGTCCTCCTATCACCCAGCTTCCAATGGGACTCAGGACCTCGCTTCCCGCTGGTTCCAGGGCATCCTGTGCAGCTGCCGATGCTGACCCCACAGCTGCCAGAGCCACCCCGCACGTGGAGAGAAGAGCCACAGAAGCAGGGACTTCCTCCTTTTGGATACACCGGACAAAAAGAGAGAAAGAACACCCAATGGTGTTTCTTCTCCTTGCACCTTCCAATTTTCCTGTGGGCCTCCCCTTGATTGCAGGCAACTGTGAGCCAGATGACAAGGTTAACCTGGCATCTGCAGGCTGCAGAGGTCCAGAGGACACAGGAGAGCAGGAATGGAGGGAAGAGAAACTTCAAATAGGCAAATGAGGTGCACATTGCATAATAAAATGAGTATATTTGAAAATCAGCTCTGCCACTTACCAGCTGTGTGACCTTGAGCGGGCCCTTAACCTCTCTGAGAATCTGTTTCCCCATAAGTAAGCTGAGAGTTAGGAACATGGGCCTCCCAGGGTTCTTGCACGGGGATTACATGAGATCAGCTATATAAATACGCACCAGACAGGTATGCCTCGAAGATCCCATGGGTTTGATTCCAGACCACTGCAATAAAGGAAATATTGCAATAAAGTGAGCCAAATGAATGTTCTCACTTCCCAGTGCATATACAATTATGCTTACACTACAGTGAAGCCTGTAAGGGCGCAGGTACTTCTAAAAAAGCCATGTACGTACCTTAATTAAACAATGCTTTATGGTTAAAAAATGTTAACCAACATCTGAACCAATCTTTTTCCTGGTGGAGGGTCCTGCCTCGATGTTGATGGCTGCGAACTGATCAGGGGGGTGGGTGGTGCTGAAGGCTGGGGTGGCTGGGGCAAGTTCTTAAAATAAGACCACAATGAAGTTTGCCACATCGGTTGACTCTTCCTTTCAGGAATAATTTGTCTGTGACATAGGATGCTGTTTGATAGCATCTTTTACCCACAGTAGTACTCCTTTCAGAATTGGAGGCCATCCTCTCAAACCCTGCGGCTGCCTTATCAGCTAAGTTTATTTGATATTCTAAACCCCTTGTTGTCATTTCAACAATCTCCATGGTATCTTCACCAGGAGGAGATTCCATCTCAAGAAACCACTTTCCTTGCTCATCTGTAAGAAGCAACTCCTCATCTGTTCAAGTTGTATCAATGGGATCACAGCCATTCAGTCCCATCTTCAGGCTCCACTTCTCATTCTGGTTCTCTTGCTGTTTCCACCCCATCTGCAGGTACTTCTTCCATTGAAGTCTTGAACCCCCCCCCCCACCCGCCACAGTCATCCATGTGGGAATCAACTTCTTCCAAACTCCTGTTAGTGTTGATATTTTAACCTCTTCCCATGAATCATGGATGTGTTTGATGGCATGTAGAATGATGAATCCTTTCCAGAAGATTTTCAATTTACTTTTCCCAGATCTATCAGTGGAATCACTATCTATGGCAGTTACAGCCATATGAAATGTATTTCTTAAACAGTAACACTGGAAAGTCAAAATTACTCCTTGATCCATAAGCTGCAGAATGAATGGATGTTGTGTAGGGAGGTATGAAAACAACATTAATCTCATACATCTGCATCAGAGCTCTTGGGTGACCAGGTACATTGTCAATAAACAGTAATATCTTGAAGGGG
This sequence comes from Panthera tigris, assembly GCF_018350195.1. NCBI lineage: Eukaryota > Metazoa > Chordata > Mammalia > Carnivora > Felidae > Panthera > Panthera tigris. The sequence continues at coordinate 22,470,731 of NC_056667.1, forward strand.
GTCTTTTTTTCTGAGAAATTGGTCTCAACAATGAGATTAAAATGTTTAGTAAACCATGTTGTAAACAGATGTACTGTCATGCAGGCTTTGTTGTTCCATTTATAGAACACAGGCAGATTAGATTTAGCATAATTCTTAAGGGCCCTAGGATGTTCAGAATGGTCAATGAGCATTGGCTTCAACTCAATGTCACCAGCTGCATTAGCCCCTCACAAGAGAGTCAGCCTGTCCTCTGAAGTTTTGAAGCCAAGCACAGACTTCTCCTCTCCAGCTATGAAAGTCCTAGACGGTGTCTTCTTCCAATAGAAGACTGTTTTGCCCACATTGAAAATTTGTTGTTTAATGTAGCCTCCTTCATCAGTTATCATAGCTGCATCTTCTGGAGAACCTGTTGCAGCTTCTACATCAGCACTTGCTGCCTCACCTTGCACTTCATGCTATGGAGACGGCTTCTTTCCTTAAACCTCATGAATCAACCTTTATCAGCTTTGAACTTTTCTTCTGCAGCTTCCTCTCCTCTCTCAGCCTTCACAGAATTGAAGAGAGTCAGGACCTTGCTCTGGATTAGGCTATGGCTTAAGGGAATGTTGGGGCAGGTGTGATCTCCTCTCCAGACCACTCAAACTTTCTCCATATCCGCAATAAGGCTGTTTCGCTTTCTTATCATTCACGTGCTCACCGGAGTTGCACTTTTTAATTTCCTTCAAGAACTTTTCCTTTGCATTCACGACTTGACTGTTTGGAGAAAGAGGCCTATCTTCTGGCCATCTTGGCTTACTACATGGCTTCCTCACTAAGCTTGGTCATTTCTAGCTTTTGATTTGAAGTGAGAGACCTGTGACCCTTCCTCTCACTTGAACACTTAGAGGTCGTTGTAGGGTTATTAATGGGCCTAATTTAGATATTGCTGTATCTCAGGGACTAGCTAGGTCTGGGGAGAGGGAGAGAGAGAGAGGAATAGCCGGTCGATGGAGCAGTCAGAACACACAGCATTTATCGATTAAGTTCCTTGTCTTATGTGGGCACAGTTTGTACTCCTCCCCCACCCCCACCCACTACAATGGTAACACCAAAGATTACTGAGAAGAGATCACAATAAAAACATAACAGTAATGAAAAAGCTTTGAAATATTGTGAGATTACCAAAATGTGACACAGAGACATGAAGTGCCCAAATGCTGTTGGAAAAATGGCACTAAAGACTCGTTTGACACAGGTTTGCCATAAACCTTCAATTTGCAAAAAAACAAAACAAAACAAAACAAACAAACAAACAAACAAAAAAACCCAGTATCTGTGAAGCACAAAAAAGCGAAGCACAATAAAATGAGGTGTGCCTGTATTTTCCTCAATGACCTTGAATCAGTACCCAAGCCTCTCTGGGGCTCTGTTTTCTCATCTGTTAAATGAACAAGGTTGGACTCGCGGCTCCCGAAAGTCCTTCCAGATTTGATGAGCTGTATGGCTATGAATCACCCTTTAAATGAAGTGAACGGATTGGGACTAGCAGGAGGGGTAGAAGGAGGATCTGGCTGCTGGGAGGGAGCCCAGGGGAAGGGCTGAGGGGCGGGAAGAGGCTGTAATTGTGCCTGCGTGTTTTGGGCTGTGCACTTTGCTGGAGAGCGTGCTCAATTGACAAATAGATCATACTTCAGTGCCCTTACTGTGTCTTATAACTCTTGGCTAATCTCACCCTGGCAATGACAACAGTGGTCTCTATTCCCTTTGAGGTGCTCACTCTCAACACTGTTCAGACAACAAGAGACTGCCTGGCATAGTGTTCTTTGCACCTTGTGGAAGACAAAGCAAAGCAGCCTCATATCAAAGCCATCAGGAAGAATGGGTTTGTAAACTCTCGAGCTTTCAGGGGCTCTGAGCTTTAAGAGTCTTCCTGTCTGGGCCAGAATCATGAGCTGAGGTCTGTGGGGGCTCAGGCTTAGGGTTGAGGCTGCGGCTTAGGCTGGTTGGGCGGTAAAGAGCCTCATGGCTAGTGTAATGGGGCTTTTGAGCCAGGCAGAGATGGGTTTGGGGTTCTGCTTTGCCACTTGCTGACTAATGTCGTTTATCGACCTCTCTGAGACTCAGCTTTCTTACTTGCTAAACCAGAAAAGTGATAGCTACTGTTTGTGCTCATTCAGTATCTCTTCCCTTGGTCTGGTAACTGGACCCCCTCCACCCTGTTTTAAAGGAGAGACTCATCACGGCTACTTAGACCACACAATTCTGATAGGATTGCCAGTCCCTGCCCTTACCCTATCTACTTGGATGAGAGTAGAAGGCCCAGGCTGGACCAATCACGTGATAGATTCAAAGAATCAGCAGATGACCAATCCGGTTCCTTTCTGGGATTGTATGGATGGATGTTGGGAGACCACAGCTTTCTCCTGAGTAGGATGGACCTGAGTTTGGAGCTGTCAGTGGTTCTGACTCTCACTCCTCTCCCTGCTTCCTCTTGTCCAGCCACAAAGGTAGAGAGTGGCCTCCATACAAAAAGAAGTTGAGGGGCACCTGGGTGGCTCAGCTGGTTAAGCATCTAACTCTTGATTTAGACTCAGATCATAAACTTGCAGTTCTTCGTGGGGTTGAGCCGTGTCAGACTCTGCTCTGACAGTGCAAAGACTGCTTGGGATTCTCTCTCTCTCTCTCTCTCTCTCTCTCTCTGCTCTTCCCCTCTCTCAAAATAAATAAATAAACATTAAAAAATAAATAAATTTAAAAAAAAGAAGTCCAATAATCAGAAGGAGGGAAGGAGGGATGAATAGAGGGAGGGAGGGAGAAAGAGAGAGACAGAGACATCCACTGACTCAATTGGACTTCTCTACCTGAAGCAAGTTAAGCCAGTTTGAGTTGAGTCTCCATAATTTCCAGAGAATTCCAACCAACACACCTACTTCTTTGGTATGTTGTTAAGATTAGATGAGATCATTTAAGTAAAGGACTTCAAACACATCCCAGTACAACCTCAGTAAACACTGGCTTTTGCTATTGTTGTTTTTCTAGTCATTTGTCTGTCTCATCCAACACTGGCTGGTGAGTCCCTGTGACACACAACCTTTGCACTTGGTGTTTCCTTTTTACCAAACACTCTTCCCGGCTCTTCGCATGGCCTCATCTCATCATTCAGGTCTCAGCACACACGTGCTTTCCCCGAGGGACTCCCCCTGGCTACCCCACAGTTGACCTCCTCATCACTCTCTGGGGCACTTCTCACTATATTGCCCTCATCTTAGGCTTCATGGCTCATTCATTGGTGGTGTGTCCATTGTCTGCCTCCCCTACCTGACTGTGAGCTCTCGGAGGGCAGGAACCACGTGAATCCTGTCACCTCCTTGTCCCCTGCACTAAACACAATGCCTGACACATGCTAGGCCCTTACAACAGTCAGCCTCTGCTGTGTAACAAACTACCCCAAAATTCAGTGTTTAAGACAACAGCATTTTACTCTCACTCATGTCTTACAGATTAGCTGGAGGTGAGTTGCGCTACATAGGGTGTGGGTAGATGGATGGCTTCAAGCTGCAGGTCCAGTGGGGCTGATCTGCTCGCTGTATACTGGGCTCAGCCTGCTGTGTGTATGGCTAAGCCAGTGTTCATGGAAACTCCGCAACAGCATGAAACAAATGAAACCTGGATCACACCAGCTGCTTGAACCTTTCCTCACCATGAACCAGGCAAGCTGCTCTCCCAACACCAGTGCCAGCCAGTCTGGGCCTCACCAAGCCCCACCGTCCACAGAGACCCAAGTCACTGGGCTGTGTGGTGGCCTGTGGAGTGGCTGATGAGGGCTTCACTGTGGGGGTGGCCTGGGTCAGTGGGAGCACCCTCGGTCAGTGGGAGCACCGGAGCCCAGAAGCCCCTTCAAGGAAAATGAAGCACACCTAAGCACTAAGCTCTCCTCCTCCTCTTTGTCTGGAATGGGAAGAGGGAATCTGTCTAGGAGGTCATTTTCTGCTCAATTCAAAGTGAACCTTGCACCTTGATGGGCCATGCTTATTCTCTAAATGCCTTCTGCTCGAATAGAGCTGCAGGCAGGAATCCTGCCCTGACACCCCGCCCCCCCACCCTACTGGATCCCCTGGAAGTAAGAGAAACCACTCCGCCCAGCCCCTCTCCCTCAGTCCTCCCTCCATCTCCACTCCACCCTCTTAACAATCCCTCCCACACTCTTCTCCCCACAGCTGTGCTCTCAGCTCCTCTAGCTTCTCGAATCTTCTCTCCCCTCACCCCCTCCTCCTCCAGATCTGTCTTGAGAACCAGCTGGCTGCTGTGCAAAGATAAGGATTTTTTTCTGAAAACTTGCCAGGAAAAGGCACTGGAGTACCCCTACCTTTGATTCAAACAACTCTTTCCAGGGTGACTGGCAAACTGATAACTTGGAAGGAGCCTAGGCCCGTCCGGGTTCTGGGTCCCCCTACTCCCATTTTACAGATGGGGAAACTGAGGGGGAGAAATCACGATAAATAACCACTAGCATCTGAGCTTCTCCAGTCAGCTTGCAAAGGTCCCCACACCCAAAAGTGTGCCATACTTCCTGGGACTCTATGGGAACCTTGTGAGGCTGGCTGGATAGATCTTAATATCTTTCCAATTAACGGAGGCCCAGAGAGAGGGGAACCGACTAGTCCAGGGTCCAAGCCAAAGCAAGAGGCAGAGTTTCAACAAGTGTCAGCCCCCCTGTTATTTTCCCCTTGTCTATACTTCCCCTGGCCTAAGGGACAGAGAGGAGACAGGAAACCATAGCGGGCCTGCTTCCAATCAGTGGGCATCCCCTCTGTGCCCGCTTCACCACCCAGCCCTGCCCGGTCACTGTGATCATCTGCCTTCTCCATCCCTGGGCACAGAGTGCCACTGGGAAAGCTGCACACTGTCGAGGGCAGTTCAGTGCACACGGTAGGGTGCGGAGAGCATGGCTGGATGATTCGGTGTCTGATAAATGTGCAGGTGGTGGGGGTAGCCTGAGCTGGTGGGAGCCCAAGGGCTGAGAAAGCCTTTTCATGAAAAGTAAAATGCATCGAACCCTTCCTCCTACTCGCGCCCTCTCTCTCTCGAGTGGGAAGCCTGCCCGGGAACACCGTCATTTTCTGTTCATCTCTAAGCTGAGCAGCCTCTGCTGACGCCAGCATCACCCCTCCCTTCAGTGTCTCTTCCTGCTCTGCTCTCCCTTCCTTCACCCTCGCAGATCATCCCGGACCTCTGCCCTTCTTGGTCCCCAGCCTCCTGGCCCCTCGCTTGCCGCTGGTCACTTGGGCTCCTCCAACATTGGGGAAACGGAGGCCAGGAGGAACACACTCCCATTCACCTTACCTACTTATTCTCAGCCATCTCGGGCAGAGGGGCCCTGCCCTCATGGAAGGCTGCCCTCGTGGGGGTCATCTCTGCAGGGGTGCCTGCAGGGGCCCGGCTACCTCCAGCATTCTGCCCCTCTCCCTTTCTCTTCCTTTTCTTCAGTTCTTCCTATCCAGTGGCCCAGTGACCCAAAGCTTCCCCATGTACGTACAAGCTGCCCACACCTTTCCAACCATTCTTGGCCTGGAAACAGATCTTGTGAACGCTCCTGGCTTCAAGCTACTTCTCTCTTCTCATCAGCAACATTCCCATCAATGTTGTCTGAAAAGCACGTCCTGCCTCTCATTTCATCCCACGCTGTCCAGCTGCCTAGAAAAGCCATGCCACACACCTGCTTCAGCTGAAAACTCCACCTTGATCTTCAAGGTCCACTCGGATGTTTCCTCCTCTAAAATGCTGCAGTAGGTGCTGTCCTCAAATGTCTACTCCCCTCTTCTTCCTTGCCTGTGGGTTTTCTCTGGCATCACAACATCCAACAGAGGAGACTACATCCCACTGAAAGGTGAGGGGCAGTGAGGGGCAGTGGATAAAAGCTCCGGCCTCCCAGCTACCAGGAGGTCCTGAGCAATCTGCACGAAGCTCCTCGAAGGTCCTCAGTGGGGCTGAGCCCTCCACCCACAGAAGCAAACACCCTGAAACGCTCCCTTTGTGGATTCCTTCCCCTCTTTGGGTCATTCTTTGAGCTTCCTCACTGGGGTCCCTGAATCAGCCCCAGATGAACCACTGGAACTCGAGCGCTTGTCTTGGGTCTGCTTTGGGCACCCACTCTCAGGTATCTTCATCATCTACCCCTTCCCAAGGGAGTTAAGTGCTCTGATGTCCATTCGGACATTTCTCATGACAGTCTCCCTCTGGTGCAAGACTGGTCTCCCTGAGGCTAAGAATGTGTCTGTCACCCAGTGCATTACTCCAGGAAAGAGATGGTCAGTAAATGTTTCTTAAGAGAATGAGAAAGTGGATGAATGCATGGGTGAATGAACAATTAGTTGTGTTTCTAGGGTATCTAAGGCTGGGTGTCTGCTGTAAAGAGATTTATGCCAATGTGTCCGACCCTGCCAAAGCCAACCTTTTCCTATGATATTAAAAAGTCTAGAAACTGCACCCCGCCCCCAGCGCCACCAAAGCCTTCACTCTGCCAACCCATTCCACCATTCATAACAACCATCTCCATATGGTTAGGACATTCTCCTGCTAGGGAACGTCTCCAGGCTCGGCAGGAGGTTCCGACTCCAGTTAAATGAAGGTTAAAGAACTGAGTAAAATGCTATTATAATATGATATAATTCAATATTGTCTCCCTGAAAATGTCACTTGGGAGGGATAGCTTTATCCCAGCTGGACTCCGGGGCTCATTCAGAAGCCTTCAGACAACTATCTGTTCACAGCTGATGAGAGCAGCCCCAGGTAGTGGTAATTTCAGCGCCTCAATTTATTGAGCCCACGTGCATGTGTCCGGGTTTTCAGCGGGATGGATGAAATCATTGTGGGGGAACTGAAGGAGCTACTGGCAAGCTGAGATCAGCTGAGTTGCGCAGACCACATCTGGCTTTGATGTCCCTGAGGGGTGAGATATTCGAAGCACAACCAGAATATCCTGGGGATACAAACTCAACACCCTGGTCCAGTGAAAGAACATTCTCGATGAGAAAATTGAGACCACATACTTTGAGTCAACGGCAGACCAGGGACTCTGAGCCTGAATCCAGATAGCTCCTGCCCTACCCAAGTCTTCTCTGAAGAGCAGGCTAAGAATCACACTGAAGAGACAAACAAACAAAACGCTGAATCTATTCACCATATGTGTGACCGAGGAGGGAGAGACCTGGTGCTGGCCTCCGCACCAATTCACTTCTCTTCTCTTGGTCTCTTTTCTCACCTGTATCAGGAAGAGGTTCATGATTTCTAAGTGTTTTTTTCTACTTACAAAAATATGTTACTCTGGGCCTCAGTTTCTTGTCTTTTAAGTGGGCATAATGTTCTACTTCCCAAAATGCTGTGAGGATCATAGGAGCATCAGAAGCTTGTTGGGAGAGTTGTAGGAAATAAACCCTGTCACAGCATGTCATTTCTCACATATCAACAGCAAAGTGATGTTTGGAGGAGAGTCAGGGCCATATTTGAGCTGCTGCAAAGGGGGAAACTGTTGTGTTGGTTTCCAGATAAGAAGCTCTAGACCCAGAGAAGGGGTCTCGGGCTGGACTATAGTGCTTAGACTCCCTGAGATGTTCTCTATAAAACAAGGGATATTTTTAAGGAAAAATCCCCTTTACTTCCAGAGCAAGTTGGATGGAATCACAGATCTCAGACTGTGTGTCTGAGGAGACTTAGATATTCCAGGCTGCGGGCAAAGATTTGGGGTAGAGAAAGGGGAAAAGGAATACAAAGGAGGAGCGGCAGGACAAGGTCAGGCTTTTTCTTGGTGCAAAAAAGCCAAAAGTATGACCTCTTGGGTCAGAAATGCCTGGAACAAAATGCTGGACCCATTACTCATTAGTTAAATGACTGAGGGAAACTCCATCAGCTTTTCTAAACCTCAGTTTTCCCCATCTGTGAAATGGAAGATGAGAATGGCACCTGTCTCTTAAGGATAATTCTGGCAAAGTCCTCAGCACCAAGCCCAGCCTACGTCAGTTTTAGCAGTTGTGGCAATGGCAGCAGGCGTTGTTGCTACAAATCTACAAAGTGATGTGTTCTCTAAGGAAGGGATGCAGAACCCATCCCACTGAACGTGGGGACAGGAGGAGAAAGGGCCATGGTTTTGGAGAAGAGACAATGGGTTGGCCAAGCTGAGTGAAGTCTGGGGTGACACAGAGATCCAGAACATGCAAGTGAAGGAGTGCAGTTAACAACTTTTGATTATGTTAATGATAGCAGGAATTATTCATATCAGTCCAACAGCAATTACATTAGTAGCAAGAACAGTTATGAATCCATGTTCTAATGGTGGCTATAATGAGTATTGTAATAAGGAGCTGAAGGCAAATTTCATCTAATAGATGAATCAAGAAGAAATTTAAATGGAGAATTATGAGTGAATCATTGTTCTGTGTACAATTGCAAAAAAAAAATGGGTGTGAATGTTAGAGCGATGGGAGAGAGGAATTCATATGGCTCAGCCTGACTGTGAATGACTACCCATGAGGCTCAGATAGTGAAATGATATTTCCAAAATTCCACAGAGAGGAGTAGTGGAGCCCAGGCCCAAACTCAGCTCTGTCTGATACCAGAACTCCATACATTTGTCAAAGTTGACCAACTTTGAGTCTTTGTCTGTGACTGGCTTCCCTTGACCAGAAAGAATGGGACCTAGAATGGCTCAGGAAAGAGGTGCATGGACATCTAAGGTGAGATTCCATTCAATGTTGATTGGGCTATATAGAGACATATAACTAGAAAATCTAGTTTTCAAAACTAGAATGCAGAATTGTTTTTAAAATGAGAGCAAAGCCCACATACATTGCCACGTGGAAGTTGTAAAGTCCTTATATTATGAGGGCCATTACTAGAAGTGCCTTAGAGATCATAAGATGCACCCCTCCATTTTAATGTTTATTTATTTTTGAGAGAGAGACAAAGCGTGAACAGGGGAGGGGCAGAGACAGAGGGAGACACAGAATCTGAAACAAGCTCCAGGCTCTGAGCTGTCAGCACAGAGCCCAACACAGGGCTCGAACCCACAAACCGTGAGATCATGACCTGAGCTAAAGTTGGATGCTCAACTGACTGAGCCACCCAGGCGCCCCTACACCCCTCCATTTTAAAGATGAAAAAATGGAGGCCCAGATGATGAAAATAACTTGCCCAAGGTCATGGTGTAAGCAAATCGTAGGAGTCAAGGACTAGATTCTTATTTCTTTGAACTTCCCCATCAAGGCTTAATGACATTCTCTGGGCATTTGGAAATATGCGGTGATCTAGACAACACACTGAGTAGATGCAATGAGCAGGGCTCCCCACGTGTCTTGACACCATTAGCCAGAAGATACCAGGTTATCTCCCTTGGCCTGAACAATGCAACCACCTTCCAGCCCTTCCTCTTTGGGCCTCTGTCCGTGGTACTGAAACAGTGTTAGCATTTCAAGAGGTGGCTTGTTTGCTTGCTTGTTTTCAGAGACAGAGAGAGAGAGAGAATCTTAAGCAGGTTCCACTGAGCGCAGAGCCCAACACAGAGCTCAATCCCCCGACCCTGGGATCATGACCTGAACCAATATCAAAGGTCAGATGCTCAGCCCACTGAGCCACCCAGGCTTGAAGAGAGATATGACTTCTCATCATAAATTCCCGATTCTGTCCCCACACTGTGAAAGATAAATGGAGGGTAGAAGGGCTAAGAACTACTGAGGATTAGGGAGTGAAATTTTTTATGCGTATTTTTAGTTTTGAGAGAGAGGGTGTGTGTGTGTGTGTGTGTGTGTGAGTATGGGAGGGGCAGGCAGAAGGGGGCAGAGGATCTGAAGCTGTGCATTGACCGCAGTGAGCCCAATCTGGGGCTTGAAATCACAAACCACAAGATCATGACCTGAGCCAAAGTCAGACATTCAACCAACTGAGCCACGCAAGAGCCCCTGGAGTGAATCTTTTTTTAGTCAAATTTATTACATTATAATTTACAGGCAAAAAAAAATTGACACATTTTGGGTGCATGGGTCAATAACTTTTGACAAATCTATACACATATGGATTACGCTATTCCAGTCAAGATATAGAGAGTTGCCCAGGCCCCTTGTCCATCAATCTTTTCCCACCTCTCCCCATCCAGTATGGTAAGACACAATGGGGAAGAACAGGCATAAGGGACAGTAAGACCATGGTAGAGGGACATGACGGTCAGAAAAGTCTTCCTGGGGAAAGTAAACTTAATCTAATGTGAGTAGGTGTTAGCCAGTCAAAGACCTGGTAAGGAAGAGAACTCCAGGACTGTATTTTGGTTTGATGTTACTCGTGCATCTAACTATTTTTAGCTCTGTAGTTTTGAATGAGAAGAATACTTCTTTAACTCTCAGGAACCACATATCACTTAGATGCTGTTATCTTCAAGCCATCCAAGCTCACAGCTTTGTTTATGAAAATACACAACCAACCCTTCTTCCCAAGGACCATAATTTTATTCTTCACTGGCTACACCATGAGGGTAGGGACAAAAACAACCCATCAACCTTCCACCTGGGGAGAGGGAGATTGAGCTGGTCTGCTAAAATTAGAGTAATCTGCCACCATAGACCCTAAAAGACTTTTGGAAAAACGGACCCAAAGTGGTTCCTGAGAAATCTGATGAGGTTTAAGATACATAAGTACATATATGCTGGCATCAGAATGTACACATAGAAGCACGTTGACATGCTTACTCATAAGCAGATGTAATATTCCCACATTTCCACATAGCCATACACACACAGATGCATACGTGTTTGTGCCCCCTTCATGTCACACCAAGTGACTGAACACATGGAGCATTTCATGATGTGATCCTGCAACCTCAACTCCATAAACTGTTGGCTCCGGGTAGGAATGAACCAATCACTAATTCAATAAAGTCACTAATTATGAGTTTGGGCAGTCACTTCTAATTTGAGCCCTTTAGATGCCTCTTCCATAAAATAGAAGAAGTAGGAGTGGGTGAGGGTAGGGATTGGGGCTTGATTGATTCCTTAAGGACTTTCCAGCTTTCACTTTGCAGGGGTTAGGACTTCACCTGTAAAAGGAGGATAACGATAGAATCTTCCTTAGCTGGTAAAGGATTGCATGTGAAGTGTTAGGTATAGTGCAAGGTATGGTCAGTATTTTTAACCTTAGCCATTCTAGTAGGTGAATTTTCATATTTCGTTGTGGTTTTAATATTCATTTTCCTTGGGGCGCCTGGGTGGCTCAGTCGGTTGAGCGTCTGACTTTGGCTCAGGTCATGATGTCACAGTTCATGGGGTGCAAGCCCCACATCAGGCTCTGTGCTGACCGCTTGCTCAGAGCCTGGAGCCTGCTTCAGATTCTGTGTCTCCTTCTCTCTCCCTGCCCCTCTCCCACTCACGCTTTGTCTCACTCTGTCTCTCAAAAACAAATAAATGTAAAAACATTTTTTTAAATATTCATTTTCCTACTGAATACTACTGCTGAGTATATTTTCACATGCTTACTTGCCTCGACTTTGCTATATCTGCTTTGATGAGATATTTGTTTAAATATTTTTACCTTTTAAGAATGAGTTGTTTGTTTTCTTATATTGAGTTTTGAGAGGTCTTTATATATTATGGATCCATGTCTTTTAGACCTGACTTGCCAATATATTTTTTCAGTCTGTGGTTTATCTTTTCATTCTCTTTAAAGGCGTCTTTCAAAGAGCAGAATTTTTAACCTTGATGAAGTCTGATTTATCAGTTTTTTCCTGTTTGAATTGGGTTTTTGATGTTATATCTAAGAAATCTTTGTCTAAGCCAACATCATAACATTTTTTCCTATACTTTCTTCTGAAGTTTTATAGTTTTATGTTTTACATTTCGTATGGATGAAAGCTCTCTCTCCCCCCCCCCCCATATGGATATACATTTGTCCCAGAATTATTTGTTGAAAAAAATCTACTGCTTTTCAGCTGAATTGTTTTATGCCATTGTAAACAAAAATCAGAGTTCTGTATATGTGAGGGTCTATTTCTGGCCTCTATTCTATTCCCGATCTATTTGTCATTCTCGAAGCCAGTATCACTCTGTCTTGATTACTGTAGCTTTATAATAGATCTCAAAATCAGGTACTGTCAGTCCTCCAACTTTGTTTTTCTCTTCAAAAGTTGTTTGGAATATTTTAGTTCATTTGCATTTATCTATAGTCATTGGAATCAAAAAACGACTACTGGGTTTCCAGTTAGGATTGATCAAATCTACAAAACAATTTGACGAAGAAACTGATGGCGTTTTGTAGTTTTCAGTATAGAGAACTTGTACGTATTTCATCAGATCTGTCCTTAAGAATTTCTTCTTTTTATGCTATTGTAAATGGCATTGTTTTTATAATCTCTATTTCCGATTATGTGTTGTTAGCATACAGAAATACACCTGATATTTGCATGTTGATCCCATATCTTACACCCTTGCTGCACTCACCTACTAGTTCTATTAGTTACTTTTTTTTAAATTATAAATCCTGTCAGGTTTTCTACATAAATGATCGTGTTGCATGTAAGAGTAGAAATCTGCCTTCTTCCTGACTTTAGGGGCAAAGCATTAAGTCTTTCACCATGTGTATGATGTGAGCTATGCAGCTTTTGTAGATGCCCTTTATAGGCTGAGAAAGTTCACTTCTACTCCTTGTTTACCGCGCTTTTATTAGGAATGAATGTGAGATTTTGTCACATGCTTTTTCTGGCTCTTTAAAATAATCATATAGCTTTTACTTTTATTTTTCAGTTTATTAGTATGATGAATTACACTGATCAATTTTCAAATATTAAAGCAGCTCTTCATTCCTGGCATGAGTCCCACTTAGTCACGATCTATTATCCTCTTCATATACTGCCGGATTTGACTTATTATAATTTTTCTCAGAAATTTTACATTTACCTCCATGACAAATATCGGTTGTAGTTTTCTTTTCTTTGCCAGGTTTTAGTATAAGGGCAATGCTGGCCACAAAGAATGAGGTGGAAAGTGTGCACTCTTCTCCGTTGGGGGAAAAAACCTGGTGGGGAATTGGTATTATTTTTTTCCTTAAATGATTAGCAGAATTCACCAGTGAGGCCATCTGAAGCTGGATTTTTCTTCAGGAAAAGATTTTTAGTTTCAAAATATATTGAATAGAAGTATGACTATTCACATATATGTTTCTTCCTGAGTGAGCTTTATTAGTTTATACCTTTCAAGGAAATTAGCCCATTTCTTCTAAGTTGTGCAACTTACAGGCATAAACTTGTTCATGATATTTCCTTAATATATTTTTTTAACATTGGGGAAGTCTGTACCTGATGTCACTTCTCTCAATTTGTCTTTTTTCTTTTTTTCCTGATCAGTTTGGCTAGAGGTTTACCAGTTTTTCTGATCTCTTCCAAGAAGCAGCTTTTGTTTTATTGGTTTTCTGTTTGTTGTTGTTGTTGTGATTTATTTAATTGATTTCTACTCTCATATTAATTAACTTCTTCCTTCTCTTTACTTTGGGTTTCCTTTGCTTTTATTTTTCTAATTCAAAAGAACTAGAAATGAATCCGAGATCATTGATTTGAGACCTCTTTTCTTTTCTACTATAGGCCATTAGTGCTGCAATAAAGGTCCTAAGTACTGATTTAGGGGCATCTCACAGATTTTGATTTATTTTTTTTTAATGTTTATTTTTGAGAGAGAGACAGAGCACAATGGGGAGGGGCAGAGAGAGAGGGGGAGACACAGAATCTGAAGCAGGGTCCAGGCTCTGTGCTGACAGCACAGACTCAGGGCTCAAACCCACGAACCGTGAGATCATGACCTGTGCTGAAGTTGGACGCTTAACCGACTGAGCCACCCAGGCCCCCCTGATATGTTGTTTTGAATTTTCATTCAGTTCAAAATACTTTCTACTTTCCCTTTGATTTCTTCTTTGACCCATGGGCTATTTAGAAGTGTGTTTAGTTTCCAAATAGTGATTGGTGATTTTCCAATCTATTGGTGACCAAATAGAATTTGGTGATTTTCCAGGGGTCTTTCAGTTATTAACTTCCAATCCAACTCCAATTTAGTTAACATATTTGTATCGCTTGAATGCTTTTAAATTCACTGACACCTTTTTATGGTCTAGACTATGATTTATCTCAGGAAATTATCTACGTACATTTGTAAAAAAAATGTGTATTCTGCTGTTATGGGGAGTATTTGGTTATTGTAATTAGGTCCAGCTGACTATGTTGTTGAAATCTTTTTCTATAATTTTGAATTCACCTGTCTTTCCTTGCCATTCTATCAGTTTTTATTTCAGTTTTATGGTTGCTATTAGTTGCATAAACATTCAAGATTGTATATTCTCCTAACGAAGTGACTTCTTTATCATGATGAAATTATCTTGTCTCTGGTAATATTATTTTCTGATATACTTTGATACTAACATAGCCATTCTAGCTTTCTTTGGATTGATGTTTGCAGAATGTATCTTTTCCCAACATTTTGCTTTTAATCTGTATGTGTTTTTGTATTTAAAGTGTTTTCTTTTGCAGATGGTACATAGCTGGGTCTTTCTTTTTTACTAAATCTGACAACCTCTGTCTTTTAATTGACATGTTTGGATGGTTAACATGCTGGGTTATTGTAAGCATTAGTATATTCAAAGATAAATATCTATTAACTGCCCCTCTACACCTCCTCAGCCATCTCTGTTGCTCGTCTTTTAATCATTTATACTTGACTCTCCATCATGGTCCTCTTCATGGCCCTTATTACAATATATAATATAGTGCAATGTAATAAAATAGAATAATATAATATACAAGGTAATATAATAAATATAATATGATGTATACTTTCATATGATTTCTGTTTGTGAGTGATAGCAGGTTCCATGATAACTCTTTATAACCTTATGACCCTCCCAAAGCCACTGTACCCCACCCCAGAGCCTCCCTCCTGCACTCTGCCTGACCCTTGCTGTTCTCAAGGGAGGAACCTGAGTCTTAGAGAGGCTGGAAACAGGTCTGAGATGGCCCACCGGCACCTCCGTCCAGACCCCCCTCCCATGGTCTCTCCACCCCTGCCTTCTCTGGGCTCCAGCCTGTGAATGCACACATGTGTCCTTTCCTTCCCAGCCTCCTGAAAAGCGGTCCACACTGCCAAGCAGAGCAAAGCAGGGGGCTCTGGGCTGGCCCCCACCTATTGACTTCACTCTTTGAGTCTGTTCTCTGGCGGGGACATTCGGTCATTGTCCTCTCCCCTGTCTCCAGCACACATCAACGAGCAGACTGAGAAGGTCACAGAGCTTGACTGCCCATATCAGTTGCCGCCGGCAAGTAATGAGTTGAGCTTTTGGTGGATTTTTTTCTCACCCTGCCATATAATTATGGCTCAAAGATCGCTAGAGATTCTGTGTGAGCTGAGGCCTCCGCCATGCAGCCTCCATGTTATAGTTCTTCCTAAATCTCTTCCCGCTGCACTAACATGGGGCTCAGGTCTCCAGGAGGCTCTTGGGGGTGGACACAGGAAGAGCAGCTGGTCCCTCTCAGCGTCACACACGGTCCTGACCGTGGGAGGTTAGAGCGGGAAAATGCAACTCCCACACCGACTGGTCAACAGCCCCACTGACACCTGCTCTTAGGGCTGCAGGGCTGGCTTGGGGAGCCTTCACCCTGCCCTTGGGGAGCTCCGTCTGGGGGCTGGCGGATGAATCACCAATGGAGGCCCAGAGAGGGTG
The DNA here is from genome assembly GCF_018350195.1 of Panthera tigris. Classification (NCBI taxonomy): domain Eukaryota; kingdom Metazoa; phylum Chordata; class Mammalia; order Carnivora; family Felidae; genus Panthera; species Panthera tigris. Next base: position 22,486,424 of record NC_056667.1, read on the forward strand.
TGTGGTTCCACTGGGCCTTACAGTCCGACAGAGGATGGGTTAGAACAGAACCCAGGACTGCTGATGCTGGCCTGTCCGACCAGGACTTGCCATCCAAGTGCCCTGCCAGTGTTAGGGGTCAGGAGATGTTTCCTGGGGAAAGAGCTTCACTTATGATAAGAACTGTACCTGGAGGTGGAATCCAAAAGAAGGGATTTGGCCAACCCCGCCCCATCCAGGTCCAGGCACCCGCGGGCCGTCCTTTTCAGCTCCACCCAATGCTGTCCTCCAGAAATGCCCGGCCCCAGCGAGGAAACTTTCACCTGAAAGTAACAACAAACAAGCTAAGCAAACAGGAATTTGTGGGCTCAGCTGAGAAGCAGCAGGGGTAGGTCTATCCAGACCCCATTTCTCCAACATTCTCTCCTCTCTGCCTCCTCCCCATGTCGTCTTCACCCCTGGCCCCCGCCACCCTCCCTCCCTGGAGCCAGAAGGAAAGGACAGGCGTATCTGGGAGCTCCCTTGGAGGAGAGGGGAGGAGCCCTTTCCCAGAACCCTGGCAAACATCTGGCCTTTCATTGGCCTGAGCTGGGTCCTGAGCCAGTTACCAGCAGGATGGGCGGGGCCAGACTACTTAAACCAACCAGGGCCCACCCCTGGAGCTGAAGGTGGGTCATTCAGACCCCTTGATTGAGAGGGGTGCAGGGCAGTCCCCAAAGGAGAGTCGAATGAGCTTGGTGGGAGGAGGTGCGGGGGGAAGCTGGGGAGGCAGCAAAGCTTTGTGACAGAGGCCACCTCCTGGGATGACTAGTAGCGTCCAATTAATGAGAAGCCCTCCCTGTGGCTCTGGTCCCACCTCTCCTGTCCTGCCTGAAGTCTGCTGGGGGTGCCGATGACATTTTGTACCCCACCCCCATCACATCACTTGCAACACTCATGGTTAGGTTTCCATGTCTACCCTCCCCAAGTAGGGGTGTGCCCTGCCCCCCAAACACACACACACACACACACACACACACACACGGAGCTTGTGAGTTCCTATAAAGTACAGACTGAGTGTTAATTAATCACTCTATTCCCAGCCTCTAGCCCCACTGACTCCAATAAAGAAGGGACTCCGAAAAGATCTGGTGAATGAATGCGCATGCTATTTCGGTTGAATACCTGTTTGCTCTCTAGGTGTTTGCAGTTTTACAAAGGACAAAATGGCAAGCCAGAGGGATGAACCTCCAGTGGTGAAATTTCAGGCACCAGCAGGCTGGGCCTGGAAGCCTCTTCAATTGTTTAGTGCCTGGGGGGGGGGGGGGGGGGGGAGGAAGTGGCTGTCACAGCAGGTAGAATCTTCCATTCATTGCTTTCCAGTGCAAAATTAGGAAAACAATCACATTGTCTCTTGAAAAACATGAATGTGTCAAGGAAACAAATGTGTTTCCCTCTGGCTTTCTGGAAGAGAACCCTTCTCTAGTCCTGTCAGGTTTGCCTGAGGTGGTTCCAGTCCACAACACTCCTCTCCGACTTCCCTGTGGGCCTCAAGGGTGGACTTAGGTCATCTCAGCTCTCTGACCTCACAGCCACCTGTCATCCGTGCCTTTCCTGGGGGCCAGGAGCCTAATGTTATCTGGGAGTTGAAAGAGCCACGGTCCACAGCTCAGACATTTCCACGTGGAACCCACAGGCTTGGCTCCTTCTCGTGAGTTGATCTTGGCCAGTTCTGATCACTGAGCCGGTCCCTGGCCCCACTGGTGCCCCAGCTCTAGGCACCAGCATCCTTTCTGCACTTGAGCCCATCCCCTCCAGACCAGCCTCCACTCTGCCCCAGAGCGATCCTTAAGGAGCACAAAGCTGACTGGGTCCCTTCCTGTTGGGAACGCTCCCCAGGCTGCACAGTATCCCTGGGTCACGGTCCACACTCCTTAGGCCCTGCAACCGGCCATACAGAGGGAGGGACATTAGCCAAGTGGGTACTGGGCAAGCAGCCACCCCTGTTTGTGCCCCTGTTCTTCCCCCTGCCTAGATGTCCCCCTGTTGGCCTGGTGAGCTCTTACTCACCCTTCAAAACCCAGCTCCAGCATCCCATCTCACTGTAATGCTGATTCTCCCCGGCCTTGCATCTCCATCACTGTTTTTGTCCCCACATGTGACACCTCATTACCGATCCCCTTGTCCGTCCCCCTACTAAACTGAGATCTTTCTCAGGCCTCGCTGTGTCCCCGGCACCTGCAAGCAGATGCGCTCTAACTTCTTCATCTACTGCGGACCTACCATGTGCCAGGCACTGTCCCGTGGTCTGGGGATGCAGCAGGGAACAGAACAGGGCTGGCCTTTCTGCCTCTCTGGGATACTGTGATGCCCCCTCTCCAGGAGGAAAGTGGACTCACGAGGACACAGATGACAGCACTGAGTACTGAGTCACACACACACGAGCTCATCAAGCTCTCAGGCAAGTCCTCAGGAGTGGGGAGTCTCGGCTTCCATTCCCGAGGAAGGAACTGAGGCTCAGAGACGCTCCGGAGCTCATTCACCTGCCACGGAGCTCAGGAGAAGAGCGGGGGCCCTAACACCTGATCTGAGACTGCCCCCCACCCCGACCCCTGCACCTCCGCTCCCTCCCCACCCCTGCACCCCCCTCCCAGTCCTAGAGGAGTTGCAGCTCCTGACATCTTGGTCAGGGTGGCTGTAGGACAAAGTAAGGGTGAGCTTAAGGAGAATTTAAAAAACAAATTGGATCTTGTCACTTCCCCCCTTCACACTCTGAACCAACCCCTCTGAAGTCCTTTGTGGCCTGGCCCTGCCCAGATCTCCTCCCTCATCTCTAGTTCCTTGCTCTCCCTCCCTGCTCTCTACCCCTGCTCCTGGGCGGTCCTAGAACAAGTCCTGCTCCTTCAGGTCAGACCTGGAATGTTCTTCTCCCTCCCTGCCTCACCAGGCTCCCATCCCCACTGTACTCTCCACACCACAGACAAAAGAACTTTAACTACACGTACCCAGTGACCTGACAACCCAGCTTAAGTGTCTCCCATGGCCCCTGCTGCCCTGGGAGAAGCCACTAGACCTTGACATAGCCGCATGGTCCCAACTGACCTGGTCCTTGTCAGATTCCAGCTTCCCTCCATGCCACGAACTCCTTCCTGCCTCAGGGCCTTTGCATAGGCAGTTCCTGCCATCAGGAAAGCTCTTCCCCTTCCTTTTGCCTGTCTTGGACTCAGTTTACGCTGAGTTTCTTAAGTGAGGCCTTCCCTGGACCCTCACCCAAGTGAGGCTCTGGTTCCTTCCTCTCTCCTTCTCCCATTCTCTCTCTCCTGAGGAACATTTCAGTTTCAAATGATTTGCATTTGTTTGATTATCTATTTATGTCTGCCTCTTGCCTGGACTATACACCCTGTGGGCCTTGGGCACTTCCTGCCGCATTCTTTGTAGGGAGCACATAATAGATGCTAAGTAAACATCTGGTGAATGAACAAGTAAGCCAATTTGAAGGTGTTATATAAGACACAAATTACAAAAGAAAAAAATCAATAAATCAGACTTCATCAAAATGAAAAACTTGACCTGACCAAAGACACACAAAATTGAAAAGGTAGACCATAGACTGAGTACCTATGGCCAAAACGTGTATCTGGTTAACGATTTTTATCTAAAATAAATAGGGAACTCTTCAAACTTGATAACATAAAGGAAACATCTCACAAAAACGTTTATTTTTTTTTTAAGTTTATTTACTCATTTTTGAGAGAGAGAGAGAGAGAGAGAGAGCATGATGGCAGGAGACAGAAAATCCCAAGCAGGCTCGATGCTGTCTTCAAAGAGCTTGATGTGGGCCTCGAACTCACAAACCGGGAGACTGTGACCTGAGCCCAAATCAGGAGTTGGTCACTTACCTGACCGAGCCACCCAGACGCCTCTCACAAAACATTTAAAAAGACATGACACATGAATAGCAAATAAGTGCATGAGAAGATTCTCCAGACCAAGAGTCATTAGGGAAATACAAGTTGAAGCTACAAGCCAGCTCGAATGGCTAAAACCGAGATGGCCACCGCCATGGACGTGTTTTGGGAGGGCTGCACAGGGGTAGGGCCGGTCAGCACTGTTGCTAGAATGTAAATCTGTACAATCGCTGTGGAATCCAGGCTGACTGCTTCTTTTAAGAAATCAAACCTATGTGTGGCGTCCGGGTGGCTCAGTCGGTTAAGTGTCCAACTCGCGATCTCTGCTCAGGTCATGATCTCGTGGTTGATGGGATCTGGCCCTGCATCGGGCTCTGTCCTAACAGTATGGAACCTGCTTGGGGATTCTCTGCCTCCACCTCTCTCTGCCCTTCCCCAGCTCTCTCACATGCATGCTCTGTCTCAAAATAAATATATTTAAAAAAAAAAAAGAAATCAAACCTACACCTCTCAGATAACCCAGCCATCTGCTACTAGGCTCCTCCCTGCGATGGAAGGAGGCATCTGTTCATACAAAGATGTGTTCGTGAGTGTTCGTTACACCTTTGTTGGGTTTTTTTGTTGTTGTTTTTTTTAACGTTTATTTATTTTTGACAGTGGGGGGGGGGAGAGTGTGAGCATGAGTGGGGGAGGGGCAGAGAGAGAGGGAGACACAGAATTCGAAGCAGGCTCCAGCCTCTGGGCTGTCAGCACAGAGCCCGACATGGGTCTCGAACTCTCGGGACTGTGAGATCATGACCTGAGCTGAAGTCAGATGCTCAACCAACTGAGCTACCCCGACGCCCCATACCTTTGTTGTTAATAGTCCCATATATCCACCAACAGGAGAATTTGTTTATCCAAACAAATTCAGGTGTATCTATACTATGGACTATTACTCAGCCATAAAAAGGAACAAACTCTCGATTCAAACACCAACATGGATGAATTGCAAAATCATGAGTGACTCCGTAATTCAATTTATGATTCTAGAAGATGTTCGCTAATCTGTTGTGAGAGAAAACAGCTCGGTGGCTGCTTGAAGGTGACGTAGGAGGCTGGCAAAGAGGTAGCGGCAAATTTAGGACCAGATGAATATGTTCGTTATCTTGACTGTGGTGATGACCTACGTGGGCGTAGACATTTGTCAAAGCTCCTCAAACCAGACACTTTCAATATATGCAGAATGATGTACATCAATGTTACGGCAATAAAGCTATTTTTTTTTAAAAGAGTTAAATATCCCCAGAGATCCTGAATGACGTTGACACACGGGACTGGGTCCTTTTCCCCAACTCACGTGAGACCCATTGATGACCCTGTTCTCTGAAGGTCGGATGTCTCCATGGTGACAAGCTCAGGGACCTGACAAATATTTAACTCTGCTTCATTCCTCTGATCGCTTCTCCCAGGAAGATCATAACATTTTGACACTTCTGGCAAGCCTGATGACTCAAGTACATATAAAAGTGCCACTGAAATGTCAGGCAGTATTCCACCTGTGTGCCTTGGGCTGGGGGGCTGAGGGTGGGTACCCTGATGAGGCCATTTTTGTCTTGAGCTCATCAGAGAGGCTGTTGCCCGTGGAGGGAGAAGTGGGGAGAGCCCGGGAAGTCATGGAGAACCTGGAAACACTACCAATTCCACCCACAGTCCTCTTCTTAAATAAGAGTGCTTATCAGTGCTCAGAACAGGATTGGCTGAACCCACCCATGCGTTTGATTGGTCCAGCTGACACATTGGCAGCTGCTGATTGGCTCATGACTGTTGCCAATGAGCCAATCATGACTGTTGCCTCTCATGACCATAGACAGCTGCCTTATTGGTTGGCTGAGATAGCTAGCCACACCCCTAACCCTAGATTATTATTCTAGGGCACCCACCGTCCTGTTTGCAGTCCATCCACAAGGCAGCCTAGCAGAGGCCCAGAGCTGTGGAGAGTGCCTGGGAATTTACCCCTTCCTGGGGCCTTGGGGTCTGTTCTGGGTGCTCCATTGCTGGCTCCCAGTCCCTCCAGTCTTTTCTTCTCTTCCTGCCACCATGCAGGGAGCCCGAGGAGCTGATGAGGACTTCTCTTCTCTCTCTGCAAGGCTGACCTCCCAGCCCTTTCATGTAACCTAACCCCGCCTTATCTCCCAGCCGTTTGGGCAGAGCAAACCTGGGCCACCGACTCAGGAGTCTCACCCTCTGTGGCTGGAGTGGGAGGGACTGCGGTCACACCAGGAAGACCCTTGTTTCCTCTCTATTATGTGGAAGCCATCTGAGCATCTGACTTTCTAGCTCCCCCAACTCCAGCTCTGCACTGCGGGGGAGAGAATCCCCTCTGCAAAGAGGAAACGATTCTGTGCAGTCCAGCTGGCACTGCTCACTGGGGCACATGGCCACACGTCAGCCAATCAGAGTCTTCCCTGAGATTTGACACGTGGGCACGCGGCGGGAGACGCCAGACGGGTCTCTCTAGGATCACAGCTGGGAGAGCCTTGGCGGCCTAGGGCTGCTACCTCTTCCCACGGCTGCGCAGAAAGCCTGCCTGAGAAGGGCATCAACAGAGGGAAGCAGAGCTAGGAGAAGGGAGGAAGAAAGCAGTGCCACCTCCATGTTTCCATCACATGCGCCAAGAAATTGTGACACCTTTGGCTCCAACTTTTGTGTTCTAGCCCCTTGCAGCAAAAATTTCTGCCTACCACAAGCTGCAAGCAAGGTGCAGAGCCAAACTCGAGAAGGGAAGCCAGGCCCCCGAACAGAGAAGCAGAGGTGTCTGGGAGCTGAGCTGCCAGTAACAATGGGCATTGTCGCACTGGTGATGGCGCCGCCTGCAGGCAGGGCTAGGGTCAGAGGCCCCAGCGTGCCATCTGCAGAGGCCCTGCCCCCCCACCCAGGGCCTAAGGAACTGTGTCTGCACTCTGTCCGGCTGTTTCACTCATGCGTGTTCCCTGCCCGGCCCCTGTGGGCATTCGGGGTGGGGATCCCTGGTAAACGTAATAGCAATTTAGAATTCTAGAATCCGAGAATCCATCAGAGTCTAAGCCACTTAGGATTGCAGAATCTCAGAATTCGTTACCACAATAAATATTTTTCCAAATGCCCCGTTTGTGCTAGGCGCTGAGCTGGGTGCTGGGAAGGCCAGGGCTGAACAGGACGTGTATAGTTTCTACCCTCATGGATGGTCCGTTCTAGAATCATGGAAACTCAGAATAAAGGGGGGTCGGGGGACTGTCTCAGCTTCACTTTCTCACCTCCCCCAGAAGAGGAAGGAAAGATCAGGCTTGTGGAAGGGCTGGGAGGGGAGGGGAGGTTACAAGGAGGGTGAACTGGGAAGGAATCAGAAGGAAGCAGCTGCAGGGCAGGGGCCCTTGTCCACACGGAGGCGTCTTCTCCCCATGGGGACCCTACGGCTGCCATATAGCAGCCTCACGGGTGTGGGTGCCTCAGGGATGCGGCTGCTGGAAACCCACTGGGGAAGGAGGCAGGGATGGGGTGAACACTGTCAGGGGGACTGGGACCAGGCCTCCCAGGGGCAGTGAGGAGCCTGGCCAGCTGCCCTGTCCCTCTCATGCCCCGAGGTTCCCCATCACTGCCTCCACCAACTTTGGGAACCCTCACCTGTGGGTTCAGGGCTGTGCGGGTCGTGGAAAGAGCCCTCAGGCTGCAGAGTGCTGCAGGGACCCATCCGAGGGGCCAGTCCAGCCCCCCACCCAGAAGACGCTCCCAGGCACGATGGTTTCCATGACCCCAGTCCACATCCGGCCAAGCCATTTTTTTCCTGAAACACTAGAGAGAACATCATCCCAGGTTCTATTTTTAAGTACATAATCACATCAACAAAATAAGCGATGTGGCTTTTAATGTTTACCCCTCTTAGTTTTAAGTGTGAGATTTTACTTTTCTAAAACAGAAAAGGAAACGGGCTTTTTCAGCCAAGTCAACAACACAGGGCAGAGAAACTGACAATGAAAAGCAGTGGCCCCTTGCTCTGGGCTGATGGCTCAGAGCCTGGAGCCTGTTTCCGATTCTGTGTCTCCCTCTCTCTCTGCCCCTCCCCCGTTCATGCTCTGTCTCTCTCTGTCCCAAAAATAAATAAAAAACGTTGAAAAAAAAATTTTTTAAAAAATAAAAAAAAATAAAAAAAAAAAAAGAAAAGCAGTGGCCCCTTGAACTTCTCACCGTGAGTTCTGCTCAGCAGAGGGAACCTCTTCCAACTTGTTTAGCTGTTTCTTCCACCAGTGTCTTCATAAAACTAAACAATACTTTTGTCCCACCATCTCCCAGCTTCCTGCTAGGACAAGTGAGGCTTCGGCTCATTTCTACGCCAGCCGGTCCCCTCTTCTGCCAACATCATTGTATTTTTAGTTTTGGTTACCTTGGAAATTTCAGGTAATGGGCTCATACATTTATTTCTCTAAAAATAAGATTACAAGTTTGAGGGTAACGGTGATTACTATTTATTGGCCCACGTAACCAGAAAACACAGGGGGTAGAACTCACTTCATCTGTGGCTGGATCTGGGGTTCCAGCTCCTTCCTTTGGTTTCCTCTCTCTGCTCTCTTCCGTGCTGACCTCATTCTCAGGAAGGCTTTCTTCACACTGCGGAGAAGATGGCTTAAGTGATTTGGCTTCTGTCCCCCGCTATGAACAGTTCTGCTTAAAATAAGACACACTCAAGGGTCAAAACCATATTCCCAAAGGGAAATGAGTCCTAGAACTGAGAAGTGCCGTGTGTTTGCCAAGGTTAAGCCCTAACCACCCAGCCTCAAAACAAATATTTGTAAAGCTCTCATTTTGCACCAGGCCTCGGGGACCACAATATGAGCCAAGATGAGCAGTCTCTGATCGTATGGAGCTGACAGTCTAGTGCAGCAGACAGATGTTAAGAATAGCATAAATTAGGGCCTCCCGGGTGGCTCAGTCTGTGAAGCGTCCCACTTCGACTCAGGTCGTGATCTCGCAGTTCGTGGGTTCGAGCCCCGCGTCGGGCTCTGTGCTGGCAGCTCAGAGCCTGGAGCCTGCTTCGGATTCTGTATCTCCCTCTCTCTGTCCCTCGCCTGTTCTCTCTGTCTCTCAAAAGTAAATAAACATTTAAAAAATTAAAAAAAAAGAATATCCTAAATTAACGTGAATTTGTAGCCATAATAAATACTGTAAGGGAGGGGGTGAAGTACCGTGGAGGCATAGGTATAGGGGATTTCTTGGCACAGAAGGTCAAAGAGGATATCCTGGAGGGGGTGATGGTTGGGCAGGAATTGAAAGTTTAGGGGCAGAGTGGGGAAGCTGAGGTCAAGAAAGCACTACAGGCAGAAGGAACGGTCTGTGCAAAGGCCCTGTGTCAGGAAGAATGGTGCCATTCACAGAGGACTGAAGATTCCCAATGATCTCAAGAGTGGAGAGTGGTGGGAAGCGTGTTAGGTATCTTCTCAGGAAGGGACAAGGGATGGGTCTGATTGTGCAGGACCTCTCAGGCCAACTTAGTGGGTCTGATCTGTATCCTAAGAGAGAGGGAGTCGTGGAGCAGGCAGGGAGGGCCCGAAGAAGGGACCCGAAGGACTAGTTTCGTACTCCAGGAAGATTTCTTGCCTGCCACACGAGGAGGAGATGCCAGTGGGGAAGTCAAAACGGAGCCTGGGCGTCCCGCTGGCAAGCCGCTGCTGCTGAACGGTCACCCACACTAACTGACGGCCTCCTGCCCGCCCTGGCTGCATCTGGCCCCAGAGCCAGCAGACGGGAGCCTCCCTCTTCTGGAAGAATCCAAAATGTCTACCACATGACTTTTATGACGTCCAAGATAAGACCCCAAAGGACTAGAAATATGACAACGTGAACTACAATCAGGAGAGTGGCAGTCACGGAGAGCATCTCAGGATGATCCAGATGTCAGAGGTACCCAACACGGACTTTACAGCAGGTGTTCTAAGTAAACCCAAGGTGGTAAAGAAAAAGATGCTCAAGACAATGAAGGGAAAGAGAGACAATCCCAGCAGTGAGGTCGATCTGTCAAAATGAACCAACTGGAAATTGTCGAACTGAAAAAAAAAAAAAACAAAAAACAACAACCAGTATTTAAAAAAAAAAAAAAAAAAGCACGGGATGGATTGATAGCAAATTGGAGGTGGAAGAAAGAATCAAGAAAGTAAAGAGCTCCAATAGAGATTTCCAATCTCAAGGGCACAGAAATAAAAACAGAAAAAGAAAAAGAAAACAAAAAAACCAGAGTCTCAGGGACGTATAGAACAACAAGAAAAACCTGACATACACGGATTGCAGCTTCAGAAAGGTGTGTGTGTTGCGTGAGAGGGTGCGTGGGCGCAGGTGTGGGCGTGTGCGTGTAGGGGAGTGGAAAAAACTAGTTAAAGGCATATCGGCTGACAATTCCCCAGATTTGATGAGAGACAAATACATACGGATTGACGGATCCCGGCAAACCCCGAGCAGAATGGATTTAAAGAAAATTACACTTCGGTGTACCCAAGTCAAACCGTTGAGAGCATTTTGAAAGCAGTTAGAGAAACATGGGGTGTCACATCACTGTGCATTTGCAGCCGTAGTAAATAGCACGTAGCACACGATAACACAGCTGACTTGCCCGGTTCTACCGAGAAACGATGGAGGCAACAGGGCAGTGGCCTTATATCTTTAAAGCATCATCAATCCAGAAGCCTGTATCCTACAAAGGCCAGAATGAAATCAAAACATTGTCAGATAAAAGACAATGAGGGGCGCCTGGGTGGCTCAGTCGGTTGAGCGTCGGGCTTCGGCTCAGGTCATGATCTCATGGTTTGTGAGTTCGAGCCCCGCGTCGGGCTCTGTGCTGACAGCTCAGAGCCTGGAGCCTGCTTCGGATTCTGTGTCTCAATCTCTCTCTGCTCCTCCCCTGCTTGTGCTCTCTCTCTCTCTCTCTCTCTCAAAAATAAATAAACACTAAAAACAAACGAACAAACGAAAAAGACAACGAAGGGAATCTGTTACCAGTAGAAATGAATTATAAGAAATACTAAAGACCAGGGGCGCCTGGGTGGCTCAGTCGGTTAAGCGTCCGACTTTTGGTTTCAGCTCAGGTCATGATCTCACGGCTCATGAGTTGGAGTCGGGCTCTGTGCTGTCGGCTTGGAGCCTGCTTGGGATTCTGTCTCCCGCTCTCTCTTCCCCTCCCTTCCTTGCTCTCTCTTTGTCTCTCTGTCAAAAATAAAATAATAATAATAATAAATAGTAAATAACAATAATAAAAGGAAATACTAAAGACCAAAGTTCTTTAGGCTGAAAGAAAATGCTACCATATGGAAATGCAAATATTCAAAGAGGTAAAGAAGAACACTAGGAATTATAAATGTGTGAGGATGAGACTATATTTTTATTTTATTTCTTAAGACATGTTCGATTCCTTACAGCAAAAAATACGATATGGCGTTGAGGAATTTATAACTATGTAGCTTCAATACCCATAACTAGCATATCACAAAAGGGCAAAGGATCGGACCTATACAGATCCAAGGTCAACGCTTAAGGGCGTCTTTTGTAATCTTTAGATCAACAAGTTTGAAAAACTAATGCAAATAAGTACGGCTGAAATGCCAATAGAGAAATACAAATGAAATTCCTCAAAATAGATTCGATTAATTCAAAACGAGGCAGAACAGGGGAATTAGAGAAACAAACTAACTACAACAAATAACCTAGAAGTGATGAACAGAAAATCAAGAGTAAAACACTAAATCTCACTCCGACCACATCATACTTAACATTAATGTCAACAGACCGAACACTCCAATAAGCAGGGCGTTTGTTTCTTACGAACCTCTATTCCATTTGTCTCTTACAAACCTCTCCCGCCCTGGAAGGTGGCCAAGGGCATGGTCCCGCCCCACTTTACTGAAGAGGAAAATCCCAGGTTCAGAGAGAGGCAGTGGCCCGCCTGAAGTCACACAGGAGGTCAAAGTTAGAGGCCAGGATGGAGACCTCAGCCTCCTGCCGGCCTCCAATGGGCCCCGCTGCCTGCCCCCTGGCTCTGATATGAGGGCAGTTGGGGGCCTCCCGCTTGGACCCCAGACCTCCCCACCAGCTGGGCACTGCACTAACCCGCCCATGTTCTAACTTGAATAACAGATAGAAAAAAATGAACCTTAGGCTGGGAAAGGTGGATGAAGCCTTGTTGAGGGGGCTCGGGGTGCGCAGGGCGGGGGCTCAGAGGATGGGCAAAGCCTGCCCCGCGGCCTGGAGAACTTGGCTGGGCGTGTTGCCTTGCTCCTGTCCACGCACAGCACCCTACGATGTGTGGGCTGGCTGGGGAGGCGGAAGGCGTGGAACAGAGGCTGGGAGACCATCCCCGGGGCCGCGGGAATCACGGGAGTATATCCAGGAAACGAATTAGAAAGTTCTGGGTTCCGTCCCAGCTCTGACGTCCCCCTGGGTGCTCTGGGGCTGCTCAGGTGGGGAGGCACCCGAGCCCAGTGTTTTATGGACATGAACTCAATCTTCATAACGACACCACAAGGAAGGCACTACCCTCACCCCCATTTTACAGATGCAGAAACAGAGGCTCGGCACAGTTCAGTAGAGTCCGCTGAGTCTGGAGGCCGAGCCCCTCACCACCCTGCCCTGATGCTGCCTTAACAGTGACAGTAGGCAGCATGGACTGAAGTCCTCCTACCTGCAGGCGGGGCCAAGCGCTCACGGCCTCAGCTCACTGAATCCTCTCCTCCCTCCAAGGTGACCGTGTTTTGCTCTTTTTGCTGGTGTCTTTGGCCCCAGGAACAGACGGGAGGCCGAGGCCCAGCGTGATCGAGGACGTGCTCCAGGTCGCGCAGGGTGTGAGTGGCAGAGACGGAATTTGAACTCAAGCCCGTCTGAATCCCGCCCCTGTGCAGTGTGTGACATCAGCCCCTGAGCTCCGTGACGAGGCCTGAGTCGAGGGCTCAGCACCCCCAGCTGACTGGGGGGGAAACTGGAGGACGTTGGAAGCATGACATGCTTCCTTCCCCGGGGATGCCCATTCCAGAAGGACCGCTCTGCCCGGGGCACCGCTTACCCCACGGCTGAGCATGCTCCTGGGGGAAACCCGAGCGTCCGGCAGGTGCTGGTGGGCCGTCCAGCCACAGACCGTCCTCCTTCTCCCAGAGATACTGAGTGTGGCACCCCCAAGCCCCACAGAGGTGCTCCCATACTGACCTGGGCACCGATCGGGCACCCGGTGCCGGGTCCCCCAGGCAGCCCCCGATCCGCCCTCCCCAGTGGATGTCCTGAAGGCCAGCACCCCAGGGAAGATTTGGGCTCAGTGATCTTAGTGCTGTGTTGGCTGATTCTAATCCGGGCATCAAAGGGCCCACACTTGGAGAAGCTCTGGGATTTTGTCTGATTTGCAGGCCGAAGAGGAGAGCAGGGGGCCGAGGAGACAGAATGGACTCTGCCTTATGGAAGGGGTGCCCCGCGGTGTCTTTTAGCCTAAGGGAATGGGGGAGCTCATGGTGGGCACACAGGGTCCCTGCCCCCCCCTCAGCAGCTCTCATTTGTCTGCAAACTCCGGGGGTCCAGTGAGCCTCAGGTGGGGGGTTCCTAACATCCCTGGCAGAGGTCGGCCAGGCCTGAGCGTTTCTGGAGGAGTGACCGCCATGATCATTCTGTGTGGCGGACGCAGGGGTCCTGGGATCTAGGGTAAATAAACTGTTCCTTAACACAGCCCTACGGGGCCGAGGTCTCAGGTTCCTGTCCTGACCCTGCACTAGCCTAGTGTGTCACCCTAGGCAAGTCATTTCCCTTCCCCGGGTCTCTGTCTCCTTGTCTGTAAGGCAGGAAGGCCCTGTGATCCCGCATGCTGCCAGTGGGGACAGATGGCCCTGGAGGCGGGGCGAGCGCTGACTTGGGAACAGACAAAGATATACCGGGTTTAACCCTAGTGCTGCTTCTCATGGAAAGCCTTTCTTGGGGACCCGGTCAGAGGTCTGCATTGGTCTCTTCTCCCTCTATTCCGTGGGGATTCCTGTCCCCACTGCACCACGGCTGCCTCAGCTCCGGGCCACGTCACCCCTCCCTCACTCCCCAGCCCCCGTTGCCATAAATAACTTAACAAAGTCCTCAGCACCCTCGAAAGTCTCGATCAAGTCCACGTTGGACTCCAGGCCCTGTCTGAACTCAGTTCGACTTCGAAAAACTGGGTAGCGACGAAAATAATCTTAAAAGGGATTTCCATTCTTACTCCAATCCCTTAATGAAAATAGAAGGGGGATTCAATTTGCCCCCCCCCCCCCCCCCCCGCCATGACACTTCGCAAAGGCCCATCCCTCCCCTGGAGCAGCGGCCGACTTCTCCAAGGCCAAGCCCCCCTCCCCCAGTGTCCCCAGAAGCACGCGCACGGCTTTGCCTCTCTGCTACCCTGACCCCTTCCCCGTCCTGTAGGTTAACTCACGCTGCTGGCTCTCTGCTGTCTTTCACTCCGTTATCACTTCTCTGCACCCCGACCTTTAAAAAGTGTCCCACAGAGACAGTGTCTTCCTTCGAGGGCAGGAGAGGGGAGAGGTGGAGTGGGCAGAGCGGAGGGCACAGCACGGGGACACATCTCCTCCTGGTCGTGCAGTTCCTCCATCAACGCCCAGACAAAACTCCCTGCAGCCCCAGGCCCCTTGAGTGTATGAATTTTGAAATTGAGAACGTGACAGTGGTCAAACCCCGAGGGATCAGGGACGGTCTCCCCCCGGTGACTCTCAGTTCCCTGATGCCCCCAACGGCCTCTGGGCAGGTCCGGTCCTGCCATGGCAGAAACCCGCCGGCAAGGAGCCTTCTTACGACGCCAGTGAACCCTCTTCTCGGAGGAGTCATGTGGGCCCTGTCTCTCTGTGACTCTGTCTCTGGCGGCCGGACCCCACACACCACAGGCTGTGGAGCCCCGGTGAAGGAGACAGATTTTCCCAGAATCTCCGAGGGTTGTCACATCATCCGGGTCACAGCTGGGGCAGGCGGGACGGTGTGGGTCTCAGCGGGCAGAGCGAAGAGCTTTCGACCCCTGTGGACAGCCAGGTGCTTTCTTTCTCGCGAATGCCCCTCCCTCACGACATCAGAAACACCCCGCTCCGCGTGCCTGCTCTGTGCCCCGCTCTGGATATAGCCCGGCCTTCAAAGTGTCCCCAGTCTGGCTGGGGAGGCAGGCGGGGACACGCCATCGATGAAGCAGTGCGCTGCAGGCTCCAGGGACAGGAACCCAGAGGAATATGCCTGGGAATTGAGTCTGGGGTCAGAGAAGTTTGCCGGGGTCAGGAGTCCCAGGCCTCATAGGTCAGTCAGAGCCATAGGACTTAGTTAACCTCCCCCTTCTCTCTCCTCCTCCCCCTCACTCCCTCCCTCCTCTTTCTCTCTCTCAGGCACCTGTTCCATATTTCTTGTCTAGACCATGATGTTGGAGGGACAGGTGACTAGGACACAGGGGCTGCCCTCTCGGACCTTGCGGCCAGCAGAGGAGAGATGTCCTGGTCGGATCACCGCCCACATCGTTAATTCATCTCTCCTGGGGCAAATGTCACCCAGGCTTTGATGCTCTGAGAGAGACACTATAGGGGTGCCTGGGTGGCTCAGTCAGTTGAGCGTCTGACTCCCGATTTCGGCTCAAGTCACGATCTCGCAGTTCGTGGGATCGAGCCCTGTGTCGGGTTCTGTGCTGTTGGCATGGAGCCTGCTTGGGCTTCTCTCGCTCTTTGCCCCTCCCCCGCTCGTGCGTGAATGTGCAGGAGCTCTCTCTCAAAATAAATAAAATAGGGGCGCCTGGGTGGCTCAGTCGGTTGAGCGTCCGACTTCGGCTCAGGTCACGATCTCGCGGTCTGTGAGTTGGAGCCCTGCGTCGGGCTCTGTGCTGACCGCTCAGAGCCTGGAGCCTGCTTCTGATTCTGTGTCTCCCTCTCTGTCTGCCCCTCCCCCGTTCATGCTCTGTCTCTCTCTGTCTCAAAAATAAATAAAACTTTAAAAAAAAAATTAAAAAAAAATAAATAAATAAAATAAAAATTAAAAAAAAAAAAATGGAAGAGACACAATAATATAGACTTGACCTGCCGCGAGGAGGCGGGGAAGAGACACAGGGACCGGGAGGGTAATCTCGGCAGAGAAGAGCACGCGTAAAGGTCTTGTGGTGGGTGGGAGCCTGGTGCATTCTGGGAGGCTGAGCGAAGGCTCTAAATGCTGGAGGGCAGAGAGCACAGTTTGGGGAAGCCTGGCCTGACGGAAAGTGGGGAAGGAGGAGGGGTCAGGCTGAGTTGCCCATTGGTGAACCTTCCATTCCCCTGGCCCATGGCTGGGCCATCACTTCCCTACCCCACACACCAGGCGACGCCTTCTCAGAGTCATGCTCTGTGCCAGGTAAGTGGGATTCTGGGACTGACCGAGACCTTACCCCACTGATCCCACCCTTCACCCCCCTGTCTCTGACTCTGCTTTGGGTACTTGCTCTTGACCTCCGACTGACCCGAGAAGGGGCCTTGGTCTGACAGAGAATGGGGGCCCGTGTGCTGACCTGAAAATGGGAAAGCGACAGTACCGACGGTGGGTGTGAGGAATAAAAGAGACAGTGTGGGAAGAGGACGGAGCCCCCTAAACACAGCTACAAGTCTCCTTCCGCCCTGTGCAGCCACACCTCCCGGGGCCCCTCTTTTCTCCAGAACAGCATGGAATGTTCACTGAAGCAGAGCACCCCATCCCCCCAGGGTGATAAAAAGATCCCCGCAACTGGCTGAGATCTGTGCTGGTCCCACAGGGTGGGCGTTGCCCCCGGGGGAGGACTCCAACTGCCCTCCCGGTCCCCCTGTCCCTAGATGGTGACCCAGGCCCCTCCGCTCATAACAACAGAAGGAGGGGGCAGCCCAGCTTTTGTGCCTCACCTGCCGGAGACCGGCTTCCTCCCCACAAGCCCCAAGGGCAGAGCGTGTTGCCTGCACACAGTAGGTGCTCTGGGCTGTCCCTGACACCTGAGGCACCCAGGGCAGTAGCCCAGGCCGAGGTCCACATTCCTAAATATCTAAAATGGTAAACTAAGGCTGCAAACTGGTAAACAGAATCCACCCTGACCAATGCAACTTTGTAACAGCCTGGGCGACCAGGTTTGATTCTCATGTCCTTAGGGCCCCTGGAACTCCAGCCCAGACTTGGAGGAGCCAGACGTGGTCCCTCCTGGACCCACCCCCGTCTCCGCCCATCCCCAGATCTGCCCCACGCCTCCAGGACCGCACCTGCCGCGGACATCCCAGCGCATGCGTTCAAACGCTTCCAGGACCCCACAAACAGCTGCCCCCGGCAGGCCCGGGGCGCTCACCCCACGGGGAGTCCACCCGTAGCAGACAGACCCAGGGAAGGGGCCCAGCAGGCACAGGAAGTGGGCCTCGAGCCGTTCAGACGGGGAATTCTGGGGCCCCGGGGACCAAACGGGAGTCTAGAATGCAGAGGCACCAGGCAGACCGGGCTGGACCCACATCACCCGTTGGCCCGCAGACTCCTTGTGCCGTGGGGAGGGGACAGGCAGAGCAGGCTCCCCTCCAGCGTGGGACCCACGACCTGGACTCTTGCTCAGCTCTCTCTCCACCTGCCAGGCTGTCTGCCCGGTTCTGCTGTGGGAAGGATCCCAGAGGCTGGAACAGATGCGGGGAGAGTAAGGCTCACAGCCTGGCGCCAAGGCCACAGTCAAAGATCCACAAGGAGGGCCTGGAGCCCACGAGGTGAAGTCCGCCAGCGAAGCGGCCTGGGCTCAAGGGTGCTGTCCAGGTGAGAGGTGCGGCTGGGGCCTCGCCTGGCTGCCTTGCGGGGTGGAGGCAGGGCCCGCGTCTGCTGCACCACTTTCCCGAGTGTCCCCCTCAGAAACCGAAGCCACGAACCTCAGTTAGGAGCCGGTGATTATAGACGGGTCCACAGCAAGACCGCGCGAGTCGGCACCTTTATGGCCCCGCGAAATTGCCCGCATTTCCACACGCGCTGAGCCCTATTTCACGCGGCAGACGAGCACGTTTTCAGGAGCCAGAGCGTCCTAGGAGTTCATGAATTTCCTGGGCTCATTCTTTCAAGCTCTTTCGTGAGAAAAAAGCAGAGATGCTGTCGTTTAGAGGGGGGAAAAAAAAAAGAGAAAAAGGAATGGCTCACAGTGTGTAAATTCTGCCTTTTATATATTGTGTCCTAAAGGATTAGCCTCATTTTCCCAAATTGTCAGCCAGGAGCCCCTCGCTGGTCGTGGGGGAGGGTGTGCGCAGCCTGAATTGTTCAGAGAGGTGCAAAGTGGGGACACTGACAGGTCTGTGCTCCCGGCATAGCGAGGCAGAGGAAAATGGGGCTTTCGGCGGGATATTCGAGGTAACTGGTCTCACGAGCGCAGAGAAACCACCACTGCAGACTGAGTTCACACGTGCCTTGTCAAAGCGGGACAGAGAGGCACAGGATGGCATGGGGTCAGGAGACGGACAGCCACAAACCTCCCATGTGAAATTCTGGAGGGGAACCCCGGGGTGAACGGTGGTTGTGGGAATAGCAACCGTCCTCTGGGTCTAGGAGTTCACCGAGTAAAAGGGCCCCGCAGAGCCCCAGCTCGAGGGGACACCTGCTGCCTTTGATCCGTGCGTCTTCTGTGCCCAGCCCTGTGCCGGGCACCCTGCGAGGATTATCTCACTGAGTCCTCACCATGACTTGGAGGAGGGAGGTGCTGTCATGATTCCCTTTTTGCAGATGAGGAAACTGAGGCCCGGGGAAGGGGAGGGGCTTGCCTGGAGGTCCCACAGCCAGGAGGCAGTGGAGCAGGACACAAGTCCCAGAAGTGTGACTGTGGAGCCTACGTTCCTGCGCGGGGGTGTCTGGGCCCCGGGGAGGGCAGGAGGGAGCCCCGTCTTTCTGGGACCTTCACATGCGAGGCTCTGGGACGGGCATGGTGCGTATTTCAGGGCACATCACCTGGTCCTGGGACCGCGGTCATCGGGGGCGGTGTCGGTATCCCCTTCCCTGGCTCAGAGCAATGAGGCAGCCGGCCCGGGGCACAGAGGAGTGTGCGTGGGGCAGACCACTCGCCCCACACTCGGCTCGTCCCCGCGGAAGAGCGGTCCCTGGGGTGCGGCGTCCACCTGGCACCTGCACCTGTCTCCCTCGGGCCCCCCCTCCTCCCGGGCTCGCTGGGCCTCGCGCTGCCTGCTGACCCCGCCCCCGTCACGCAGAGTCACTGCCTGGTCCCAGACGGACCCGCTGGGGGCTGACGGGGAGGGGCCGGCACAGCCCTTCCGGGGAGCAGGGAGCCGCTGGCAGGGGCCTCCTGAGAAGGCACACCCAGTGGGAGCGACTCCTCAGAGGGAGACCTGAGCTGTGATGCTGTCAGAGGCTGATGCCCCGGTGGGACGGAGGCACCAGAGGGTGTCCCTCGCTCTCTGCGGGTGGCCTGGGGTTTGGTCCGGCTCAGCCCTGGCTCACAGTGTGAGCTGGGACAGGCCCCGGCCCCGTCTAGACCGCAGTATCTCTGCCTGCCAGGCTGTGGGGCCGGCTTCTGTGCAGGGGCTTCCTGAGCCCCAAGTCTCTGGGGGCCCCTGAGCCCTTGACAAGAGGTTCTGTCACATTTGCACCATCCAGGGTGGCCTGGACCCGGCAAGGTCAAGGAGCCCATGGCTCCGCCCGAGAGAGGCCTGAGCTGTCTCTGAGCCACCACCCCTCTGCCACGCCCCACCCCCCCCCCACTCCACACACCCAGGGGACACTTCATATCTGTCCCCCTGCCAATTTCCAAGATTGATCTCTGAAGTCCCCAACCCTGCTTCACCTCACCCGTCCCTCTCTGATATCTCCCAGCCCCTGACCCCCCTCCCCTCCCATCCACCCGAGGTCAGCACTCCTTTCCAGCCCCTCCCGCCCTTGGTGGACACTCAGCTCCGCCTTGTCCCCCATTGCCCAGAAAACAGCTGCTCCCTCCCCGCCCTGAACACCAGGCCTCATGGAAAATTCCAGACATCTTCAAGGTAGACTCCACAACAAAGGTAATGTGGAGCCAGGCCAGCCCTCTCATTCTTAGCATCTCTGGGACACCTGTTCTTTCTTCCTCCCCAGTCACCAACACATCTGGATCGGGGACCGTTCATTTCACACGGACAGAAACCCAGATGGGTTCCTGCTTTGGCTGCATTTCAACGGCTCTCCCTCCCCACCTCCCCCCAGCCAGTTTCATCCAAATCTTTTCCAGCTGCCAGGCTCCCATCACTGGGGCCTCCTGGTTCCCTCCTTCTAAGGATCCTCCTATATTCCAACACATCGCTTTTGTCTCAGTGAAGCGAGTCACCAGCTTTGCAGGAAGTTCATCCTCCCCGGGCCTGAAGGATGGCTCCCCACCTTCCCTCAGCCTCCTCCAGCCCCACGCTGACTCCCCAGTTTCCTAATCTCCAAAGGAAGATGGAATAGGGCGTTTTCTGTGAGAGAAAGTTCTCTCTCCCTGCTCATTAAGGAGGCTCCCCACGAAAGGGGGCCCGCTGGCCATAAACATACTCCCGAGTTGACTAATAGGACGGGCTCATGTGACAACCGTCCTGCTGTGGTCGGGGAGTGTTGACATCACTGGGGCGTTCACTGGGTTGGCCACTGAGCTGAGCTCTCCCCAGACACGGTTTCCTCCAGCCGCTCGAGGAGGGATCTGATGGCTTCCAACATGCCAGCCTGGCTGGCCGCACCTTGGCTCCCAGGATTCCTTTCTCCTGTGTTTCCCGCAAGGCTGGGGGCAAAGGAGGTCCTCGAGAGACAACTTGTTGGTGCTGATCTGCTGACCCACCCGTCAGGGGGAAGCACGTTGAGCCTACAGTTGGCTTTTCATCCCCCTCTTCCCATCTTCCTTGAGTTTCTCTGACTCCTGGGTCAGGTGTGTGTGTGTGTGTGTGTGTGTGTGTGTGTGTGTGTGTGTTGAGCTCCATGACGAAGGAACCCGGCACCCAAGGTATGCTTGTCACCAAGCTATTCTACAAGAATAGACAGGGGTTTCTGCTAGTCCTCATGGGCTGCCTTCCTTCATGCTCTTCCCTCCCCGACTGCCTGGCCGTGGGCGCTGGGCTGCAGCGCTAGATGTGGGAGCAGCCTTGCGGAGACGGCCTGGTCAGCCACACCATTCGGCAGAAGCTGAGTCCCCCTGATGAATCCTTACCGTGCACGCGCACACGCACTCATACACACACATGCACACGTGCACGGGTATATGCATACAGATCGTCTCCTACTGGTTCTGCCGCTCCTGGATGAAACCTGATTGACACCGTGATACAGGTGGAAACCGTTAACACCCTTATTCTCCAGATGACGGCATCAAAGTGCAGAATTCCAGTTTCACGGGTCCACAGATGGGAGAGGAATTTTGCCCCAGGGTGTCTCACACCCAGAAGCTCACCAGATACCTGATTTGGATTATTTAGATGCTTAGATTTGGGGCTTTTGAGCTGACGAGATTGAGATGAACCTTTGCTCTCTGGGTTGATGCTATCCATGGATTGAGGTTTTGGAGGATGTTGGGATGGGGCGAATGAGTTTTGCACGGAGGATAGGTATGAATCTTTGGAGGGCAGAGGGCAGGCTGCCGTAGGCAGGACAGTGGCTGTCCAAGGATACGTCTTTGTCCCCGGCACCTGCATATATGTTACCCTGCATGTTGAAAGGGACTTTGCACACATGACTAAATTGAGGATCTAGAAATGGGGAGTTTGTTCTGGAGTTTCCGTGTGGGTCCAATGTACTCACAAGGGTCCTTGTAAGGGAACGGGAGAGGCAAGGCAGTCAGAAGGAAGTGGGGTGGCAGAATCAGACCGAGCGATGCAGAGGCACAAGTCAAGGGAAGTGGGAGCCTGTAGATGAAAAAGGCAAGGAAAGAAGAGGAAACAAGGAAGGAAAGGAATGTTCTCCTAGGACTTCTAGAAGAAATGGAGCTCTGCCAGTCCTTTTTAGATTTCTTAACTTCAAGACTTAAGATAATAAATGCGTGGAGTTTTGAAGATTTTATTTATTTTTAATGTTTTTTTCTTTCTTTCTCTTTTTTATGTTTATTTTTGAGAGAGAGAGAGAGAGAGAGAGACAGGTGAGGGGCAGAGAGAGAGAGAGGGAGACACAGAATCCCAAGCAGGCTGGGACAGCCTGAGACAGCTCAGAGCCTGATTTGGGGCTTGAGCTCCTGGACCATGAAATCATGACCTGAGCCAGAGTCGGAGGCTTAACTGACCCTTGAAGACTTTATTTCTTTAGGAGTAGTTTTATACTTACAACGAAATTAAGAGGGAGGTACAGAGATTTCACTCAGTAGAATCGTGTACTTGTTCCCAAGCATGAGTTTATACTGACATATCATAGTCATCCACAGTCCCTCCTTCACCTTAGGGCTCACTTTTGCTGGCATATGTTCTCTGGGTTTGAGAAAATGTGTAAGGACATGCATCCATCATTATAACATCATATGGAGTATTTTCACTGCCCTAAAAATCCTCTGTGCTCTATTTACACCTCCATCACTGGCAACTACGAATCCTTCTTTTGTCTCTATAGTTGTGTCTCTTCTAGAATGTCATGTAATTGGGGAAAAAGAAATCAGTAAAGACTTTTCTGCCTTTTGTGGTTTTAATTGAACATCTTATAGGATTTAATTTCTACCTTTCTTAGCATATCAGCTATATGTCTTTCAGTACTTTTTAAACTTTTGCAATATACATTTGCAACTAATGTAAGTCCACTTTCACATAAGGCTACACCACTTCATGGGTAGTATGACTAACTTATAATGATGAAATAATCCTAATTCCTTCCTCTTGTCCCTTGTATCATTGCTGCCTTTCATTTCACTTACCTGTAAGCATACATAAGCATATTATATGTACTCGCACACACATACATAAAATAGATATATACAGAAACATACCTAATCAAATACATTGTTGCTATTAATATTTTGAACAAACTATAATCTCTTAAATCTATTAAGAGTAAGAAAAACAAATGTTTTGCTGTTACCTTCCCTTATTCCTTCTTTGATCCTTTTCCTTTCTTTACGTAGATCCTAATTTCAGACCTGTAGCATATTCTTTCTCTCTAGCAATTCTTTCAAGGCAGGTCTATGACAACACATTCCCTGAATTTTTTGTTTGTCTGAAAACGTTTTGATTGCTTCACTTTTGAAGGATAACTTAGCTAGGTATGAAATTCTAGGTCAGTAAATTGTTGTTGTTGTTGTTGTTGTTGTTGTTGTTGTTTTCTCTCCACCCTTCAAATATCTGACTCCACTCTCTCTTTGCTTCTTTGGTTTCTTTCTTTCTTTTTTTAGTGTTTATTTATTTTTGAAAGAGAGAGAGACAGAGCACAAGCCAGGGGAGGGGCAGAGAGAGAGGGAGACACAGAATCCAAAGCAGGCTCTAGGCTCCGAGCTGTCAGTACAGAGCCCAAGGTGGGGCTCAAACTCACAAACCATGAGATGATGTCGGACGCCCAACTGACTGAGCCACCCAAATGCCCAGCTTTTCTGGTTTCTAAGAAGAGGTTGGATGTCATTCTTACCTTTACTTCTCTATAGGAAAGTCATATTCAGCTTCTGGCTTTCTTCAGAATGTTTTGTTTCTCTTTGAATTTCTGTAGTTTGAAGATGATATACCCAAGAGTAGTTTCGTTTTTGGTGTGTGTGTGTGTGTGTGTGTGTGTGTGTGTGTGTGTGTATTCCCTATTTTGGAAGGGGTGGAACTTATCCTGCTTGGTGTTTCCTGCACTCCTGGATCTGATATTGGCAGCTTGTTGCCTGACATTAATTTGGAGAAATTCTTGGGCATTGTTGTTTCAGGTATTTTTTCTGTTCCTTTTTCTTCTCCTTCTGGTCTTCCCATTATATGTATGTTACCCCTTTTGTAATTGTCCCACGGTCCTTGGATAATTTGATTACGTTCTGTGTCTTTGTTCTCTTTTCTTTTTGGCTTTTGGGGATTCTACTGATACATCCTCTAGCCCAGAGATTCTTCCTTCATCTGTGTCCTGTCTACTAACAAGCCCATCAAAGAATTCTTCATTTTGGTCACAGTGCTTTTTATCACTAGCATTTCTTTTTGGTTCCTAGGATTTCCAGCTCTACTTGTATTGCTCATCTGTTCTGGGATGCTGTCTACTTTATCTGCTAGAGCCCATGGCAGATTCGTCATAGTTGTTTTAAATTCCTCGTCTGGAAAAAAATTATTTTTCTTTATTTTTGAGACGCAGAGACAGAGCGCAAGTGGGGGAGGGGCAGAGAGGGAGGGAGACACAGAATCTGAAGGAGGTTCCAGCTCCGAGGTGTCAGCACAGAGCCCGAACTCATGAACTGTGAGATCATGACCTGAGCCGGAAGTCAGATGCTCAACCGACTGAGCCACCCAGGCGCCCCCCCAGTCTGGAAAAAAATAAATAAATTCCAGTGTTATAACTTTAGTGTCCCTGCCATGTATGTCTCTGATGTCTGCTCTTCCTCTTTACATTGTGTTGACTTTTGATATGCTTTGTAGTTTTTTCTTGAGAGCTGGGTATGATGTGCTGGGTGAAAAGAATGGCTCCAAATAGGCTTTTGGTAATATCATGAGGTGTTGGGGGAGGGGGGTGTTCTGTAGTCCTATGGTTAGGGCTCCGTCTTTTAGTGATCCCCGTGCCTCCAGACCTCCAAGCTCACAAGGGCTTCTCAGTTTTTTTCTCCCCCTCTCGGTGGGACAGGATGGTTTGAATAGGCTGGAGTTGTGTATTTCCCTTCCCCAGGTCAGTTGGTCTCTGATGGCCCAGCAGGTTGTGCTCTGGTTAATTAGTTCCCCAGAGGGCAGGCTTGATTAAGAAGCACAGGGTGCTCTGGCCTGTTTCAGAATGGTGTCTTTTCCAGTGTGCCTGCTGGAAGCCCGGGGGAATTTTTCTCCAATATTTACTGTGGAAATCTGGCTGCGTTCCTGCAGAATTTTGTGGGGGCCACCTCGTCACTGGGTCCCCCGGAGATTTGACCTCTGAGCTGTCCACACTGAGCATCCTTCAACTTGTCAATTAAGGTTCAGGGTTTCCCGCCCCAGCACTGATTTCCTGCTCTGGTTTCCACTTGGGAACCTCTGCCTCGGTAAGCGGTGCCTCCTGAATTCACCGGCTCTCCGGTCTGAGGGCCACCAGTTTGCCCTGGATCCTCCCTTCTTTCATGCTTCCAAGAAAAGTTGTTGATTTTTCAGTCTGTTCAGCTTTTCATTTGGTGTCAGGATGGAGTGGGGACTTCTTTGCTCCTTCTATGTAGAGCCGATTTGTGCTGTTTCAAGCCGTGGAGCTTGTGGCGTAATCTGTTACAGCAACAATAGGAAGCTCATAACGATTCTGGTACCTTCTTGTGCTCCTAGTCACATCACAGGCACTGGTGAACCAGTGGCAGTTCGTGTCAGTGCTCATCAAGAGCATCCCCCGCGGGCACGGCAGACACACGCCTGTTGCACCTGTCCTGTGTGCGCTGACAGAAGGCCTTCGTGTCCATGCACATGGCGCCGTGGACCCCAGCGATACCCTCCCCTGCCCACAGCTGACCCCAGCCCCCACGTGTGCCCCACATCCAGCCTAGCAGGCCCTCCTGGCCCTGGGCTCGGTGGTAAATCCATCCTCAGTAAACCCAGAAACCCCCTTCTCGGGGACCCATTCCAAGTACAGAAGGGCCAGCGATATACTCACTAATGGCTACATTCTCTAAGTCACCCCCCGCCATTGTGGGGCTTTGTAGGCACCAGAGGGACACAAGTTTTGCCCCTTTCTCCTCATAATCTGAGTTAGCCGTTTACAAAGACCCTAATATGGTGGTGTGCCCGCTAAAAAGAAAAAGAAAAAAGAAGAGTCCTGAATCGACAATTTCTGTGGTGTAACTATTCCCACCATGGCCAATTTCAATCAACCCATGGTTTAACAACTGGCTCACAAAATTCCTGACTATTTAACATTTGGCTCTCGACGGGCCCTCATGAACCAGTCCAAGCCAACTCCGACACCTGCCCACTGCCCAGCCGGGGAAGCCAGCCTTGCTCTAGCAACAGAAAGACAATAACTTGTTAATTGTTTTGGCTTAATCAGCTCCAAACACAGGGCCGGCCGTGGCGATGGAACTAGGCCCAGGTTTCGGGAGATGTGAATTATCTGCCCCAGGAGCTTCATTACCCTTAGTACTGTCTTATTTGTCTTATATTTATTCATTCTGGCAGAGGAAACCAGCATTGTCCTTCCAGTCTCGTTCTCCCGGCAGAAGTGGAGAGCAGTAGCCAGGAGTGGACCGGCCATAATGAGAGTGATTCGTATGCCAATGACCTCTGTTTCCAGTGTCTTCAGGTTCCACGACCCCGAAAGCTGCCAGGCAGGTGCACCCCCTAGGGATGTGGCTTGGGGCACTGAGGGGGGACAGGCGCACCCCCTGGGGATGTGGCTTGGGGCACTGAGGGAGACGCGCCCCTTTTCCTTATCCCAGAGGAGGAGAGCGGTCCACAGTGTCAGATCCAGTGGTACCTTCCCAGCAACACGTGCATTCTGTGCGTCAGCTGTCCCACCAGTGAAATGGGCCCTGGGGTGGTATTAGTGTGTAAGCCTTGGGGGTCTCAGATTTTAAATAAGGGCGGCTTCTGATGTGATGCTAGGACATCAGTGAGCCATGGCAGTATGGAGGCTATAAATAGAAGAGAGCAGGCATGCAGCCCTCTGATTGGACAAGGCTCCGCTCCAGCGGTGGCCAGACCTGTGCACACATTCAGCTGTGAGACGTGTTAAAACACAGTTTCCTGGACCACAGAACAGAACTCCCCAAAACTGCGGCCTGGGAATATTCAGTTTCTAAAATCTCCAAATAATGTTGACATTCTATTGCCCACCGATATCAGGCGGTCCGCTCCTTCCCGAGTGAACAGAAGACTCCGCCCCCAGCTTCCTCTGCGGCTGGTTGGGCCATGAACTACTAGTTCCAGCCAATGGGAGTGACGTGTGTCACTTGTGGGCTGAGGACCCCCCTCCCCCCGCCCCAGCTCGCTCCCCTTGTTGAAGGGAATGGGGGCTGCACGTTGAGATGGATGTGACTCATCCCATCACCGGTCACCAGGGACAGCAGCCCCTGAGTGTCACCTGACACGCAGGTGTTTATCAGAAGAGGAAGTCAACCACTTAGATGTTAATCTACTGAGATTTAGGGTTTGTCGGTCACGAAAGCAAAAGCCTAGCCTATTTTAACTAATACAGACTCCTTTGAGACTCTGATAAATGCTTTAGACCTTCCTCCCAGGAAAATGCCCTCCCGCCTGTACACCCTCCCTGGGTGTATAATCCTGGAGAGCTGCGAATCGTTGGCCTAAGCCCCGGCTGGTTTCCCACCTCGCGACCTGGTTTATGGGGCAAAGCTGGCGTTCCCTCCCATCTCTGCTCCTCCTCCCTGCACCCTCTCTGCTTCTTGGGGGCAATCCGGGCCTCAGCTCCTACAGCTCCCCCTCCCCCCGACGGGATGGGCCTAAGCCCACGAGCAGGGATGCAGGAATTGTTAAATTGACCAAAGTTTAAGGCGGAGAATTTGGCATCCCTGAAGCTCATCCAACTCAGAACGTCAGCTCGTTAAAGCTCATGTAGATTCTCCAGGACCTCATTCCTGTTCGGGGCAGGGTAGCGAGACGACTTCAGTTAGACGGAGCCCAAGCTTCGAAACCTGAGGCCTGATGGGGACAACCCCCACCCCACCCTGGTGGCCCTGGCAGCCGAGCTTAGTGTGCGCATGCCCGCGCGTCGATGCACAGCCTTCTCGGAGAGCGCACCCTGCCCACCTTGGTAGCTCCGCCTCTATTTCTCAATCAACCAATGGCTTTCTCTCCCTCTCTTCCTTGCTCACTCCCCCCGCCCCCACCCCGTATTTGCTGCTGTTACCAATCCGGGGACCTGGGAGACTCAGATCTGAGGGCCTCAGGTTCCTAGGAAGGATGAACCAGTTTTCTGGCAGGCAGGAAGCTCCCAGCAGATCTTCAGGGATCGGACGTGTTGCGAACCCTGAGTCACCTCACCGCGTGTCGTGGGAGAAACACTGCACCCAGAACCAGAGGATCGAGGCCCAGTCCTGCCTCTTCAACTTCCTGCGTGGCTTTGGGTGAGCCACTCAACCTCTCTGACCCTCCTTTTCCTCATTAGTAAAACAGGACTGTTGTAAAGATTAAACCGCCACAGCCCGGTCCCCCCAGCCATCGCCCCAGGGAAGGCCACCCGAGGGCTCCACGGAGGTGGAGAGCTCTTGGGGTGCAGTTACCACCCTGCTTACAGGAGAGGACCTCGAGGCTCAGGAGGTTCTGTGCCTTTGCATTGCTCCACTTCTGGGCTCTCAGCCCTCCCCGTGGGCGTCTCTGTCTCCCCATCCCCCGTTTTTCTGTGTTTCCACCCCACCCCCAGTTTCTGGACTCTCGCCTCGCTCTTTACTTTTCCACTCTCGGCCACTCTAAGGACCTGACAGCGTCTCTGATGACCCGTCCCGAACTCCAGCCCCTCTCTCTTCGCCTCTCTGTCTCCATCTCAGACTTTGCCTGGGTCTCCCCGTGTCTCTCTGACTCTGTGCTGCGTATGTAGGTGGCTGCTTGTCCCCCTTCTCTGGGTGTCCCTGTGTGCATCTTTGTCTCTTTTTATCTCTGTCTCTGTCTCTCTCCCACCACACCGGCTGAGGGCAGGGTTTCAAGTAGGTGGGAGAAAGGAGGGAAGGGGGCCTCCGCTCAGCTACCCGGATCATATCCAGCCCCTCTAACCCCGGCTGCTCCCAGGGACTTTCTCTGGGTAGACCGAGCAGAGAGGGGCCGAGGATGCCTCTGCACCCCGGGATTCTCCCACATCCAGATATGCTATTTCACTGCGTCCTCCCGACTCTGCAGAGCGAAGCAAGCAGGTGTGGACCACACCATATTCTGCAGAGGGAGAAACCCCAGCCCAGAAAGAGGAACAACTTGCCATAAAACCCTCAATGATTCGGGGCAGAGCTGAGATCTAGACCCCGGTGTTCTGATTCCCTTCCTAAGCTTGCCCAGGGTCTCAGGTCGCCACTCCCTCCTCTGCCCACCCCCCTAGATCTCCGTGTGCTCGCCCCTTTTCCCGCACTCAGGCCTCAACCCAAATGCTTCCGCCTCCAAGAAGCCCTCCCTGCCCAACTGGAACTAAAGCAGCATTCTTTCCCGGCCCATGTCGCTCTAGTATCTCATCCTGTGTCAGTTTTGTCTTGGCCTTATCACATCGGACTCCTTCTGAATCCCAAATCCCGCCATTAAAATGGTGTCAGTAGTGGCTCACACACCGGAGGAGGGGAGAGTGGAGGAGAGCCCTGAACCGCAGGGCCCTGAACACCAGCTGGCTCAGAGACTGGAAGCGGCTGTGGAGGCAGGAGCGCCTGGCATCTCCCAGCTTTGGGGCTGGGGACACAGGAGACCATGGGTGACCTGGCCCTGACTTTGGAACTCCCAAGCAGGTCCGCAAACAGCCACGCACAGAAGCTAAACTGCACAGTCTCAAGTCCGAATGCGCTGCAAACATGACCGGCTCGGCCTGGACATCCGTAACTGTCAAGTTCAGAGATGGGCGTGGGACACCTGGGGGTCACAGGTTCACCCCACCGGGATTCACGGCACACCACAGCACACGAGACCGAGCCCCAGCTCTTTCTTCCGCTTCCCTCCCAGCCCGTGACGGCTCTGAAATCAGCTGTTTTTGATTTTTGCAGACAATAATCCATGAGGGAAGTCAGGGAGGTCCCTGAGTGGGCAGGAGGAAGGAAGCCAGTCCCAGCATGTGGGTGCCCTGGGCTCACCTGCCTGGAGGGCAATCCAGCTGGACCTTTCTCTTATGAAGGAAGCCCTGGCCACCACTTGCTTTATTAAGAGCAGTAAATCTAAAAACAGAAAAAAAAAAAAAAAAAGGAAAAGAAGAAATAGAAAAAGAAAAAGAAAAAGAAATAAAAAGCGGTAGATCTCTGAGCTTTCCCATCACTGACCAGGCAGGGTCAAGGGAGCGAATGACATTAGAGGGTATCAAACAGGTGCTGGCCAAGCCCCTGCCATGATAAGCCTTTCAGCTTTTTTTTTTTAATATCTATTTATTTATTTTTGAGAGAGAGAGACAGAGCATGAGCAGAGGAGGGGCAGAAAGAGAGGGAGACAGAGAATCCGAAACAGGCTCCAGGCTCTGAGATGTCAGCACAGAGCCCCATGTGGGGCTTGAACCCACGAATGGTGAGATCACGACCTGAGCTGAAGTCGGACGCTTAACCCACTGAATCACCCAGGAGCCCCAAACCTTTATGCTTTTAACTGGCCACCTTTACTAACATACACAGCAGGCATTTAGAGGCTCCGTGACTTTCCTTCTCGGGGTCACGGCATCTTTAAGCTGCTCTTGATCCAGCCCTACCTGATGCAGTCCGCACTTGTACACCAAGCACCCATTAGACTCCCCCATACAGGATGCCACTTTGGGGCATGGGAGGGCGAAGCGTGGGGACCGTGTCCCGGCCGGGGATGCCCACGCTGCGTTGAGGGAGACAGAGGCTTGAGGAGGGTCCTGGATGGGATTCCATTGCCCCTCCCATCCCCCCACCCTCCCTCCCGCCCCGGTCCAAGGCCACTTTTCCTCTGAGCAGCTATGTGACCTTGGCTAAGACATGGTTCACATGAATAAAGGGAAACATCACTAGAGGAGGAGGCTAGAAGGGGAAGCGGGGGCCACCCAACATCAATTACAGCAAGAATTGTCCGTGACAGACCCCAGCAGAAGAATGGTCAGCAGGAAAGAGTCATCAATTACAGACCCCAGAGGGGAAAGTGCGCATCTCTTACAGGAAATCACTATCCCAGCAAGTCAGGCAATGAGACACTGTCATCACCCTCCACCCCAGCTTTTCCCCACGGGACTTTCCTTCCCAACAACCCCTCCCACTACCTCCTTCTCCATAAAGCAACATTCCTCTCTGTGGGCTCGACTTGCTACGGCATTGCTACAGATTGCTTGTTCCACCTTGCAACTCGGTCATTCCCAAATCAACTCACTTTTGCTGGTAAAATCACTGTTAGTTTTTATTTTATTTTTTAACGTTTTTTAAAAAAAATTTTTTTTACGTTTATTTATTTTTGAAAGACAGAGGCAGAGCATGAGTGGGGAAGGGACAGAGAGAGAGAGAGGGAGCCAGAATCCGAAGCAGGCTCCAGGCTCCCAGCTGTCAGCACAGAGCCCCACGCGGGGCTCGGACTCACGAGCCATGAGATCATGACCTGAGCCAAAGTCGGACGCTTAACAGACTGAGCCACCCAGGCATTCCAGTTTCATTTTTCAGGTAAACAGCATTCGACCTCTCTGAGCCTGCTGCCTCACCTGCTGGGGGCCTTGGGGGTTTATATAGCACCTACACTACATGGTTGCTGTTGGGATCCAGAGATAATGACCAGGAAGTCCTTCCCCTGGCACTTGATAAATGCTCATCATTGCTCTAAGTGCGCTGGCGCCTGCAATCTTACCCCGTGCTGTTCTTCCACAATGTTCTGAGCTCCGGGCAGATGGTAACACCCCAGTTGACAGATGAGGAATCCAAGGCTCAGAACAGAGAAGGAACTTGCCCAAGGCCACACACAATTTTACAGCAGAAGGCTGAATTTCTACCCCCGGCAGACGCGTCCCACCTGCCTTTAGTTGTCTGCCCCTGCTGAGAAAGGCTGCCAGCCCTTGGTAGTTCTCTGCATATTCTTCTAGAGTGGCATTTGTCAAATGTCCTCTGAAGTCACACACCAGAAGGGGAAGCTTGCAGGCGGGGGCCGGCTCCATTACAGCAGGGGCGCCAACCCCAGCCCACGAGGGAGCTGGGCTTGGATGAGGCCCAGGGGCTCCAGTCGGCTTTTGGAGCCTCCAAGGACTCTGGGCTGAGAGCCAGCCCTGGTCTGTCTCCCACATCTGCCCCGGAAGCTTAACAGAATTCCAGGGAGAGCTTTCTGGGGCAGAGATGGCTAGGATGACCTCAGGCTCCAGATAAACTTCTAAGCTAAGACCAAGAAGAAACCATGCCAGGGAAAGCCCATTTGACTCTGCCTGTGCGCAGGGAGTTCTAGTATCATTAGCTGTGAAAGAAGATTCCCGAGTGAAGTAAGCAGAGCTAAGAGTCATTCAAAATAGGGTCAGAGGGATATTGAGGAAACAGGGCCAGGGCACGTCTTTTGTTTCAACTCTTAGAACACGGTGGACCCTTGACTTTTGTCAATTATCACTGGTCAGTTGCACCTTGGCCACCTTCTGGAACACATCTTTCTATTTCAGACTGAAAGAGAGATAATGTAGCATATGTTAGCTTAATAGCCAATTGTGGATTGGATAGCCAGGTTAATGCCATCACTGCCTATCATAATTCCTCCAAAACAAGTTATGTGACTTTGGGGAACTTGCTTTTATAAGCTGCTCTCCCTGCTTGGCTTGCGATTTGGAGCACACTTTCAGTGCTTAGGTCAACGGTGTCTCCTGGATTGCAATCCCTGAGACGCCCCACCCACCCACCCCCAGCAAACTTCTGTGGTTGCTTTACAGCCTCTTCTCGGCTGATGGAGCTGCTAACTGCTATCGAGCCCTTGCCCAGTGTGCCCGCCACTGTGCTGCACGTCCTACCCTGCCGTTACAGCCTGCAGAGGTGGGCTCTACTCTTATACCCAGTTCCCGGATGAGGAAGCTGAGGCCGGACCAAGGTCTCAAAGATAGGAAGGCCGGGATTGAAGACCGGGCCTATCATCTGGAAGCTACCTGTCATCACCTTCTCACCTTCCCATCCAGTATGAGAGATGCCAGGTTGAACTCCCTCCAGGTAAGTACCAATAAATGGACACTAGAGTCCCCCCAGAGAGAACACCTGTTGGACACCTGTTTCCTGCTGAGCTTCTGAGTCCTGACATGATCTGAGGTAGGTCCAGGAGGACATGAAGATGCCGGGGGTCCACCCCGCATTCTCCCCCAGCCCCCAGGAACCCTGCCCCCATCTCAAAGGGGCGGTAGCCTGACTCAGCACCTGAGGTGGTCTCAGCAGGCAGGGGCAGGTGCAAAGGGCAGGGTCTGGCCACGGTCCCCATGTGCCAGTGGGGCAGTGGTTAGAGCACTGGCTTCAGGGGCATGTGGCGTGGAGTTTGAGCTCAGCTCTGTGACTCACTCGCTGTGTGTCCTTAAACAAGTTGATTTCCCTCTCTGTGCCCACCTGTCCTCACCCATGAAACGAAGCTGAGGATACCTGTGTTTCTGGATTTCTTCAATCGGTAAATAAGAAAATAACAGAGAGAGCTGATATTATAAAATGTGTACTTTGTGCCAGGCAGTCTGGATTCCCATGCAGGTAGGCTGGATCCAGAATCTGTGTTCTGAAAAACTGTGAAAAATGAATGCAAAGTCTTTAGAACAGGGCCTGGGATATCCTAAAAACCAGGATACATTCATGTGTCAGGGTCACCTTAGGCTGGGAAGAAGAGGCCAGGGGGTGGTGGGGGCGCCTGTGTGAATGACAGATTCCACGTGTTCATCTGATAACCACCAAATCAGAACTGCTGGGGCCTGGGGAATCAGCATTTTGAGCAGACATATCCAGCCTTAACCAGGTGATTCTTAAGCTCCTTCAAGAATTAGCGTCAGGGACTAAGTGTGCCACGAAAGCAGCTATGAATTGATTTCACAAGTTTTATGATGAAAAATCTAGAGTCTTGTGTTTTGGAGCAAGCCCCTGCCCCACCCCCGCAGCCGCCACCAAATAAGCTTCAGCACCATGGACAGGCCCCCCACATTTCCTGCCTTCGTTTTCTGGCACATTTCTACAGAGAGCCTGCTCCCCACACCGCCCACTTCATGAACACATGTGAGCATGGAGGTGACAAGTGGCTGCAGAGACTGCCCATGACAGGGTGAGCAGGCACAGAGTCACATTGGCCCAAGCTGGAATCTCAGCTCTGGCAGTGAATTTCCTTGTTTCTTGTTTCTTTGCTTCCTTGTTTCTTTGACTATATTTTACAATTATTTTCTAAGTGGTTGCCTCTGGGTTTACAACTAACATATTAATTTAAAACAATCCAGTTCAGATTAATACCATATTAGTTAATATCAGATTAACTCTAATAGTATAAAAACATCTTTGCTCCCATTAAAGCCCCATTGTCTCTTCCCTCCTTTGTGCTATGATTGTCTTGGAAATTATCTGTATATGAGCCCAACAATAGATTTATAATTATTGCTTTGTGAAGTTGTTTTTTAAACCCTAGAGAAGAAAATAATTACCAAAGATTACATTCCTGCTGTTTTTTGTGTTTTTTTTTTGTTTGTTTTTTTGTTTTTTGTTTTTTGTTTTTTTTTACATCCACCTATGCAGATACCTGGACCAATGCTCTTTATTTCTTCTCATGGACTAAGATTATCATCTAATGTCCTTGCAGCCTGAAGCAATCCTTTTGATATTCCTTGTAGGACAGGTCTGCTAGTGACAGATTCCCAGTTTTTGCCTATCTGGTAATAGCTTAATTTCTCCTTTCATTTTGAAGGATAGTTTTCCCGGATACAGAACTCTTGGTTGACAACTTTTTCTTTAAGCACTTGGAATATGTTATCTCACTGCCTTCTGGCCCCCATGGTTTCTGATGAACAATCAGCTGTTAATATCATTGAGAGTTCCTTGTATGTAATGAGTCATTTTTCTCTTACTGCTTTCAAGATATTCTCTTTGTCTTCGACTTCTTGACAGTCTGACTACTGTGTGTTTAGTGTGTATCTCTTGAATTTATTCCACTTGGAGTGCATTGAGTTTCTTGGATGTGTTAGATTAATGTTTTCCATAAAGCTTGGGAATGTTCAGCCACTACTTCAAATATTCTTTCTGATCTTTCACTGTCCTCTCCTTTATGTGTATATTGGTGTGCATGATAGTATCCCATGAGTCTCTGAGACTGCTCATTTTTCTTCATTTCTTGTTCTATTACCAATCGACCTAGCTTCACCTTCACTGATTTTTTTTCTGCCAATTCAAATTGCTGTTGAGTCACTATTGAGTTTTTTCTTTTAGTTTTATGGTTTTTCAACTTAAGAATTTCTACCTGATTCTTGTAAAATATAGTTTCTGTCTCCATCGGTATTCACTATTTGGGAAGATATCAGGTGCATGCACTTCTCTAATTCTTCAGATGTGGTTTCCTTTAGTTATTTGAATATATTCATATTTATATAACAGTTAATTTAAAGTCTTTGTCTAGTAAGTTCAACTTCTGGGCTTCCTCAAGGACATTCACTATTGACTGTTTTTTCTGCCTGTGTATGGGCCATACTTGTTTGTCTCTTTGCATGTCTTGTAATTTTTATTGGAATTTGGACATTTTAAATAATCTAATGGGGCACCTCAGGAAATCAGAGTCCCACTGCCCTCTTTGAAGTTTGTCGTTGCTGTTTTTGTTGTTGTTTCTGCTGCCGCTTCTTTGATTAGTTGAAGTTCCTAAACTAGTTCAGTAAAGTCTGTATTTCTTGAGGTGTGTTGCCATTGAAGTCTCTGCTCAGATAACTTAGTGGTCAGCTAGTGATAAGAGATTTTCTTTTTTTTATGTTTATTTATTTTTGAGAGACAGAGAGAGATGGAGCAGGAGCAGGGGAAGGGCAGAGAGAGAGGGAGACACAGAATCCAAAGCAGGGTCCAGGCTCTGAGCTGTCAGTGCAGAGCCTGATGCTGGGCTTGAACTAACAAACCACGAGATCATGACCTGAGCAGAGGTGGGATGCTTAACCAACTGAACCACCCAGGCACCCTCCTTTGCCCATTTCTAATTGGATTATTTGTCTTTTTTGTTGTTGAGTTATAAGAGGTTTTTTTAAAAAAAAAAAAACTTACTCTATCCTTATTAGATATATGATTTGCAAGTACATTCTCCCAATATTTGTTTTGCCTTTTCACTTTCTTGACAGTTTCCTCTGAAGAGCAGAAGTTGGTTGTTTGTTTTTTAATTTTGATGAAATCAAATTTACCTATTTTTCTTTTGTTACTCATGCTTTAGGTGTCCTACCTAAGAATTTATTGCTAAATCCAAGGTCATGAAGATTTGCTCTTGTGTCTTATTCTGAGTTTTGTAGATTTGGCTCCGACATTTATGTCTGAACCATGTCTTGTATTTTTTTGCATATAGTGTAAGGTAAGCGTCTAACTTATTTTTTTTTTTATGTGGCTATTCAGATGTTACAACATCATTTATTGAAAGGACTATTCTTCCCCTCCCTACCCCCCACACACCCAAATTGTTTGGAACCTTTGAAGAGAAGCAGACATCTGAGTTTATTTCTAGGCCCTAAGTTCTATCTCATTGACTTATATGTCTGTTTTTATGCCAGTTCTATGCTGTCTTTATTTCCATTGCATTGTGGTCAGTTTTGAAATCAGAAAACCTGACAAAATTCCTACTTTCCAAAATTGTTTTGGCTATTCTGGGTCATTTGAAATGCCACATGTACTTTAGAATCAGCTTGTTGATTTTTTTTACCACTTCTTTCAGTTGGCTTCACACCCAATGTGGGGCTTGAATTCATGACTCTAAGGTCAAGAGTCACATGCTATACCACCTGAGCCAGCTGGGTGCCCCCAGCTTGGTGATTTCTACAAAGAAATCAACTGAGATGCTAGTAGGGATTGTATTGAATATGTGGATCAATTTGGGAACTATTGTTATCTTTAATGATATTGGGCCTTCCAATACCTGAACGTAGACTGTTTTTCCATTTATTAGATCTTCTTAAATTTATTCAAAATGTTTTGTAGTTTTCAGAGTATAAGTAAGTTTTATATTTCCTTTGTTAAATCTATTCCTAATGGTTTATTTTTTTTGATGTCGCTGTAAATGTAATTGTTTTCTTGATTTCATTTTTGGATTGTTCATTGCAAGTATATAGAAATATAATTAATTTTTGTGTATTGATCTTATATCCTTCAACCTTGCTGAACTTATTTATTAGTTCTAATATATTTTTAATATTTAATATGTTTACTATTTTAAAATATTTAGTTTTTTATTAGTTGTGATAGGTTTTGTGGATTACATAGAACTTTTTAAACATAAGATCATGGCATCTGCAGCTAAAGATACTTTAACTTCTTCTTCTCAAATCCGATTCTCTTTTATTTCTTTTTCTTGCCGAATTTCCTTAGCAAGAACCTCTGGTACAATACTGAGTAGAAGTGGGTATGCCCACAGTCACCCTAGAGTGACCACACCCTGTGGGGACATAGGTTCTATTTACATAAATGGGTCAGAATGGGATCATGATTACTTTCCATTTGATGCCAATACACTATTTTACTTGATCACAAACTCCACTTGCCCCCCTGACCCTTTGCTTCTTACACACACAAGTTAATGATTATTGTCTGATTGTTTTCTCCACATTAACATGTGTAAGCTCTTGTTTTCTTCACATTCACCACGTGGGTAATATCTTGTGAACTCAATAAACACGGTGCCAAAACCCTTGTTCGGCACTCTTGTCTCCTTCCAGACATTAGCCTCTCTAGTATTCAATTCTGCCTCCACTCTCTTGCTGGACAAGAGAGAACTCCAGACTCATAGTCTGTGACAATACCCAACTGTTAAGCTCCACCAACGGCCTGCTAATTGCTCTATTGTTTCAACAATGCTTTTGACTTTACCTCACAGAGAAATTTAAGCAAATTTGGGCTCCTTTGAAGGGATAGTTCCAGAGCTCAGTATTTGAGATTTATTCTGACCCAAGGAGGACTCTTATACCTATATGTTTTCCTATTCTCTCTGGCAAAATTGCTGGCCTCCAAATTGATCCACTGGATTAATCCAATAAATCTATTAATCTCTTTCCAATTGCCTTTTACCAAAACTTCCACTGATTTTGACAATTCCCATAGGTTTGAACTTCCCCACATTCTGTGGTAAATAAATCGGCTCATTGGGGGTGGGGAGAGGTTGATTTGATGCTCTTTATTCCATGCCCAGCTTCCCCTCTGAGCAAAATAAATCTCTCTGCCTCAGTTCTGGTTCTGGGAGTGGGGACAATGGCACTTCTCTCTGTGTGACCTCCCCATTTCAGGATCTGAGTGTTTCGGGGATGGGGAAACCATACCCCAGATCTCTTGGGCTTGCTTCTTTCAGTCTGGAACTCCCACTCTGTGACCCAGGGCAAGGGATATCAGGGTTCCATGATTCTCAGTGATGGTGCATTCAACTCCATGAGCAGGTGGGTATTGGACAGAAGGAGGGAACCTCCACCTCTCAGCTGAAGTTGCCTTGAATTTAACCATAGCAACAGGCATCTGGGGGCAGGATGAGAAAAGCTTATGTCCTGCTCTTCCTGGGAAGATGAATCTCTAGCTGGAAGCTGCAGTGAGAGGGAGCCCCATGTACTTGGCTGTACCATCTTTTTAAAAACAAACATTTTTTAAATGTTTATTTATTCTTGAGAGGGAGAGACAGACAGACAGAGCTCAAGATGGGGAGGGACAGAGAGAGAGGGAGACACAGAATCCGAAGCAGGCTCCAGGCTGTCAGCACAGAGCCTGATGTGGGGCTTGAACCCATGAACTGCAAGATCATGACCTGAGCTAAAGTAGGACATTTAACCTACTGAGCCACCCAGGCACCCCCCCCCCCCAACCCCACCACCAAATTTTGAGTAAAGTTTCCATCTGGGAGCTGGGAAGGAATGGTAAGGGCATGCGTCCTGGCCCAAATATCACTGACTTTTCACAGGTCTTTTCAATTTTTAGTACATTTTCTTGAGTAAATGTTTCTTCTTTTATTTTATGCCCACAGGGCCATTTCTAGAGACCTTAAATGTTTGTTTTTGTTTTTTAGTATTTTTCACCAATTTCATAGGAATATGGGTCTGTGGAACTCTACATGCTGTCATGCCAAAAGAAGAAAGTCCTTATTATTGTTTTTTAACTTTTCTCCTCAAACACGCTCTCCTCCCAAGTTCCTGCTGAAAGGTGACTTCATCCACTGAGGCGCCCAGACAAGAGTGTTTGGTAGAGGATTCCTTGGTTCTGTCCACCGAGTATCTCAGGACTTCACCTTTCTCGGCACATGGTAGGACTAAGCTCCTCGTCCTCATGGCTCAACAAGGCTTGTTAGGTTCCTAGCTCTGGCCCATCCATTGTGAGTGGAAGTGTCAGGGCACTTAAATGCCAATGTGAGACACTCCCCTCACCCCGATCTGTTACCGTCTGCCCTGGTGACAGGAGACTTTCCAGATACTTCATCAGTTCCAATATCCTGAATGAAGAACAGGGAGAGCAAGACCATGGCTGACCCCTGACGGACACAGAGGCTGTACAAGAAACCAGGAGTGAAAGAAAGCCCCACCCCCAACTCTAAATAACAAAGACAAGAGACCACTCAGCGAGCATTGCTCTGTGCTAGGTACAGCTATCACTATCTTATAGAGACCACAATGAAGTTTAGAAAAATCAACCTCCTTGCCTGAGCCCCTGGGAGAGGGGGAGCTGGAGAGTGAACCCATGTATGATCCACACAGCCCTTGCTCTGAACTGTCTCCATTCAGTAACCACACCAGATTCTGGACTTTACTCGCTTCACCCTTGGACCTGGGATGGCTCTTTTGGTGCTGACTGGCTCTGACCATCAGCTTCTTCGCCTGAATTCCTATCTGCCTCCAGGAAGATTCTGCCAAACAGTTTCTGTTTGGTCCTCCAGAGCCACACAGAGTGAATCTAATCTCCTCAGAAATTACAAAAATAAATTTAATGAACTCCACTATAGTCTGTAATCTCATAGACAGGACGCAAAAGTTTTGTCCTTTGGATTTTTTCCCCATAATTACTAGAACCATGAACATTGGAGGGATTAGAGTCTTGGCTGGGGATGGGAAGAAACTACAAATGAACTGCTCCCCCAAAATCAGACGAGCTGGGATTTGCATGAAATTAAGAGGCTGGTCCAGGCCCATTAACTCCATGGGGACTAACAGTGAACATCTAGAATTTATTTAGGAAACCCAGAAGTGGAGAGATTTGAGGTCTTTCTTTAAAGCACAAATTTATTGGGCGCCTAGGTAGCTGAATCCATTAAGCATCCAACTCTTCATTTCAGCTCAGGTCATGATCTCACGGTTTGTGGGCTCAAGTCCCACATCGGGATCCACACTGACATGGTGGGGTCTGATTGGGATGCTCTCTCTCCCTCTCTCTCTGCCCCTTCCCTGCTCTCTTATGAATTCTCTCTCTGTCTCTCTCTCTCAACATAAAAGTTAAACTTTAAAAAACCCCACAAATTTATCACTCACGTTCTACTCAATGCTGAAATTGTGAAAGCTTTTTCTCTGAAATCAGGAAAATGAAAAAGATCTATTTTCACCACTTCTATTCAACATAGTACTGAAAGTTCTAGAGGGAGCAATCAGGCAAGAAAAAACAACAAAAGGCATCCAAATTGGAAAGGAAGAGGTAAGATGATCTTTGTTCACATATGACATGGTCTTATATGTGAAAAATCCTAAAGATTATACCCCACCCCCACGCAGCCCCCCACAATCCCTGCCACCTTCCCACACACCTATTAGAACTAATATACATAATAAAGTTGCAGGATACAAAACCAACTGACAGAAATCCATTGCATTTCTGTGTGTTAACACTGAACTATCTGAAAAGGAAGTTAAGAAAATGATTCCAGGGGCGTCTGCATGGCTCAGTGGGTTACGTGTGTGACTTCGGCTCAGGTCATGATCTCACAGTTTGTGAGTTCAAGCCCTGCGCCGGGCTCTGTGCTGACAGCCTGGAGCTGCTTCGGATTCTGTGTCTCCCTCTCTGTCTCTGCCCCTCCTGCTCACGCTCTGTCTTGCTCTCAAAAATAAATAAACATTAAAAAAAAAATGTAAGAAGGGAAAATGATTCCACTTGCAAGCACGTCACAAAGAATGAAATATTTAGGAATTAAGTTAATCACCGAAGTAAAAGACTTTCACATTGAAAACTATAAAACATTGCTGAAAGAAATTAAGGAAGATGTAAATAAATGGAAACACATCTCATGTTCATGGATTAAAAGATTCAATATTACGCACTTCATGTTAATTTTTTCCACGACTTTCTTTTTAAGTGATCTCTACACCCAACCTGGAGCTTGAACTTAAAACCCTAAGATTGAGAGTCGCACACTCTACCGACTGAGCCAGCCAGGCATCCCTACACTGCATGTTAATCTTATGTTAATGTCAAGAAGTCCATGCCCCCCAAAACAATTGATACATTCAGTGTCAGCCCAATGATTTTTTTTTGGCAGGAATAGAAAAATCTACCTTAAAATCCACAGGGAATCTGAAGGGATCCTAATAGTCAAAACAACCTTGAGGAAGAATTTGGAGGTCTCACGCTTCCTGATTTAAAGCTTATTACAAAGCGACAGGAATCAAAACAGTGTGGCATTGGCATAAAGACAAACATCAAGGATCAGTGAAATAGAATAGGCAGCTGAGAAATAAACCCACGGTATAGGGTACAAGAGTTCTGAGACCATTCGGCGTCACTGTTCCTTATTCACAAGTGAGGCTGCTCTCTGCCCTCAGCCTCCACCCCTGCCGGCAGCCCCAGCCTCCCTGCTCCCCGTCCTCTGGCACATTCAGCCTCCCCCAGTGACTCAGCCCATTTCCTCCTCCACCAGCCAGTCCTTTCAGGCTGACTTTTAGGGCAGCCTGGCTGACTGCTTGGCCTTTCTTCCCGCCTCCCTTGTGGACGCTCTCTGCCGTGTTTCCAGAGACTCTGGCTCTGGTGCCCACAAGCCAGTCCTGTCCCTCCCCAGGCACCTGGATCTCCCTACCTGGGCTCCCACAGGTGTGTTCAAGAGGTAAGCGTGGAACCCAGCTCCTCTGGAAGGACTTGGTCCTGTGTCCTAGATCGGGCTCTGAAAGCAGAGCCCAAAGCAAGGGCTAGGGAAGGGTTCTCAGGAACACAAGTGAGAGGGGCTGAGACAGGGAAGGGTGTGAGTAACTGGGGCTCGGTCTTGCGAGGGACCCTCGGAGGCACTCATGCCCAACGTGCTTCGGGATGGAAGCTACACCCTTGAGGGGGTCGGAGTTCCGGGTGGCCCCACGGAGGGCAGAGCAAGGTCCCGCAGTGCTGGATAAAGTCCTCAGACAGGACAGCGGGGAGACTGCAGCGGCTGGTGACCTCAGAGGTGGCAGAGGATGGAACTCGCCCCAGACTTGGGGATATGTGGCCAGTCTCCGTTGTACTCCCAGCATCCCCTGCACATTTAGAGAACCCTTTAGTGTTTAACATCTTGGTCCCTGGGCTGAGTAGGGGCTTGGCAGTGAAGTTGCTCCTGGCCCCTTCCTAGCTGTGTGTCCTTAGACCAGTTCCTTAACCACTCTGAGCTTTTATTTCCTCACCTCTAAAATAGGGCAATGGCAGCTTGGCGGGGACT
Source organism: Panthera tigris (assembly GCF_018350195.1). NCBI lineage: Eukaryota > Metazoa > Chordata > Mammalia > Carnivora > Felidae > Panthera > Panthera tigris. Next base: position 22,528,710 of record NC_056667.1, read on the forward strand.
GAGGTGCTGGGAGATGCTTCAAAGCAGCCACATCACCCCCTTCCCTCGGAACTTGGCCCTCTGAGGTCCCTCTTGCTGGCCACCCAGTGACCTGTCCTCATGGCCCTTTCGAGCATCCCCTCCTTGTCCTCGGGCCCACGTGTGCTCAGCTTCTTCAATACCCTCATCCTCTCTCTCCGGCCACCACCGCATCCTGCCAGTACTTGGTGGATGTCAGCCACCCTTAGATCATGTCGTGCGCTGAAAGAAGGCCTGGGTCGCACAGGGCCGCGGGGCCACCGGCCTGGAGAGGCAGCGGTGGGGACAGGGAGGACCCCCTGTGCTGGACGGGGCCTTCGAGCTCAGACTGGGACTCTAAGCCCCCACCCCTGCCTGAACCTTTGTCCCCGTTGTCCCCATGCCCCCCGGAGAGGCAGCAAATGGCCGTGGTTGCGTGGTTTGCTCAGCAGGTTGCTTCCTGGGGGTGAGGCTCCTTGGGCTCAGTCATGTTGCAGCCCAGGCTCCCAGGACCCAGCTGGGCTTAGCGGTGGGTGCTCAGTGCAGACTTGTGAATGAATGAGTAGAGTGCATGAGTGACAGCCCCCTCCTGGCGAACACTACGTGCCAGGCCCAGGCCAGGCCCTGGAGCTGGAGCCACCAGCTGGATGCGGCTGCAGTCCTCACAGCCCTGACAGACTCCCCTGGGTGACAGCTGGGCGAACAGCCCCCACGGGCTCAGGCATGAGGACCGGGCAGTGGGGGAGAAGGGGCCGTGGGGGAGAAGGGGCCACGGGGGAAGGGGATCGGCCAGGGCTGTTGGAAGAGGCTTCGAGGAGGGTGGAGACCACAGGGAAGACCTGAGGTTCGGTGCTCAGAGGAGGATAAATGGACACTGAGATGTTTGGAGGGAGACGCTCCTTTGGATCAAGGCGGAGCTGGGGGTCTGATGAGTTTCCTGGAGGAGACCTCACACAATTGGGAAATTCTGAAGGGTAATGAAGTACCTGGCCTGGGGGCGGGGGAAAGGCCCCCAGGGGAGGGAGCAGGTGAACAAATACCCCAGGCAGGGACCATGAGGTCTGAGTGGCCGGCGGGGGCCAGGTCACCCCGGTCCCTGTGACCCCTCTAAGAACAGAGGGAGGCCCTGAAGGGTTTTGAGCAGGAAAATGACACGATGGGATTTGCTCTTTGAGCCCACGACCCTGTTAACTGATGGGGAACAGACTGGGTGGCCAGTTAGGGGGGGAGCCATGCAGACACGTGGGGGCCTGGCTGTGATCAGAGACCAGGAGAGGGACAATGGGGGACTTGAGGTTGGATCAAAGAATAAGAAGCCTTTTGAGCGAGGTGCTGATGGGGGTTGGTGGGGAGCAGCTGGGAGAACCTGTCCCTTAGACCACCCAGGACCTGGTGGCCCGGGTTCTGTGACGACCAGGGGCCTCCTAGCCCTGCCTGCGGGGGTTCTGTTCCCAGAGCCAGTTATTGCCATGACTCTCAGTGGACAAATGCTAATCCCTGGTGGGGAATCCAGGCTGGGGAGCCCCGTGCCTCCCTCTGGATCTTCCCCGATGGGGTAGGTGACCTTGAGCAAGACCCTGCCACTCTCTGGGCCTCAGTTTCTCCATCTGCAAAAGGAGGAGTTTCCTTCCAGCTTCAAGCTTTACCTGTTTGCTCCTCTCAGACTCCCCAACCCTTGCAGGAGGGCCAAGGGGCCTGGCGTCAGGTGACCACCAATGAGGTTCCAAACAGGGTCTTCCAGGGAGGCCCCTGGGGCCCAAGGTCGTCCCTGTGGTGGCCTCGGTGAGGACTGAAGGGTTAACTGCTCCTAAGGCTCAGATAAAGCCTCCAAGGCTCACCCACCCTGTGATTAATTCAGTCCCGTAAAGCAGTATTTGCGCTGGATTTAACCGTCATTTCTGATGATAAAGGCACTGAGAAATAAATGGAAAGTGTCAAGGACCAAGTGAGGTGGGGGTCAGGCTTCCTGGGCTTGGGCCTCCGCATTTTGGGCTCTTTCACAGAGAGGACAAATTAGACAAGAGTTTGTAGGATCAAGAACCAGGGAGGCTGGCTGGGGGGCGGGGGGTGGGGTGGTGGGGAACGGAAGGGAGGGGGGCAGCGGGATGCCAGAGCGGTGCAAACCGACTCACAGAGGTGACGGTTAAATTTGCAGGAATTTTGTGGGCCAGTTGTTAAACACGACCGCAACTTAAAATTAAGTTGTATTAGCTTACCATGAAGAAAATTACATTTTAAAAGGGTGGGAAACACTCAAAGCCCATGTCTTCCTAATTGCTTTATGATTCCGTGCCGTCGTATTTGCTTTTGAGGTTATTTCCATCTGTTGCACGGAAATCCTATACACGGGGCTGTTATTCCCCATCGCCTCCAAACTCGCCTGCAGTGACGTCTCATTGGTGCCTTGAAATGGTGGCTTTACCCCAGGGACCGGCAAATACCACAAACCGGGGTTTGTTGTTGTTTCTCCTGGAGAGCCAGTTGCTAAACATTCACCGGCCCACCACCCAGTGTGGGGAAAAGCATAGGGCAAGATCAGAAGGCAGGGGATGCCCCCGTGCACCGTGGGCGGAGGGAGGGACAGCCATCACACGTCATCCAGCCACCCCTGGGCCTAGAGACGGACAGAGCAAGTCCACAGTGATACAGGAAGCTTCTGGTAAGGGAGACTGGGACCCAGGCCTCCCATCTCCCAGAGAACGGCAGGGACGGGGTCAGAGCGGGTCCGTGCCTATGGAGGGAGCTCGGCTTTAGGGTCCGAGGACCTGGGGAGGGCAGCTAGCCCTCTGTCTCCTGCACAGAGTTCAGGGAGGGGGTGGACCCCTATGAGAAGGGCCACCTCCCTGATGGTCTCTGTCAGGACAATGTGAGCCCGTGCCTCTGGGAGTCTGCAGGGACTGGGATCCCCTCAGCCCGTTCCTGGTCCCTCCAGGAGGGCTCCCGACCGGTGAGGACCAGGACTCTACCAGCAGACTGCAGGTTTCTACAGGCAGGACTGTCCCCACCCCCCAACTCCCCATCAGACTGGAGGTATATAAAGCAAGGCTATTTTTCCACCCAGACTAGGGGCTCCTAAGGGCAGGACAGTGTCTCCCAAATCATACTGGGGGATCCAGGGGGACAGGACGGTCTCTCTCTTCAGATTCAGGGCTTTAAGCGATGCTTTTCGTGAGGCTTCCAAGGGCATGACTGTGTCCCTTCTGCAGCCCGAGGCCTTCTCTGAACAAGCCTCCCATACTGGACATCCTCCCACAATCTTTGTGAGACCGGGGTTCTGGGGCGGGGGGAGGGGTAGAGCCTGTGGAAATCCCATGGCTCAGCCAGCCCTGTCCGTGCGAGGAGACTGAGGGCAAGACAAGAAGGAGCTGGAAAGAGCAGAATGCCGAACCTTGGGTACAAGGGAACATCGGAGTTGGGCTGATGTGGACAGGCCCCCCACTGTGTCTTCCAGCCGGGGAGGGACCAAGCAGGGCCAGGATCAGGCCTTGACCCTAAGTCCCCACTAATAACTGTGGCACAGGGAGAGGTGGCTTTACTCATCCATGCATCCATCCACTCATTCATTCATTCATTCATTCATCAAGTGTCTCGTGAGCACCAAGTGCCTGGCCCCGTGCAGGGCCCTGGGGATGCAGCAGGGCACAACGCAGACAAGGCCCCAGGGAGCTTGCAGCCTGTGGGGGAGACGAATGATAACACACCAAGGAATGAACAATTTCCGAAAGCGGTAGATGCCGTGATGGGGATAAAGTGGGGTGATGGGGCGAAGGGTCCCCGGGCTGACGTCCTTTCACCATGGGATCTGGGAAGGCTTGGGCTTCAGGCCGGGGTCTGTGGATGAGATGGTCGTCTTTGTTCCCCGGATTCCGGGTGGTGGCCTGGACGGGTGAGCACCGGGGAGGGGCGCTGTGCAGGGGGTGACATCAGTGAGCGCCCTGGGCCTGAGAAGAGGCCGGCTCGGGGGTGGGGAGCGACAGGGACGCTCTGTGCCCCAGGCCCTGAACAAAGCGCTCACGGCGGCTCCCTCTGGTTTGCACGTGCTCGCTCAGGGTGCCGTCCCATCACTAGGCTCAGGGTCACAGTCACCACCGTCATCGCTAGCCTCTGCACTGAGCGTTCACCCTGGCCCTGCCCTAAGTGCTCTGTGTCCGCCCACAGCCGACCCCCGGCACACCTCGGTGTCAGGGATGACATGATCACGCTCCTCCCGATTTGACAGCTGGAGGTGAAGCAACCAGCTCAAGGCCACCACTCGTGCTGAGGGCCGGGTCTGAACCCAGGCCCCTGGGCTCCGTGTCCCAGGTGTAAACACTGCACCACATGCTCCCTGTGTAGACCCACTGCCCCCCAGGAAGGGGGGGGGTCCTTGTCCTCACGGGACAGGTGAGGAGACCGAGGCCAAGAGGAGGGGAGGGACCCACCCAAGGTCATACCGGACGGTCCTGCAGTGGAATTTGCACCCCAACGGGGAAGGAGTCCCTGACCTCTTCAAGATCTCTCCGCCACCCTGACCCTTTAGCGAGAGAGGCGGCTCACCCCGGGTCCCTGAGGGAGTGATCAGTGGAGGGGCCCTGGGAGAGGAGCAGGCCCCTGTTTTCCGACAGACCCCACCCTGCTATTTAGTGGCCTGTGACTCGGGGCCAGTCACTCAGCTGCTCTGAGCCTCAGTTTCCTCCTCTGTAAAATGGGGCAGAAGCAGCTTGTTGGGAGGATGGGAGCCAAGGCAGGCACAGGTGTTTAGCACACACGAGGTGCCATCACCCCCTTGGGGTTGGGGCTCCGGCAGGGGCCCGGCCTTGGGGCCTCATGGTCCCCCCTGTGGATCCTAAGCTCCCACTGGGAGACCCTGGGGGCAAGAGAAGAGGCTGGGCTGGTCTTGGCACGGAGCGTTCCTGGGCCTCGGGAGGGCTCCATCAACTCCCATCCGCTGCAGGAGAGGGTGGCCCTGTGGCTGGCTCAGGACTGACTCAGGTGCCTGGGGTCCAGCAGCCTTGTGGGCGCTTCCCAGTGAATTCCCACTAGCATCGGACAGTGCGGCTGGCGACAAATGGGGTCCATCTGAATGGGCCACAGTCCACAAACTGCGCAGGCACAGGAACCCATGCGGCACCACCGGGTCAGATCGGAAATACCTATAAAGGCTGCAGGTGGCAGCTTACCCTGTGGGCCATGGGCCCCCAGCCAAGGTGAGCCCTGCCCCCTGGACAGCACAGCCCGGCCTCTTACCCGTCCCGTCACCTGGGAGGTCACACTGCCCCTTGCTAGGGGACGGCCAAGTGTGTGGGTTTTGGCTCAGGAAGTCCCAAGTCCAGCGAACCCTCCAGACCCAGGCAAACTTGGAGGGGTGGCTGCCCTCCCCATCCCTGGCACCCCGGGGCGGACGGATACTAATAACTAACCCTCCCTGAGTGCTCACCTGATGCACAGCTCATCACACGTAATCCTTGTGACAAACATCCTAAAGCCTCCCTCACAGCTCTTGTGTCAGGTGTGCTATGAAATTTACCATCACGTTCAAAGGTGAGGTGTGGCAGGAACCCCATTTCTCAAATGATACTTTTAATAATTGAAAAATCTCTTATCAGCGATGGGGAGAGAGGTTCTGGAAGGAAGAACGCGAAGGGAAGGAGGCGGCGGTGGTCAAAAGATGAGATCCCAGTCCAAAGACTCTCTTGCCTCCCCTGGGTCCCAGTAATCCTGCAGGAAGCTCTGGGGCTGGGGACAGGTGAGGAGATAGAAGCTTCCAGAAAGCAGAGCCTCGTCCCCACGGCCCCTCTCTGTGTCCTCAGCTCCCAGATCAGGGCCTGGCACCCAGGAGGCTCCCAGAAAACGTTTGTTTAAGGACACAGGGATGTGTAAACGCACGGGACAAATCCATGAGGTGGGCATTCGTATCCCCTTCAACAGAGGGGACAGAGGTTCAGAGACTTGAAGGTCTTGCCTGAAGTCACCTGACTGGTAAGGGGACAGGGATTAGGAAGGGAGGGACGGTGGTGGGGCTGGGGGAGCAGCATGGATCCTGGGGACACACAGGCAGAGAGGTCCTGCCTTTAGACAGTAAAGCGCATGTTTTCCAGGCTGTAGCCTTTCCTGGGGAAACAAGCCAGTACCCTTGAGGCCCAGTAGCGTTGGCCTTGGGGGAGAAGGGGGGCAGGGAGAGAGCTGCCTCACCTGCATAGAGGCTCCGCCTCCTCCAATCAGCTGGGCTCTGAGGGGCGGGGACGCCAGGGCCTGGCCAATCACCAGGAGGCTGGGTGCAGAGGCAGGTGGGGCAGGGCCAGGCCAGACCCCTGGGCTCCTGAGGGACCTTCCCCACTGGCTTTTCCCTCCTGGATCCCCTTCAGTCCTCCCAGCAGCGCCCCATCCAGAGCAGGAATAATCATCTCCACTGTGCAGATGAGGCAGCTGAGAGAGACCAGAGAGGCCCTGTGACTTCCCCAAGGTCACACAGCCGGTGAGCTGCAGAACCAGAACCGACCCAGGCTCTGCCTCCCAGCCCAGGGTGGCGTCCTGTCCCTCTGGCTTCGTCCCTGCTGCCCTGGCCCAGGACCCCGGCCGGACACCCCCACCCCGGGCGTGTCCCCTGTGGCCCCCAGCCCCCTCTTCCCCACCAATCGTCCCCACCCAGGACTTAGCTCAGAGATGCTGCCGACCCCAAGCCCACTGCCCAGCCTCATCCCTGAGCCCAGACCCTTTGCTCCAGGGGCTCCCGACATGGGGTCAGGGACCCGCAGAATGTCGGGGCTGACAGGGGTCCCAGGAAGGTCCGGTCCATCCCCCTGGGGGACACGTGGGGGCAGTAGTCCCTCAATGGCCACCCTGTGCCCCCCTCCATCCCACAAGCCCCCCAGGGCCTGACTAGGGGCTCTGCTCTTCTCCCTGCGATTCTCCCCCTGCTTCCTGCCTCACTTCCCTGCAGCACAGGCTGCAGATCCAGGTCTAAGGTTTGATTTACAAACTTCCTGGGGAGGGAGGGTGGCTGCAGGGCCGGGTGATTTACTGTGCCGGGAAGTGTTTGCTTCTCATGAAGGATCTTCTCGGCCCCTCCTCACTGAAGCCTGGGATTTACTGGGGCTTCCCTCTCCCAGGGGCGGCCCGGTGGCTTTGCAGCGGCAACAGAGGTAAGGGAGCCAAGGGGAGCCCCACGCAGTGAAGGGCAGACCTAGATGGTGGTTGGGGGAAGCAGAGGGACTTGGGGTCACCAGGGGCCTGGGTTTGAATCCCTGCCCGAGCCCAGGCACACACCTTCTTTGCGCCTCGAGTTCCACCCCCTGCAGCTCAGGAGAGTGAACAAAAAGGCCCCGTTGGCAAAGCTGGCCTGGCTGCCCAAACCAGGACGCCAAGCACAGATGGTTCATATGTCCAGGGGTTATTAGAGGAGCGGCCGTTTCCCTGCTAATGAGCTAACAAATCTTGTCTGGAAAGGGCCCTTGGCAAAGAATGGAGCCTGTGAGGCCCAAAGTTCTGCTGTGATCCAGGGGTCAGCAGAATCCTTTCATGCATCTAATTTCTAATAAAGAAATGAGGGACCAGGAGTGGGGGGCGGTGTTGCTGGCTGACTTAGTCAGCTCCGATGACCCGGGTCCGTGAAGACTTGGACAACTCCCAGGGGAGGGGTTGGGAATGGATCCAGAGACCCCAGGTCGATTCACAGCCTCCCAAAGACGTCTCCAGGCCCCGGGGAGACTCGGCGTCTGAGAACAGTCCTGCACTCTTGTGGCCAGCAGCGCACATTGTTGGAGGAGGGGGCTCTGGCGTCAGACCCATCAGAACCCAGAGGGGCCACCATCCCCAGCAACTGCACCAGCCCTGTCTCTCCTGAGCCTCGGACTTCTCACCTGGCAAGTGGGCGTGACCGCCCGTCTTGCTTAGCTGTTGTTCGGTTGACGTAATGTGAGCAAACCCCGCACGCGGTGCCTGACGCATAGTAGGTCTTCAACAGGTCCATGTGACTCTATTGAAGTCCCACGAACCAAATCTTAGTGAAGCCAGACTGCCAGGAGTCAGAGCCCTCCTTGGCCACACACACCAGCCCTGTGACCTTGAGACGTAAACCTCCATGTGCCTCGATTTCCTATCTGTGAAATGGGGCAATAACAGTAGCTCCCTGACAGGGTGGCCGTGAAGGTTGCTTGAGATCATGTGTGTCAAGCGTGAGAACAGAGAGGCGCTCAGGAGGCCCGGGCGGTCAGCTTCGTTGCGGTTGTTTGAGGTTGCTGTTCAATGGCCACAGTCCAGCCTGTTCCTTCCGGACCTCTGTATGTTGCCTTGGTGTCCCCCGGGGTCTGTTAGAGACCTCATGGCTTCCTCTGGGTCCCTGTCCCCCTTCTGCTCCCTTCTGCTCTAACTCCTGACCCATCACCACCATCACACACACACACACACACACACACACACACACACATCTCTCCCCCAGCCCCTGACCCAGGGGGCACAAGGACACCTCAGGTTTGTTCCTGTTGACAAGGCACAAGGAGGCCTTTCCCTGCCCAGGGCGGGCACGTCCTCACAGCAGCCTGGGCACAGAGCAGGGGCTTGGCGGGGCCTCCTCTTCCCTCCCACCTCTCCCTGTGCCGCCCCATGTTTTCTTAGAACCTGGACTCTGACGGCCAAGAGTGGCCCTGCATCGAGAGAGAAGGTTCGGGATGGTGCCCCCCGATGTGCACTGCGCTGGCTGTGGGAGCCTCTCCCCTGTGTTGGAGGGATAGTTCGTGGAAAACCGAGGCCTGCAGGCTAGACCCTTCCACAAACGGTGGAGTTTTAGCTGCACAGTATGTTTGTTTATTGGGTCAATGAGCTAACGTATGAACTCCGAAGATTTCGTACGAAAATCTGTTGTATTAAAAAAATCAGAATACAGGCATGCCACAGAAGGGGGTATTCTCACAGCCATAGCCGCCAGAAGATGCAGCCCGGGGGCGCCATCGTCCCCACTGGCCTAGGAGGGTCATTAGCATTACGGCCTCGAGACCCGTGAAGATACTGGAGGCTTGTGACTCTGTCCCAGAGACCCCAGCCTGCTCTGTGTACACATGGGTAAACTGAGCAAAAGGCGGGGCAGGGACCCATCTGTCCAGCCCATCCTGAAATGCCACTTTGAGGACAGGACTGCCCCTGCCTCGTTTATGGCTGTATCCTTAGTGCCGGAAACTGCCTGGCGCCTCGTGGGTCCTCAGTAAGCATTTGTCGCCTGGTGAATTCGTTGGCGAAGTAAGTCAGAAGCAGAGCCAGGCCTCGGCCCCGCATCTGACTCTCAGGCCAGGGGCCCCCTGATCCCCAGCTGTTTATCCCACAGCTGCCAGGCCCCATAACAGGGATGCCACCCCATCCCCTTCCCCATTCACATGCATGTGTTCATCCATCGCCTCTGTCAGCTCAGATCCCCGACAGCCCGTTCCAAGTGAACCCTGGAAGGGAAGGGAAGCCTTTTGCAGAAATCCTCATTTGTCACTTTTTTTTTTTTGTGCACGAGGACTATTTTTAACATTTTAAAAAAGAGGGGGACCCGCGCACATGCTGTGAGCTGCCCGTTTAAGTGGGAGGTGACAGGGCGCACCAGGGAGGCCGTGGTGACCAGGTCCTCACTGCCCTGCGTTCTGGCTCCATGTCTTTGGACAGGGCGCCCGATTCCCTGAGCCTCAGTTTCCTCGCCTGTAAAATGGGGTCATAGCTGCACCTACCCCCCCAGAGGTGTGGTGAGGATTGAGGGAGATAATCCAGATCAACCGCTGAGCCCGGTGCCCAGCGCGCAGTAGGTGCTCAGGGAGGGTGGCCTGCTGGTATTCGATCGCTGCCCCGACCGCCACGGGGAGATCCCAGTGACGGAGGAGGCGCGCCGCGGACCGAGGCCACCGGGAGCGCAGAAATGCTTCTCAGTGACTTGCTCTGTGGCCGGGATCACGGTAGCACGCGCGTGTGATAAACTGGAGCTCTGTTACGTGCCAGGCCAATTGTTCCGTCCCCGGACAGAGCTTGGCACACAGGTAAAGTCAGGGGCCCCTACGGTCAGCACCCCCAGGAGCTCTGGTTCCCCAGGTTAGGAATCTCACAGGTGGCTCTAGTCAAAGCTCTAAGGGATTTCTAGCATCCGCAGTCATGGTGGCAGGGCAGTAACAGGGCCACCTGGGCCCAGCCTCCCCTCCCTTCCCACCCTGACCCCTTCCAGCCAGAACTCCAGGCCCTGCACAGCCCAGCCATGCCTAAGCCAGAGATGGGAGGTGCCCTGCTGTCCCCCTGCAACAACTCTGTCTTCCCAATGAATATATAATCGCCTCTCAGGATGGACTGAGATTCTGGTTGTAATAAAACCATTTTATTACCTCCCTCTACATGGAGCCATTTAATGAACAGCGGCTGCTGGCTGTCCCTGCCCCCTGAGCCAGATGCAAATGAAACACGCTGCACAGTATCATTTAATTAGCTGGGGAGGGAGAGGGGGTGGGGAGCGAGATGGGAAGAGGGAGGTGACATTATGGAGAGGCGGAGAAAGAGAAGTCTAGAGAGAAGTTGTCAGGGGAGGGGCCGAGAGGAGAGGGAGGGTGGGGAGGAGGGGGCGCTGTGGAAAGACAGGATCCTAAAATGATGTCCTTTGAGCCACCAGACTGAGCGGTGCGCAAAGCTGTTAACCCTTGGACTTCTGGATCGATCAGCCAACAGGTGTTTTGTTGTTTTCTCCGTTTTGCTTAAACCTGCTGGAGTCAGACTTGTGCCCCTGGAACTAAAAGTGTCCCGAACGGTGAAAGTCAATCTTGGCATCAGAGAAGGCCTTGAGGATAAAGAATCACTCTCTATTCAAAGACGGCACAACTATGGCCGGAAGTCTGAAGCATGGTGGCCGAGGCAAGATGAGTGTCTGTGTATCGGGATCAGGGGGCCACAAAGCCTGATGGAAGTTGGGCAACAGGACCATGAATGACAGGCTGAACTCTCACCTCCTATCCCTGGCACCCCCCCTCTCCCCCAGTAGCCTGACTTCTCGGCATCCTCAGATCCAACTTGGTCCATGCCTGGAAAGTCCAGAATCAAAGATCCGGGGGACAATCAGGGCTGGAAGCCATTGCGTATACTGCTTCGTCGAATGCCTTCAGTGTCTTTACTTTTGTGGTGGCCAAGGAGTACACGAATATGTTCTCTCGTAGGTATTGTGTGCTCGTGCACACACACGGTGAAGAGTCCAACCGTACAGATAAAGGAAATCACTCTTACGTTACAGATGAGGATAAGGGAGTTGTATGACCCGCCTCTGTTCTTGCCAGGGTTACAGGTGATAGTATGTGTCAACTTCACTGCCCAGTGCCTGGCACACAATCAAATGGGTCAAAACTTGTATAAAAGAGAAAACATTAATGGGGCGCCTGGGTGGCTCAGTCGGCTAAGCGTCCGACTTCGGCTCAGGTCATGATCTCGCGGTCCGTGAGTTCGAGCCCCGCGTTGGCGTCGGGCTCTGTGCTGACAGCTCGGAGCCTGGAGCCTGTTTCAGATTCTGTGTCTCCCTCTTTCTCTGACCCTCCCCCGTTCACGCTCTGCCTCTCTCTG